>NW_022900934.1:26309540-26325344 GCF_012274545.1 Fukomys damarensis
GTGCGAAAAAAAAAAAAAAAAAAAAAAAAAAACAAGCCTGGAGAGGAGGCAAGAAGCCAGCAGTTAGGTGGGTGAGATCTCTCTGCTCAAGGACCCAAAAAGCTGTCCCTTCTGGACCACATGACCTGCTTGAGCAGTTAGCAATCAGAAGATAGAGTGGGATTCATTCCCTTCTCCCCAGGCCCAGTAGCCTCTGTGATCCAGAAACCTCCCAAAATGCCCCAGAGTTTGGGGATCCACCTAATGGTAGAAAGACGGGAGAATGATGGAGGATCCCATGTTCTTGAGAAAGCAGGAAGCTTCTGAGCTCAGCATTTGAATCTTTGGCACTAGGTCAGGTCTCCGGCCTTGCCTCAGGTTCCATTCAGAGAGCCAAATGTGCCTGGGCTGGGCCTCAGCTCCTGGGTCAGTGCTTGGATCTGCTAGTCTGTTGTGTCTGATCGCTGAATGTAGGACTCCATTCCTATATCGTGTCAGTCAGTCATTTGTCTATCAGTCTCACACTGGCACCTTGGGTCAGTCTGCCTGTCTGTCCCTTGACTGTAGGTCCCATTGTCTCTCAAGTGTTATGACCATCTGTTAGTCTGACCCTGAGATCCTGGGCCAGCCTGTATGTCTGTCCCTCTGATGTGAAGACAGCCTGTCTGTCCCATGGACTCTGTCTCTGCTTTTCTTTCTGTCCCGGATCTGGGGTCGGTCTGTCTAGGTCTTCCAGTCCTCTGGAAGCCCTGTCCATCTGCTGGTTGGCTGCTCAGCTTGTGACACTGCGTGAATGCCAGCCCTCCCGCGTCCTCCACTGCCTGCCCCCCCCCTCTGACTCTGGGTCCCTCTCTGTCTGTCTGCGTCTCTCACATCCTCAGCTCCTCCATCTGTCGGGCTGCTCAGCGTTTCCGAGTGCCTGTTCTCACGCCCCCCTCTCCCAGCTCTGGGCCAAACCACAGCAGTTTGCAGAGGCTGCCCTGCTCCACTCTGTCCAGGAACCAGCTTCCCCAGGGGTGGCCACAGATCCCTGCTGGCTGCTCTGTGTGGGCTGGGGAGGCAGCACACCACCCTCAGCTGAGCCCTCATTATTCTGGCATGCAGGAGTTCATAATAATGATAACAGCACTTATTTATTAAGTGCTGAAAGTATGATTGGCCGTGCTGATCCTTTTTGTGACTA
Source organism: Fukomys damarensis (assembly GCF_012274545.1). Classification (NCBI taxonomy): domain Eukaryota; kingdom Metazoa; phylum Chordata; class Mammalia; order Rodentia; family Bathyergidae; genus Fukomys; species Fukomys damarensis. The sequence goes on from NW_022900934.1 coordinate 26,310,703, forward strand.
TCAATGTATCAGTTCCTCTCCACAGAACTTCAGAGTGAGTATTACTGTTAGCTTCGTTTTACCCAGGAGGAAACCGAGACCAGAAAGGGATTAGAACTTATCTTAAAGTCACTCAGTGGGTTAGTGCCGTACCTAGGATTGGAACCTAGCTCTCCATAGTCCCTTGAGCCAGAGAAGGGACTGGGGCAGTCAGCAAGTCTCATGGCCATTCTGTCTCCATGTTATCATGGCTACTTCTCTCGTAGGGAGGGTGGACAGTAGGCCTGTCAAGGAGCACCCCAGTTGGACACGATGGACCTAAGAGCTTCTCTTGGGATTCTGTGGGTTTAGCGAGTACTGCAGAGAGAAGGATGACAGTGATTAAAGAGTTGGGAGACCCAGGTGGCTCTGGGAAGGTCCAGCCCCTCTGTAGGTCTCAGACCTCCCTAAAATGGGCCTAAGTAACTGATTCCTGCCTCTCCTGAGGAGTTTCCATCAGCAACCCCACCTGCCCCGTCCAATTCAGATACAGTAAGGCACAGCTGTCCTGAACCCAAGTACTTTCTTCCCCAGCGTCACCAGCTGGCTTCATGGCACTGCATGCTGGCAGCCTGGCGATCTTGTCTCCATCCTTGCTTCTCAGAGCTTGCCCTTCACAGCAGCCCCAGGGGCTTGTAGGCGCCCAGGCCAGTGTTATGGCTTGTGTCTAGATGTGCCCCACAAAGCCTCTTGGGGTCATAGGTGGTGGGGCTTTTCAGAGATGGCTGGATCTAGGGTGTGTGATGCTGAGATTAAGGATGTAATTCTGGGATTAAGGGTGCAATGCTGGGATTAAAGGTGACTCACTTTGGATATGATGGAATATAAAGGACAGAAAGAGGCTTGCTGCAGACTTTGTTTGCCGCTTGCTGCCCTCTGCCTGCCCTGCCAAGCCATGGACTGTTTTTGCTCTGTGATGTCACTCTGCCATTGCCACCCTGCCTTAGAGCCAATCAACTATGGACTGAAACCTCTGCAAACTGTGAACCAAAATAAACTTTTCATCCCTCAACTTTAAGGGTCAGGTACTTTGTCTCAGCAACAAGAAAAGTAATTAAGACAGCCAGGTTAGGCTGTTCCCACTACTCTTAGATAAAAATCATCACCTTGACCTTGAGGCTCTGTTTGGCTCAGCCTTTGTCCCCCTCAAGGACCTCCTTGATCCCAGACTCTTTCTCATACCTTCCAGCTCCGCTGGGCTTGCTCCTCCTCAATGGACACAACTCAGTCCAGCCTCAAGGCCTCCGTCTGGAAAATTCCACACCATTGCCCACCAAACTTTCACTCTTCTGTCTCTGTCACTGTCATCTGCTCAGAGAAGTGTCCCAGACCCACCACCCTTCCAAATTCTCCTACCCACCCCACCTCTAGTCAATTTCTGTCATGCTACTCTTTTTCCTTAATCTTACATATTGCAACTCAAAATTATCTAGTCTACTTGCTTACATATTTATTTTCCATGAGAACAGGGACCAAGTCTATCTTGTTCTCCGCTATGTCCCAAGTGCCTGGTGCACCCCTATTTACTTCTTGAATCAGTGAATGAATAAAGAGAGTGAATGTACTTTATCAGCTCTGCTTTACAAGCCCCTCAGTAAAGATAGCCAAGCACAGAGAAAAAGAACCCAGACTGTGAGCTGGGGAAATCTGGGCTCAGATCTTGGCCCTGTCACTGCTCATGTGGACTTGGGCAAATTGCTGCCCCTTCTCTGAACCCACTGACCCAATGCCAACCTCACAGGGGAGCTGGAGAATCAGAAGGTGGTGAAATGTATAAAACAGCCAGCCAGGGTGGAGCACTCAGTCACGGAAGGTGTTAAGGGGGTGTTTGAAGAAGAAGGAGGCCTTGTAGTTTCTCTCTAGTTTCCAGTGGGCCTGCAACCTCCCCCTGAGACAATTGTACTTGATGTCCACTGAATCTGTCTCTAGGAGACAGAGGTCATAGAAGACTGCTGAGAGAGTTCACCAGGGAGGTTTTCTTTGGGTGGGTCCATGCCCACACCCAGAAAATAACCACCACTCAGCCAATACTTTCTATGTGTACTGTGCTAAAGTCCTCTGAAGCTCTGAAATTTATGAGGATGATCCCCACTTTCCAGATGAAGAACCTGAATCTCAGAGAAGTGAAAGTTTGACTCTTTCTTTCTTTCTTTCTGTGCTGGGGACTGAACTCAGGACCTCATGTATGCTAAACACATATTCTATTATTGAACTATGGCCCCACCCCCAGCCCCACTTGACACATTTCAGGGATTTTTGAGTATCTATGGTGTGCTAGGAGCAAGGATAGATACAATGGTGAGCAACATAGACCCAACCCATCTGTTAGAAACTCAGTTTAATGGGGGGGGGGCTGAACATTAATTAAATCATCACATTAACACATAGCAAACATGCTCCTCTGGTTCCAGACATGCCCCAGTAAGATTCCCTGCTCCAGCACTGAGGAAGGCAGTACAACTGGAGAAGGGCCTGGTGGTCAAAGAGGTAGTGACTGCTGAGCTATGGTCTGAAGCAAGGTGAAGGTGGGAGGAAAGAGAGCTGCTGGTCAAGCAAGCATGAACAAAGGTCCTGAGGTGAGTGGGAAGGAACAGTACGTGCTCAGAATGGCTGTAATTCAAACAAGGAGGGGGAAAGCCAGACGTGGTGGTGCACACCTATAATCCCAGCACTTGGGAGGCTGAGGCAGGAGGATCACTGTGAGTTCGAGACCAGCCTGGCCTACATAGTGAGTTCCAGATCAGTCTTAACTACATAGTGAGACCCTGTCTCAAAAAAACAAAACAAAACAAAGCAAAGAAGAAGGGGGAAAAGTGTAAGATGCAGTAAGCCTTGGAGGAGGACTTGTTCTTTATCCCAAGAAGGTTGGAGAGCCACAGGGAGGCTTTAAACAGGGAAAGGCAGTTTAAGGGTGCACTTTGGCTCTGGAAAACAGACTGCAAGGGGCAAAAGGTGGAAGACAGGGAAGGATGGTCCAGAGACATTTAGAAGGCATTTAGAGAAGTGATTTGCGAAGGTCAAACAATCAGAAAGTGTCTGGGTTATATCTGACCCCTGCATTTTGCCACAGGGTATGAGAAGCTGAGCCAGGGACCAAGACCAACCTATAGGTTCTCTAGGAAACATCAGTCACCTCACCCACACTGTGGCCCAGGAAGCTCTTGGCCCTGATACCCCTTTCCTCATTGCCTTACTCATGAATTCTGAGCACTCCTGCAAAGAGGTAAAAAATAGGACCTTCCTGGGGTTGGCAGCCAAATGAATCATAAATGTCAGTAAAGAATGTGATTTTACACGTTTGACTCCCATTTCACTTGGTGCTGGGAGCTAGGCGGTCTCCTTCCTCCTTAGCAGCCCCCTACAGAGCCACAACACTTCTTTTTTTTCCCTCCCTGGGATGAGGCCAAACACTTCCCAGCCACTAATTTTAGGCTCTGACTGAAAATCTGAGACCCTCTCCCATCTAACCACTCCCAACAGCTCCCAGCCAGGGTCCCTCTTTTTGCCCAGCAGGGCACCAGGTAGCTGATCTTAAGCAGAGCATTTGGAATCTCATTCGGGCATCTCATGGCCCTCACAGTGAGGGCAGCCAGACCTCCTCTTTTCTCTGGTCTCAGTTTCCCCATCTGTGAAATAGATGTGGACAAAGACTAAAACTCAGGACCTCAAACTAAAAAAGCCCAGGGATTTCTGTTCCACCCTTTTCTCTTTTCCTGTTCTTCCTGTGTGGAGCTGGGATGTTTTGAACGAGGGTCTAGTATTCCAGGGGCATCTGAAGGCACCAGAAATTAAGGCATGCAGACAGCATTACTTGTTTCTGATCTGTGATTCCAGACGGTATAGTTAGGATGTCAAATACCAGTGCTCAGAGGGGCTAAGGTGATTTCATCTGGGACTCTGGGGGTTATGGAGAGGATCCTGTCTAAAGAAGCAGGCAGTCAGCTCCAGAAATTGCTGCCCTAGGAGAACATGGAGTTGCATTGTCTGGAGTGTATTTCTTTTCTTTCAACCTTTTAAAGAATAGTTGGAAATTAGGATATTTATGCAAAAAAGAAAGTCTCAATTTAGAAATGTTGACAGTTAATTAAAGAAATACCATATGGATTTTAAAGAAATTATTATTTCTTTTTATAGGTGTGATAGCACTATTACACATTTTAGATGTTTTTTAAAAGTTTTTCTTTTTGGAGATACGCTGAAATATTTAGGGAGGTGATGACATGATGTCTGAGATTTGCTTCAAAATCATATGGAAGGGAAGAAAATGGGATAGGGTCTAGACCTATGTTCTCCAACACCTTTACTTGCAACATTAGCCATATATGGTTATTTAAACTTAAATTAATTAAAATTGTATACGATTAAAAATTCAGTTCCTCAGTCACATCAGCCTCATTCCAAGTGCTTAATACCCATATGTGGCTAGCGGCTACTGTGCTGCGTAGCACAGACACAGAACTTTCCATCTGCAGAGTTCTATTGCATGGTGTTGCCCTGCATAAAACAATCTTGTCAGAAGTCAGTAATTGTGAGTGGGGTGATGGTATGTGAGGGATCATTAATTTAGCCTCTCTACTTTTGTATATGTTTAAAATTTGCTATAACAAAAAGTTTCACTAGAGCCTGAGGATTTAGCTCAGTGGTTCTGCTGTCTGCCTTGCAAGTGCAAGGACCCGAGTTCAATCCCCGGTACCAAAAAAAAAAAAAAAAAAAGTTTCACTAAAGAGTAAAAGAAAAAAATACTGCATGGGCCAAAGACACCCATCCACAGGCTGGATTTGCCCAAGTGCCATGGATTGGCAAACGGTGGTCCAGCAATTCAGTATCATGGAACTGAGCATCACAAAACCCCAAGTTATAGCCACAGAATCTTAAAGCCATAGGGGCTTTAGGGATTATCTAGTCCGTCCTCCAAACTGAAGTCAAAGACCCTGCTACACTGTCCTTGCTAAAGCACGGCATGCCTCTGCTACTGTGGAGTTTATGCCCTGGGGAGCAGCCCACCCTGTGTCTTGGGGGCCTGACTGATAGGGTATTCTTGCCTTTATTCAATAAACACTGCCTCCTTTTAATCTGAGGTCATCATCGGTGCCCAGTCTGTTGAGGGAGCCATACCACATGCAGCGTCTCCTTCCTGGATGGGGCTCAAGAGGTGACAGTTACTGAGAGTGAGGATCCTTAGTCCCCCTCTCAGTCCTCTCTCTTGTTACTAAGCATGCAGGATGGCTGCTGCTTGTGCAAAAATAATGACAAGAATAAACATTTTCTGAGCATGTACTATGTGACAAGCCCTGTGTGTTTAAGTTACTGAAGGCATCTACAAAAGCACTTTTTTTTTTTAATATGCTGGGGATAAAACTCAGGACCTTGCGCTTGTGAGGCAGGCGGTGGAAACACTGAGCTAAATCCCCAGAGAACCTTAAGAGGTGGAGACTATCACTGTTTCCCCTTTACAGAAGAGACTGGAGTTCAGGTCAGCAAGGAAACTTGCCCAAGGTTACAAGTCCAGGAAGTCATGCTGCCTTGATCTGCCCCCAGGCCGAGCTCTCAGCCACTCTGCATTCTTGCCCAAGTCCTGGGAAAACTCAGTCAGAATTATCAAGCCCCCAACTGGACTTTACAGATGGAGTAGCTGAACCCCTGGTAGTGATGTGACTCACCCAAGATGCTCATCCCAAAGGTTCTAGTTGGTTCATATCAACACCTACGAAGGACCTACTGCACACAGGGATTTTACTTCCTCCATCTCCCATCAGCAAACCTGTATCAGCCTGGAACCCACCCTAGGGTTGCACTATCCTTGTCCTTAGCCATAGCTTGCTGATAGTTCAGAAGGCCTAACAGTGTTGGGGTTTTTTGTTGTTGTTGTTGTTGTTTGTTTGTTTTTAAAGACAAGGTCTCATTATTGAGTTCAGGCTGGGCTTGAACTCACTATATAGCCCAGGCTGGCTTTGAACTCATGGCAATCCTCCTACCCCAGCCTCCCAAGTGCTAGGATTGTAGACATGCACCACCACGCCTGGCCCTAACAGACCTCAGTGTTGTGCCCACAACTGCAGAAGGCTCCCACACTGCCTGAGTGTCTGCTGATCAGCCACAGACCCAGTGCTGCTTCAGCAGCCCTTGTGTTTGAAGAAGAACCTGCTACAGACCTCACCAGAGCTCTGGGTGCAAGGCCACAATGGTAGGTAGGGCCTGTTTCTGGCCAGTCACCAGAGGAGGCTGAGACAAAAGGGACAGGCTTTGACTCCTCAGGGCTTTTGATCTGGTGAGAAAGCCTTCCAGGGGGGCAGCCTATCTCAGAGAAGGAACAGGGCTTCGGTGTTTTTGCTTCTGCTTCTCCAAACAGTAAGTACATGGTTTACTATTTTGCAGAAATAAATTTAAGTAGCAAAAGGTAAGCTCATACTGTGGCTTAGGAGCCTGCTTTGTGGCTTCAGACCCTGGCTATGCTACCTACTAACTGGGAGGCCATTACTCTCTCTGCCTCAGTTTCCACATCTATAAAACAGATCAATAATGTCTAACACTACGTGCTGAGTGTTGTGCAAAACTATCCTATGTATGAATTTAATAAGCTTGCACACTGGCAATTCACAGGGACCATTTTTCCCTATTTCACGGATGTGGAAGCCAAGGCCCAGAGAGGTCATTTGACTTGCTCAAGACCACATAATTAATTAGTGGAAAACCCCAAGTTTTGTCTCCACAGTCCTTATTTTTCATCACCACATTCCCTACATAGCAGGATTGCCATGAAGAGCAATCATCTAATCTAAATCTTAATAAATGACAACCATAATTTTTAGTAATATCTGATTTTTAAAATCCAGGTGGGTATGTATTTCTCAATTAATTAAAAAGCACAAGCAAAACCTTCAAGAAATTTAAGAAATACTTGATTAGAAGTAGATATCTCCCTTAACCTCACTCCTGAACCCCCAAGAGATAGAGTTGAAGGAAGTCTTTCTTTTTCATATTGTCCAAGGTTTCAACAAGAGTGTATATAGCTCTTCCATAAACAAACAAGTAAACAAAAACTGCCATGAAATTTCCATTTTAGATTTTAAAGACAAGCACATTTGCCTGGTGGAGCAGGTAGGAGGTGGGGTCTGTGGGGCAGTAGCTATTTGGGTTTGTTTGTTCAGGGGAAGTTTCTCAGAAGAGGTGACAATCAGCTCAGCTTTGAAGGAAAGATGCAGAATTTCACGGGGAGGAGAGTGGGAAAGGATATTGATGGAGGAGGCAGCCCACAGCCTGGAGAAGTGTGTACTATAATTTGGGGGAGGAGGAGCAGCAGATCAGTCTGGGGCTAGAGCAGTCACGAGATGAAAGGGCAGAGGCCAAGGGCCTCGATGCTGCGCTAAAGCACTGGACTGGCCCTAGGGTACAGAGAAGCAGGGTTGCCCTGGGGCTTCAAAGGGCAGGGGCCGGATCAGATCCCAGCTGCAGAATCCCTGGCTGCAGGCGGACTCGGGGAGCAGGCAAGATGATAACTGGAGGCCCACATGATTTCCCACAGGAGGAAGAATTAGAATGCTCTAACAAAGGCAGGGTAGTGAATGGTGGGGCCAGAGTGGATCCCAAACAGCCTCCCTCCTCTCCCCAGGGACTTGGCTCCAGCTGCTGGGGTTCAAAGCCATTTCCTGGCAGCCCTCCCTCCTCCCAATCCCCAGAGCTTCTCCCGTGTGGTCTTTATAGATCAAATGGGGGACACGGGAACCAACTGCCGCCACTGTGTCTGTTAGGAGCAGCTCTAATGGCCCGTTGCAGCTGTGGGCAGAAGGAGAGCCGGTGGGGGCACAGGATGTCCTAGAGAGGGGTCTCCAAGGAGGTGCGTGTTGAGGGTTGGTGTCCTGCAGCAGCCCTGTGAAGCAGCGCATAGAGCAGCTTGGCAGAGGGTCACTGCCAGAAATTCAAGAGGTTGTAAACATGTTTCAGCCATGGCAATGATTACTGAGAGCAAAATCTTAGATATAGAACCAACATCAAAAGAAAGTAAGAAATGAGAGCCCTGTGACACACAGTTTGAAAAGCACTGTGGAACCCAACTCCTGACTCATTTCATTTATACAAGCAGCAATGGCTAATCACAATTGTTGAGTACTTCTGTGTTCCAGGCACTGTGCTAAACATACAGTATTTAATTGGCCATAGGCCCCAGCCACATGAGACTGGAGCTATTCTCAGAATATCTGTTCCACAGATGAGGAAGTCAAGGCACAGACAAGTTATGCCACTTGCCCAAAGTCACAGGAAGTGGCAGATGCAGGATATGGCTGACTTCCAGACAGAGAGTTCTGAACATTTACTATCAGGCCTCAGTAGGGAAGTTGAAGACCAAAGAAGGATCTTGTTGCTTCATCCTGAAGCAGGCCCCTGTTCTGGTAGCTACTACTCTGGTCCAGTCCTTCCTGCTCTCACTTGGCCTTTCATAGCAACCTTCCGGAAGGGCTCCAGGATATTCTCCACTCAGCAGCCAGAGTGGCCATTGTAAAACCAAAATCAATATGCGTTCCTTCTCCAGTCACCCCCGCACCCCCATTCAAGGCCCATGAGGCCCTGCATGAAGGGGACTGCCAGTCTGCCCCCATCATACCCTACTCTCTCCTTGCTCTGCCTCTGCCATTTGGGTTTCACCTTGCTCCTCTGTTTCCCTTGGCCTGCAACACCTTTCCCAAGACATCCACATCATCCCACTTACCTGATTCAGTCCTCTCTGCCTGTGGGCCACCTCCTCAGAGAGGCTTGCCCTGACCATTTGATCTCAAAGGACCACACCTTCGTCCCCAGAGCTCCCTTTGGAGTTTATATTATATACCGTATTACATTTCCTTTACTGGTCTCCCCCATTAGACTTGAGCTTCAAGAGGCAAAGGCTTTGCCTTGTTCATCACTCTATTCTCAGCACTTAGAACAGTACCTGGTGTCTAGCAGGTGCTCCATAAATATTTGCTGAATGAATGACGGTAGAATAAATGAATGACTTCCATGTCACTCTGGCTTCAGAGGCTTCCTACCCTCTCATGGCCACATGTTCAGTGAACAAATCTTTACTCCACAGGAACAAAGCTCAGGCTGATGGCACTAATCATCACCAATAGTTTTTGAACACTCAGTGACAGAATCAGTCCTTTGCTAAATCCTTGGCATACATGATCTCATTAAACCCCAAACAATCCAAGAGTTGAGTAGATTCCATTATGGTCCCTATTTTGAAAATGCGATGAGAGATTACGTGATTTGTCAGGTCATATATAGGAAGTGGTAGAGCCAAGATTTGAACTGAGAACATTTGAATTCAGAATCTATGCTCTTAGTCATAATGCCAAGAATGTAGCTTCCCAGAGGGGAGACCCAGAGCCAAACTTCCACAACTCATGGGTCTCTGACTCATTTCAGAACCTCTTCAGTATAGGGTTTGTGAGCAGGCAGAAGGAGCAGTGCTGTGGCCCAGACATGGAGAGAGTATTGGAGGAAGACCCCAAAGCCTGATTGCCTCCCTCTACTCCCTTTCCAGTTGGAGATGCCCAGATCCTGACAACCTGGAAAGAATGCCATGCCAGACCTCTCATACTAATTGGCTTAACAAACCATACTTATCTGGGCAAAGCTGGGCCCATGAGTTCAAGATTAGGGAAAGCAGGATTCATGGTTTACCACTCCACCGCCCACAGGGTCAGAGGAGACAGGGTTAGGACTGTAATTGGCTTAACAGCCTTTAGTGGCTTAACAGCTCAGAGGGTTGGCAGAGGGAGGGAGGGATGATGACACAGGCTGGTGACCAGCCCACAGCCAGATTTGTGCCCTACCAAATGATCTGTTTGCTCTATCTCAGGGACTCAATCTGTCACTTCATGGAGACATTGTTCTGGGATTCCCTAATACAGCTGGTGATGCCAGCGGCAGAATTGGGCTTGGGAATTAGACAAAGCTGGGTAGATTTCACTTCTCCCTGGCTTACTCATGGGTGAACTTGGATAAATTACTTGACTTCTCTGAGCATCACTTCTTTATCTGATACATGGGTGTATCAGTAGCCAGAAGAGGGAACATAAGATGAGATTGCATGCCTGGAACACCTCACATGGGGCCTGCTGGGACACGGTAGGTGTGCAGTGTTTGTGAATTTCCCCATTTTATATTTAAAGTAATAACGCCATTTTTTTTCTTTAGTATTGGAGATTGAACCCAGTGCAAGCCCAGACTTTTTCTTTTCCTTTTTTTAAAAAAATTTTTTGAGAAAGGGTCTTGCTGTCTACGGCCCTGGATGCGCCTGATCTCATCTGATCTTGGAAGTTAAGCAGGGTCGGGCCGGGTTAGCCCTTGGATGGGAGAAGGGGTCTTGCTTAATTGTCCAGTCAGGACTTGAACTCACAATTCTCCTGCCTTAGCCTGTTGAATAGCTGAGATTATAGGTATATGCCACCATGCCTGGCTTAATAATAACGTCTTCTGTGTAAAAGGGCCTTATCAATTATGAAGAAGTTGCTGGAGGTTATAAAGAATGCCCACAAATGCATTTCTTTTTGTTGATACTATTTTTAAAACTCTTAATTAGTAGTTGAAAATTGGTAGAGTTCATACAAAAATCCCAGTTTCCCATTTCTCTTGAGAAATCAAGACCTGACAATGTTGGGGTCCCAATTTCTTGTGGTACTGATAGTGTAGCCGTGTAGCAGTTCCTCTTGTCAGAACGCTTCTCCCCACAATGTCCTGTCTGACACTCCATGTACTCTATGCCTGTGTTATCCACCCGATTCCTCAAAGCATTTGACTTTTGATTTGGCATTGCACAAGCCAAAATTGAAAAATATCTTCATGTGGGATTAGGAGGTGAATAACTCACCAGTCTCTAATATTTGACCCTGCAGGGGTCCTATACACACCTCTTCATTTCCCTGGCTTCACTACTCAGAACGTATGCAAAAACTTCTTAGTATGGGAAGCGAACATGTATGCCAACATTGTTTAATTTCCAGGAATGACCATCCCAGGGGCTTCCATATACCTTTTCTGGATTTCCCCCCATTTAGTAAGACCTTCAGTCATTTTAGAATCTAAAGCTCATGAGGAAAATGCCCGGAGACCTAAATTCTGATAATATATCCAGCATCAGAATTCCAGATTAGTTAGTGTGACTTAATGTGGATTTTTCACTTCCAGCAACCATTCCCATGAAATCTCCTTGAATTGATGGCAGAATGTGAATTCAGAGAGAAGAGTCAGCTGTTGGTAATCCCTTTCCAGCTCTCTGCAGACCCTAGCCTCACTTCTCTTTAAGTGATCTCTATTCTGTTCAGCCAGTGAAGAACACAGCAGGTCACTAACTCAATTAAGAACCTCTCTGGGGTGCAGGGCTTGTTAGGAGACAGGGGGAGCAGTGCTGCAGTCTAGACGTGGAGGGGATATTTGAGGGAGATCTCAAAATCTAATTAAACCACCTTAACCTGATCCAAGCAGCTGTTGGGTTCCTAGCAGCATGCTAGGACATCATGAGGCACCAGAAAGGTATATTCCACCCTTTAAAGTCATCAAATCTAATCTTCTCACTCCACATACAGGGAAACTGAGGCTCAGAGATGTGGAAACCCGAACCCAAGGTCATTTACAAACCAAGATAAAGATGCAAGACTCCCAAAAGTACCCGTGCAACCCAGCACTTTCTCCACAATATACAGTTTCCTTATCCTTACCCACATGGTGTAACTCCCTCCCCCTCTTTTTATTCTTATCTCAATGCAACAGAAGCTTGACTTTCTATCATCCTGGGATCTTGGAATTTCAGACTCATAATTCTTCAAGCTTGGGGGACACTACAGTGGTAGAACCACAAGATGGATAAATTGAACTCAGATTTTGAAGACAGAGAATCTTGAATCCCCGATATTCCAGTCCCTTGCTGTGTGACCTTGGGCAAGGATGCCCTCTCTTAGCCTCCATCCCCTCATCTTTCAAGTAAAAATTATAACACTAACCACATGATAGGCTCATTAGGAGGGGTGCAGGAGGTGTAACAGGTAAAAAGGCAACCAATAGGCTTGGTACAAAATGAGTCCTTAATAAAACAATTGTTATATAACTGTAAATTAGGGCTCTCATGACTAATTAAATGCCCAAGAGAATGGCCCAGGTGGAATGAAAGGGAAGAATAGACAAACTACTGCACACATACCCTGTCTAGGTTGTTCCCTGTCTGAGACTTCTAGAGCTAAATTTCCCCCCAAAAGAATGTAGGACTCTGAGTATTAAAAATACTATACAGTGCAGGGGATTTAGCTCAGTGGCACTGCACCTGCCTGGCAAGTGCATGGTCCTAAGTTCGATTCCTAGTACAAAAACAAAACAAAACCACCACCACAACAACAACAAAAAACTATAATTTACACAAAACTTCCATGGGCCAGATTCCACTCGTGGCCATTAGATTGTCATTCCTGCAAAATCATCTCATCCCAAGCTTCTCACTTAACAAGTGAGGAATGGTAGAAATTGTGGAAATCACTCTTTTATCTGAGAAACCATGGAACTCAGTGGACCCTTAGCAATTTCCAGCCACTCTCTTTCATAGCTCTTGCCTGTGGTCATTTTTTTTTTTGGCTCTACTTGAGGGAAACTCAGTCTGTGTCCAAGAAAGAAGAGATCTATTAACTATTAGCTTCTTATAAGTGGATTCTGAATGGGGAGGAGGGCAGCCAGTGAGTCATAGGGCAGCTGGCCCACTTTAGACTGGAGGGAAAGGGGGATAAAGCTTTGGCTACCAAGAATAGGAAGTTACCATTTCTGAACTAAAAATAACTTTCACCATCTGTCCACTCAGGCACAGAATGATAAATGCAGATTAGTTCCTGGATGTAGACAAGAATTTTTTATGTGTCAAGCTAATAAAAATACTACTACCTTGTGTTGATAGTGCTACACTCCTTTTGTCCCCCCAGGGCAGCTAAGTGGAAATACAGATCTTCTTGGCAGACAAAAATGGGGAAACCAAGGCGAAAAGAGACTCAACAACACAGCATGTGTGACACAGCAAGTGAGCAGTTGGGACAAATCCTGGGTGTCCTTCTTTCAACCCTCAGCCCAGAACTAGATCTTCTGAGTTAGGCAGACTGCATTAACAAGTAGCAGAATAAATATAACAACAGCAGTGATCACCCTTTATATCTGTAGAGAGAATTTTCCCATGCTTCCACATCTGTTATAACCATCATAATCCATCACATTCCCAAAATATATTCCAGTCTGCAGGGTCCTTGCACAGACCTTCTCTTTCCTGACCACTCCAACAGGTAAGAAAAATGTAATGGTAAGCCAATGAAAAGAGCAGAGATTCTCCCTCATTTTATAGCTGAATAAGCGGATGTGGAGGGAGAAGGAGGTTTGCCTACGATCATACAGTAAATGAATGCATTTTGTCACTGCACAGTAGAGCTCAAAGTACTAGAGCAATTCAGATCCAAGAGGAGCCCTAGGTTTAGAGTTCCCCCTCTCTCCAATTAATTCAGCACAGCACGCAACCTCAGTTCTGGCAAAGGAAGAAACCTGAAAGTGAGCAGCTTGAACAAAGCCTCAGCTTTGCTGTACCATCCTAGGATCAAAGGGCACCTAGTGGTCATCAGATTCAAGACGCCAAGTCCCCTTGGCCCTTTTGGAGGAAGAGGGCACTGAGAGAAGCTAGAAACCTTCCCAGCTGGATCCAGCATACCCTTTCTCAAAAAATTGAAGAAGTTTAGATGGGATAGTCACTTAGCTGCCTCAAATTCTGTCTCTCCTGGGAGGTTGGGGATAGACTGCAATTCAAAATTGAGCTTCAAGAGCAAGGAAGGACTTCTGAGCTCTTTCCTAAGTTCAGGCTCGGGACACAGAAAGAGAGGGAGGGTTAGGGCTGGAAGAAGTCCCGTGGCCCTATTCCAAGCCTCACATTTATCCTCACAAGCCCTGGGTCCTCCTCGCTCACACACCCTGAGGAGAATATCTTCCTCTCACTTATGGGCCCATCCCCTCCTTGTGGATTGGGAAGGATGGCGGGGGGCGGGTAGAGGTCAGAAGGACCCGACTAAAAGGAAATTAAAGATACAATGGGGTGGGGTGGGGCGGAGTTCAGGGCAGGAAGGGTTTCTTGGAAAGGTCAGAGCCGGGCTGGGGTGGCAGGCAGCTCCTTGTCACCCCCACTCCTCGGATTCCGCTCCCTTCACCTGCTTTTCTCCTACCTCCAGACCTGGCCGAGCTGCAGGAGGTGGACGAAGGTCTGCAGTAGCCAGACGCAGAGGCGACAGCAGCGGCGACGGTAGGAGCTGGCGGAGGAGGGCCGGGGACCCAGCTCAGGACCTCCTTCGTCGGTTTGGAAGGCGGTGCTGTCCTTGGTGCTGATGGCGGGCCCGCCGGTGCCGCTGTCCTTGGTGCTGACAGAGGGTCCTGGGGTCCCCACGGGCTCGGAGTAGTCGTAAACGAACCAGCGGAAGCTGAGCAGCTGCACGACCAGAGAGGGCAGGAGCACGAAGAGCAACGTGAGGCCGAAGACGGTGGGCTGACCCTGCAGGTAGTAGGAGGCCGCCAGCCACAGGTCCGTGGCGCCGTCGGAGAAGAACACGAGCAGCGCGCACAGCACCCAGCAGCAGTCCCGC
>NW_022900934.1:26325830-26336306 GCF_012274545.1 Fukomys damarensis
CTCCTCCTCTTCCTCTTCCTCCTCCTCTTCCTCCTCTTCCTTCTCTTCCCCTTCCTCCTCCCCTCTTCAATGATTCATTCTTCTCGCCGCCACCTCGCCCGGCCTGTGGTCCCTCCTGGGAAGGGACGGGGCCAGCGAGGGAACAGCATCCCAGGCCACCCTCTCCCTCCTTCCTTGGAGGCACGGAGCCCCAACCACATGCTTTTGTCTCTCACCTCCTCCCGGACCCCACTTCTTTATCGCCCACTCCTTATCTTCTCCTCTTGCATTTGTTCCATCTCACCCCTGCAGCGACCTGGGTGGGAGGCCAGGGTCTTGGAATGAAGGGGCTGGGGGACTTTTAGCAATCGCTTGGTACGAACGATTTCGTACCAAGTTTCGTACCAAGCCACTTTCTAGTTTCCTGAGTGTTCACTTATTGTAACACTGCCTCCTTTGATCTTGAGAAGCTCCTTTTCTTATTGTCTTCGTTGGGAGGCTGTGAATGCGGCAGCTCCAAGAATTGTGGTGCTCTCCACCCCGCCCTAGCCCAGCTGCCTTCATCTGGCCACAGCCCTGGTAGAGTAGAGGGCAACACCAAGAGGGAAGGAGCTGGCAGGAAACACCAGGAAGAGGGAGAAGCAAGCACCCAAGACTGAGGGCACTTATTCCAAGAAGTCTAGATCACAGGTACAGAGGGGATGGGACGATGGGAAAGATGGGGCTGGAGAGTCTGAGGAATGAAATCCTGAGGGGCCAGGAGGTGGTCTTTATCCAGCAGGCAGTGGGGAACTGTTGCAAAATTTGAGCCATGGTCACGTTACAGTTTAGAAAGAAAATCAGCAGTCCGAATAGAAAAGTGATCACAGAGAAGCAGCTTGGGATGGAGAGACCAGAGGGAGATTAGAACAGCGACCCAGGAGAATAGAGTCCCTTAGGTGTCATATCCCCCCAGCTAGATTGAATGCATTTATTATACAAACTCTTTGACTGGCACTGTTCTAAGCACTGGCCAATTACTGACTTACTTTACTCTCAAAATTTGTGAGATAGTTTGCATTTCTCCTTCTTGTTTTGTAGATGAAGAAACTGAGTCAAAAAAGCGAATTAATTTGTTCAGAGTCACTCAGTCAATGCTAGAGCGAAATTAAAGCCCTACATCTGGCTTTAGGATAGGCTTTGGCACTTCTTAAGGAAAGGAGAAGAGGAGAGGAGGAAAAGAGGGAGGAGGATGGTCTGCCTCAGAGTGGCACAAAGGGAAGATAAAGGGAGACAGCTGCCCTGGGCCAGGAGAGAGCAGCCATCTGCAGACCTGAGGCACGGCATCCCCTTCATGTCCAGGGACTGTTTTGGTCTCTGTAATGCTTAGAATGTTGGAATATCATCTGTTGCCTAAAACTGGAAACAGAGGGAGAGGAATTAGGGACGAAAGGAGTTTTCCAGACTGTATTCAAGGCTGACAACCCATGTTTAGACAGGAGGGAGTGTCAGCTGGTCTGGAAGTCTGAATTCCAGTGTGATTCAGAAAGGAGCATCTCTGACTTTTTCTGTCCTACAACCTTTGGCAGGGAGATATATGGAAGGCACAGAGGCATCAGTGGTAGAGGCAGAGGACCACTGTCTTCTCACAGGTGCTTGTGTGGGGCCTGAATGGAAGCAGCACCTTTAGTCCCAAGATTGGTCTGATCTAACACACAACAGAAGACAAGTTTTTAGGTCTGATACTTTGGAGCCAGGAAATCTTGGTTGGAAACTCATCCATCTCTTCATGCCTCCATGGCATTTGGGTAAATCACCTAATTTCTCTTAGCTGTAGAGAAAAAGTAAAATGGGACAAAACCAATACCTTCCTCCTAAAGCTGTTGTGAGGATAGTAGTTGAGAATTAATAACTGGGGTGATGCTTCTCACAGGAAGCCCTCCTCGATCTCCCACCCAGCTGTGCCCTGTTCCCCATCCCTCAGAGAAGACTTCCTGACACTCACCTATACTAAGCCACCCCAACACCTTAGTCTTTTCCTTCTTAATGTCAGGGCACTGGGAATTTGTCTTCTTATGTTTGTCTGTTTGGAATTGCCTGGGAGTTCCATGAGGGTTGGGACAAGGCATCTATTTTCTTCACCAAATCTCTTAGTACCATGTCTGGCACTCAGGAGGTATTCTATAACAATCACTGAATGAATGAATGAATGAGTGGTCAACTCTCCCATATAGGTTCCATCATTCTCCTCATTTTATAAAGGTGAATATTCAGGTGGGGCAATGACTTACAGAATTATTAAGCCCATCAGAGTGTCAGCCCCCATACTAAGAACTTTAGTGATAGTGCCACTTGTTATCCTCAAACCAGCCAATATTTGGGTAGAAACTGAGTCCAAAGGAAGTGCTGTCACAGGACCATTTGCCAGAAAGTAGCAAAGCTGGCATTCAGGAACTCTCTACTAGACTTTAGGTGACTAGAGGAAGTGGCATTGAGGAAGGATTTGATAGTCGGTCTGATGTGTGGGACAGGTATAGTGGTGACCCACCTGTCAGGGGTACTGCAGAGGGGCCTCTGCATGGAAGGAGTTCGGACTGGTATGTTCTAAATGATCCACAAGTTTAGCGATTCTGACTGGAACAGGATGTATGGGTGGTATCCCAGTGTGGGGATAGGGATGGCTTGGGCAATGTCTGCAGTGGAACTGAGAAAGTTGAGCTTGGTGGTACATACCTATAATCCAGCACTCTGGAGGCTGAGACAGGAGGGTCAGAGTTCAGTGCAAGGCCAGCCTGGACTACATAGTAAAACCCTGCCTAAAATTTTTTTTAAAGGATTAAGAGAGGATGACATTGGCTTGCATAGAGGGAGAAGGGGGCCACAGCTGGTCACAACTGTACAGGCCCTTTGAGAGCTCACCCACCTCCCCAAATCCCGCTCATTTTAGAGACAGAGACATTGGAGCCCCAGAGAGAAGTGCCTTATTAGCAAGTGACAGAGGCAAATCTGGGAACCTTTGCCTAGTCCCCAAGGCGTAGTGCCTGGACTACATTGGAGATCACTCAGAAATAGCCTCCTCATCATCCCTTACCTAGCCTCACATTGGGATCCTACTGAGGACTCACTCCTTGCCTGATGTGCCCTCTGCTTGGGCCAGTTCTCCATAATTTTGTTTAGTTCCTACTGAAATATTTGCATCTATGCAAAATATGCACGAGAATATCATTTATAACAACAAATACTGGGAATGACCCAAATACCTATCGGGAGACTAGCTAAGTAAACCATGGGCCCCTCTGACAACAGAAGGGCCTGGGGCAGTAAACATTCCATGTCCTAATACAGAAAGGCCTTTGAAGGGAAAAGCCAGGGACAGAACAGGAGTTAGACTTGGTAAACAGGGGCTGATAATAATAATTTCTATTTGAAACTGGGCATAGTGGGCCATGCCTTTAATCCGAGCACTTGAGAGGCTGAGGCAGGAGAATCGCACCTTTGAACCCTACCTGGGTGACCTAGCAAGTCCCTGTCTTGAATTAAACAATTTAAAAAAAAATGGCTTGGGATGCAGCTCAGTAGTAGAGCACCCCTGGGGTCAAGCTCTAAGTATCAAAAATATCTCTATTTTATATGTTTGTATATGCATGAAGAGACCTTTGACATTTACATAGGAAAATAAGAGATTACTGAAGGGACACTGGGAAGAAGGGGCTAAGGCTGGGAGGGAAATGTCATTGTTTGTCTACTTACATTTTTTTTTTGTGCAATCATGTAAATGTATTTGCCCATTACAAAATAAAATAATAATGGGGACAGCTGCTACTCAGCTCCCACTGGGTGTTATAACCCAGAGATGGGCAGGCAATCAGTATGGTCAGATGTTCCAATTATTTAAGAAAAGTCAAAAATCTCAATTTTACTATAATATCTTGAATTTTAAACATTTGCCCCAATTTTTCTGTAGCACTCTCTCCAGGCTAAGTCAGTGGGTCAGACATGGCCTGAAGGCCGCCACTTTTCAGTCTCAGCCCAAGTGGTTTCCTGCTGACAGTGCTGGAGGTTTCAGCACCCCAGGTCTCTGCCCTTGTGCAGCAGCTATGGGGCCAAAAAGTATCTCACCCTGTCTGTCTCTTGGCACTATCCAACCCCCGCTCCTTGGAACTGCGACATTTGGGGCCTTTAATTCAAGATCTGGAAGGCAGAGAGTGGGTTATGAACTCTCAGATAATTTTCTCCCCTGGGGCACTGCAAGCCTCAAGGCCCAGCTGCCTCCTACCACCCACCCATCTGTCCCTGGGAGGTGGGGACAGGAGTGGGGCTGGTAGTGATGGGGGTGGGGACTTGTCCCTGATCTGAGCTCTGCTTAGCCCAAGAATCTAGGAGGAGAAACTCAGAGATTGTTAGAGAAGAGGGGCTAGTTGGCTCGTGCCAAGGTAATTCACTAAATTACTGAATCCAAAAGCAGGAAAGGCCCTAATAGCATCTTGTTCAACTCCTTGATGGACAGATTGGGAGACCAATCTCTGCTCTCAGCTATACTACCTCAAGCCAAGGTTCTGTCATCTCTCTCCTGGACATCTGGACTGCCTCACCCTCCTTACTGGGTCCCTTGCAGTCTCTTTCCCTCCTCACGACCAATCTCCATCCTCAGCATCAAATGCCAAAGGGCCTTTCCAAAAGGGAAACCTGAGCAAATCCATGTCTTCTTAGAACCTTCTGACTACTTCCTATCTTCCTTTGAGCCAAAGTCCTCATCTGTCTCAGTGCTTACATTCTCTCCTGCCCACCTCTCTGATTCACCTCTTGCCCCCTTTCCCTTGTTCACTCTGTCCTAGCCACTCAGGCCTCAGGCTGTACCTTTTACAAGCCCACCCTCTTCTTTCCGTTGGTTTTTTTTTTTTTTTTTTGTCCTGCTCTTCCTTTAGGTGTTCACAGCCTTTATCTTTCCCTCCTTCAAATGCTTTCTGTTCAGAGGGCTTTGTTGGTCACCACCCCACCAGCCTGTGCGCACGCATACGCGCACACCCCCCCACACCCCCCACGCCTGCCTTGTCTTCAATTCCCTGTGTGTATTACTATCAGATACTGTTGTGTACCTTGGGTTGTTTGTTGCCTAGAATGTCATATCTGGGAAGGCAGCAAGTTGCCTGGATTTCACCACTGTCTCCTCAGTGCTTTGCAGAGTGTGGTAAGGAATGCGCACTCAGTGTTCCTGTGTTGGGTGTGACAGGGGAGGGAACAGACCTACAACTTAGGCGACAGCCAGTCCTGACTGCCATTACCTGCTCAGGTGGCCTTCGGCAAGTCATTTCATCTGTGTAGCCTGTTTCTTCTTTTGTAAAGTCAGGGAATCACTAATACACCTCCAGTTCGATAATCCTGGTGTGTCTCCTCCCTTCCAATGTCTCTTCCCTGTAGAATCCAAAGTCTTTGAAATAAATGTAACCCTCTCTCCCTCCCCTCCCCCTTTCTTTCTTCCTGCACTAAGAACTGAACTCAGGACCCCACAAAGGCTTGGAAGGTGCTTTACTACTGAGCTATATCCCCAGCCCTGACTTGTTTATTGAATAGTTAAAACATTCACATGGTTTCAAAACTCAAAGGTACAAAGGCACCACATGGAAGCGTCTCTCTTACCCTTCCTCCAGCCACCAGCTCTCCTTCCCAGAGGCAACCAATGGCACAAGTCTCTTATATGTGTCTTTCTTCTTCTTTTCCTTTCTACCTGTCTCTTCTCTGTCTCAGCTACCTACTACTGGACCCACCATTGCTGTTTGAAAATAAACAACAGCTTACTTGTAGTTCTGTAGTCGCCTTCTTCCATCTGTTTTGGAGGCTGCTCCACCTCCATGCAGAGCACCTCATTTTCTTTTGTGGCACCAAGTGTTTCATGGCACGGCTGTGCCATCCTCTACTTCACAAGGTCGGTCATCTAACTGGTGGCGGGAAGGTTGTCTCAACCCTTCGACAACACACCAGTGTGCAAATTGGTGGCCACACCATTTTGGATCTCTGTTGAAGCAACTTCTAGCAATGGACTTGTTCATCGAGTAGTGCCTGTGTTTGTAATTTTGACAGATGCCCTCCAAAGTACTGTACCGATTCATCTACCAAATACCCGCCTTGAGTGAAGATATTTATAAAATGACTTTTAAAGCAGACTGCAGTAAGTCCTCCACATTCCTTATAGATAAATAAATCACACCACTTTGCTAAGCCTCAGTCTCTTCTTCAAGAAGAAGGGTATCTGCTGGGTGTAGTTATACTTGCCTTCAAACCCAGCCCTCTGGGAGGCTGAGGCAGGAGGACTGCAAATTTGAGACCAGCCTGGGCAACTTAATGACTTAGTAAGACTCTATCTCAAAATAAACCATGAAAAAGAAAGGGGAGGCTGGATATGTGAGGACCCTAGTTCCATCCCCAGTACTACCATATATATATATATATATATATCACATATACATATATATTAACATAACAAGGCCTCTGTAAACAGTAGCTATTTCCTGTTGTGCTTAATGTTATCATCTGTCACAGTGACCTTGTGGAACAAGGACTTTGTCCTGGTCATTGCTATAGCATAGCTTCTAGTTTTTATTTATTTATTTATATTTATTTTACCAGCAATCAAACTCAGGGCCTCATGCTTGCCAGGTAGGTGCTGTGTTGCTGAGCTATATCCCGGGCCCATAGATTCTGGTGAATAGTAGGTATTCAGTATTTATTTATGGAGTGAGCCACTTTCCAATTTTCCTCTGTTCACTAGGCCCTCCTTTACAACCTAGCCCCTTCCTTCCCCTTCAGCCTTTCCCTTCTCCCCGTCTCCTCAGGCTCCAACCCCATTCACCTCCTCCAGGCTCCCTCCTGCCACAGTGCCTTTGTTTCTTCTGGCTGATACACTTTCCCTACCTCACCCCTATCCATAGCCTCTCCATCTGCTCACTTTATTTCTAGATATCCTTAAATCTCAACTGAAATGTCACTTTCTTCAGAAAGCTTCCTCCACCCTCTATACAACCTCACTGCCCTCCAAGTGTTTCGTTTGCACCTTATGACAATTGGAAATGGTACATGTATGAATGTTAATCTTGACCTCATGGCTGAAAGCCCCAGAGGCCTGAGACTGCGCCTGTCTTGGCTACCACTGGGTCCCCAGAGCTGGGCACAATGTCAGGGCTCAGTACTCACTTCTGGTCATGTGTGTGAGTGAAACCAACACCCATTTTACAGATATGTTGAGTCCTCCCACCCCCACCCAACAGAGGGGAAGTCCTGACTTCATGCCCACCCAGTTTCCAGTGCAGTGAGCTGTTGAAAGGTTCTGTTTGGTGAAAAGGCAGAGGGAGGGGAGGAGTCTAGAGAGACTGGATCCTTAATTTTCTCCATAGTTAATTAAGATCATGGGTTCAGTCATTCAGCAAACCTGAATGCCTTCTGAGGTCCTGGTTTCCCAAGAGGAAGCTCAGGGAACCCCTGTCCTCAATGGGCTTTCAGGCTAGTAAGAAACTAAATCCATGGAAAAATGGTGTAGTCCAAACAGGAAAGTGACCTGTGGTAGAAGAAAATGAGAATCAGGTTCCCTCCTGGAGACCTGAGGGAGAGCAGCCCTGGTGGGGGGACTGGTTAGGATTGCAGGGTCTCCAAGGGGTGAGTCCTGGAGGGAGGAGCAAGCACTCACCGATTAGGGAAGGGAAGCAAGGGCACCGCCTGAGCCAGGCAGAGGGGAGGAAAGTGAGGGTGCATTTGAAAATTAGGGCTCAAACAGAGTAGGGACAGATGATATAGAAATGAATTAATCCCAAAGACAAGGGTGAGGAAGCATGTTATGGAAGGGTCACAGCAGTGCTCTAAAAGATAGAAAGCAACCCACCGTCTTTAAGAGACAGCTTTTGCAGCTGCAACACTGGCCAAGAGACACATAGAAAGGTGGGTATGCCTGGTGTTGGTGAGAGTGGGAGGTGAGTGAGTAGAGCTTTTCTGGAGAGGAAGGTGGCAGTGTTTAGGACAAAGAAGCACGTGTGTGCCCTCTGACCACGCAGCTGTGCACCAGGGTGCTCAGTGTGGTGCTGTGCACTAGTGGGAATTGAAAGGCGATCCCAGTGTCCTCAGCCCAGCTGGGAGCAACTCTGGAGTTCTTGGGCTCAAGGGTGGGGAGTAGGAAAAGAATTGACTTACAGCTCAATAATATTATGTAAATTAAAATGCAAACCCAGTTTATGAACATCAGTGAAAACACCCAACAGTTCTGCCCCTAGGTATACACATAACACAGATGCATACTTAATGCACCTGAAGACACGCACAAGAAAGTTCACGTATGCACTGTTGTTTGTCCCCCCAAGCTGCAAATCATTCTTGCCCATCTCACAGAATGGTTTTATTATGGTGTAACCCTATGATGGAGAATAAACCATCCACAGCTACGAGCAACCATAGAGATAAATCTCAGAAAATCGAATGAAAGGAGTCAGACTCAGAAGAGCATCACACCGTGTGATTCTGTCTGTGCCAAGTTCAAAAACAAGTGGAACAAATCCATGGTACAAGGAGGATGATGGTCATTGAGGGTGGTCATGACGCTCTGAGTGTTACACTTACTCGACTGTACTCTTAGAGACAACATTTGGAGGATCTGCTGGGCACTGCTGATGTCCTGTTCCTTGATCTAGTGCTGGCGATATGGATGTGTTCAGGATTGGAAAGTGCATTAAAAAGTCCACTTCTGATTCATATGCTCTTCTCTTTGTGTGTCATACTTCCACAAGAATTTTAAAAATATAGAAATGCATAAAACAACACTATGCATCATGAGGGAATCTCAAATATTTGAGAATATGCCTCAATATAGTAGAAAACTGGGTGGGGTTGGGGGGCCAAGGAAAAACTAATATGAACAGAGATGTTCTTGTAGGGCCACTAAAACTGTGTGCCATGTGACCATGTGGGATGAACTCAGCCCTCTGCACTTTAGTGCATGAGAAATAACTGCATTTTGATTGAGAAAACTAAGCAATGAGCTTTAGTGCTTATGCACTATAGAATAGGCTGCAGCTGTTGGAAAATATGAGACATCTGAAGACACCAAGGATGTCTAAGGGCAAAAAGACTGCAAAGCAACTGTATACAATGCCTTCTGCCTACCCCCCTGACCTGCCACACTCACAGCTGCCCTGTGCATCTTCTCTGGGTTCATCACCGTCTTTAAATGCACCTCAAGTTGTAGAAAAAATCTAGAGGGAAGTGACATGGAGTAAGGTGTGTCCAAAAGGAACTGGTATTTTCTGTAATATCTTCTCTTTTTGTGGGGGGGGGTCTTTGTTTTTGTTTTTTTGTTTTGTAGCACTGGGGATTGAACCCACGGTCTGTGCACTGAGCTGCCTCCCCAGCCTTTTTTATTATTTTTTATTTTGAGAGGCAGTCTCACTAAGTCACCAAGGTATCTAGGTTGGGCTCAAAGTTGTGATCCTCCTACCTCAGACTCCCAGAGTACTGGATTTACAGGTGTGTACTACCATGCCCAACTTTACTTTCATTTTTAATAAGAAGATTTTGCTCATGGAATTTAACATGCACAAACTCAGAATTAAGCCAGATATGGTGTTGCACACCTATTATCCCAGCACTTGGGAGGCGGAGGCAGGAGGATCACCTTGAATGTGAGGCTAACCTGGGCTAAATAGTGAGTCCAAAGCCAACCTGAACTGAATAGTGAGACCCTCTCAAACAAAACAAAACAACAGAATTGAACGTAGTAGAAAAGACAAGCTCAGGGAGGCCTGGAATGTCCTAGGCTTATATTGTCTTTGGGGTCACTTAAGATTTTTCAAGCCAAGCCTTGGAGCCATCTGTGCCTGATGAAAATCTAGGCATGGGGAATTAGGAAATGTGTCCCCACCAGGTGTCCCCATCTGGCTTCATGACCGTGGGAGGGTCCCCTCCTGTTTCCTGGCCTCACTCTCCTCATCTGCCCAAGGGGAATCTGATTTCTGTTTTACCCAGAGACGTGGGAGGAGGAAGCCAGGGCAAGAGGAGAATCTCATGAATGTAAGGGATTATTCTCCAGGTCAGCTGAGGAGGAATCAGAGGCCTTCCTTCCACCTGCCAAGAGGCAAGGGCGCAGAGGAAGTGGAGGGTGGAGCTGGGACCACCCAGGCGACCAAAGAGCCCATTCATAGCGTTGAAGCAGTTCTTACAGGCCAGGGTTGGTAGGGCAGCCACCCAGGCTGCCTGGAGAATTGGGATACAGAGTTGGCTCCTCTCCGTGCTCTCCCAGCCCCAGTGCAGCTGCAGCAGGGTCACCTCTCCAAGCCCCCAGCGTCACCCACTCACCCCAACATGTACACACACAGCACTCTCAGCCACTCTCCCACCAGAGCTAGAGGGGCTTTCACCCGGCAAACACAATCATGCTGTGCTTGCTCGAACCCCTCTGCAGCTCTTCACTGAACTGA
Source organism: Fukomys damarensis (assembly GCF_012274545.1). Classification (NCBI taxonomy): domain Eukaryota; kingdom Metazoa; phylum Chordata; class Mammalia; order Rodentia; family Bathyergidae; genus Fukomys; species Fukomys damarensis. Next base: position 26,336,240 of record NW_022900934.1, read on the forward strand.
GAGCAAAATCCGTCCCCTATCTTTGTCTACAAGGCCCGGCAGGAACTACCCCCCCCCCCCACCCCTA
>NW_022900934.1:26336500-26346411 GCF_012274545.1 Fukomys damarensis
CCCTAGCATCTCAGTATGGAGTTAGGAGCCTGGCCCTGGATAGAATTCTGGCTCAACTCATTATTCGTCCAAAAATTGTTTACTGAGCACCTATCGGGGACAGGCACTATGCTAGCTGTTCAAGGTATACTGGTGAATGAGGGAGACAAAGAAGGAGATTAACAATAGATATACTATGCAAGTAAATTACACAGCATACTGGAAGGTGACAAAAGCTATGGACAGAAAAAGAAACAGGAAGTTAAACAGGAATATTGAGAAGGACTGGGATTGTATTTAAATAAGGTGGCCAAGGTGGCTTTCGTGGAAAAGGTGATATTGGAGAAAAGACTTGTAGGAGGCAAGGGAGAGGGAGCCATGTATCTATCAGGGAAAATACAGACAGGGGGAGTAGCCAGTGTAAAGGCCCTGTAATAGAACCATACCTGGCTTACCCAAGAAACAGTAAGGAGGTAGGTGGTGACTCAGAGTGCTAGGAAAGTCACACAGGGACCCATGGATCTTGGTGAGGAGCCTTGGAGAGTTCTCACCATTGAGGAGTGGGCGGGGGGCAGCCAGCACAGAGAGGGAGAAGAAGCCTAGCAGGTCTGTGATCTCAGCCAGAGTGTGGATGGTGGCTTCAGTCTGCTCCTGTAAGGAACCCCCAGGGTGTGTTACACCTTAGCACCATGCCCTACACCTTGCCTCAACCCAGGCAAAGAAGAGGGGCTTGAGATGATGAGGTCTAGCTTGGAGGAAAGATTCACCCTAAAAAAGGGAATTGTACCTGTTGGCTCTAGTCCCCAAACAACAAGGCCTTAGGAGTCACATCCCCACACTTGGGGTGGCCAAAGCTGGGGACATGGCCAGCCACAGTGTGACCAGGTGGAGGGTTTTGGTTAGGAAGATTGAACGACCACCCCACTGAGAGTTTGACCTCCTCTGTAGTATCCCAGCCATGCACAATCCTGCCTCCTGTGAGGGGGAGTTAGTTGCCCCGAGTAAGCTCTGCTCATCTTTGGATACTTTGGATGGCAGAAAATCTACTCATCCTTTTCATAAACCTTGACTGCATGCCTACTGTGCACCAGGGACCATTCTTAGTCCTGGAATACAGCAGGGAATATGATAGACCAGGTCCCAATCCTGGAGCTCATGCCTGGAAAGGAAGATGTTTAGAGAAAAAAAGACAGTGTGGTAAGTGCAGAGATGGGGAAGCCCCAGAAGCTATGGGGACCTGGAAGGTCCTGAGAATCCCACCACCGGTCACCAGCCCCCTACTCCCTCAGGCCCAGTCACCCTGTCCTTGTCTGGATGGCTGGGTCTTCCACAGAGGGACAAGGACACTGCAGGGTACAGTCCATGGCTCCTCTTTATTCTGGGCAACAGCTCATTCTTTTAGGTGTCAACTTGGTGGTACTCAACACCCAACTGACCTCAGTGGGCAGAGACAAGCTGTAGCCACAGGCTTGTGCAGCAGGGACTGCAGGCGACCTCCAGAAAGGCCTCGGGGATTTGGGTGGGATTCTGATGGCCCTTTCTACAACCTGTGTGCTCAATGCTTCCTTTCCCTCTCCGATCTCACCTCCCACCCTTTCCCCCTCACTCATTCTCTCCACCGCTATTGGCCTCACTGTTCTCCCAACTTGACAAATAAAGGCTCATTTCAGGGTCTTTGCATTTGCTATTCCCTCTGCCTGCAATATCTACACGACCCCCATGCACACCCCAGTGCCACCTCCCCAGCGAAGCCCTCCCCGGTCATCTTTTTTCAGCAATACCCACACTACTCCCTCTGCACTCTGCCCTGCTGTTTTCCTCAGAGCACTTTTCACCGCCTGGTATGTGATATACTCACTTGTTCATGTGCTGATTTCCTCATCCACTGGACGGGAGCTCTCTGAGGGCAGAGACCATTCCTGGTTGACTTTCTATCATGTGGCCTTGGAAGTGAATATGTATTTGTGAAATAAGCAATTCTGAAATATAAGCGATTTCCAAGAGCCCTTCTAGATCTCACCACGCTGAATTATGGAGATAACTATGACTCCCCTCCCCAACTTCCAGTGACCAAGAGTGGCCTCTGAAGGCCAGTCACATCTAAGAAACTGCTAATGGGAGCCTCCCTCAACCTCTCCCCCATGCAGACGCACCTGGCAGGGTCAAGGGTCAGCCTGTCCCGCCTATCTGGGCCTTCAGGTGGAGGGGACTCAGTGCTGGGCAGGCCCAAGGGTGCCTGTGAGTCTCCTTTGGCAAATGTATCCTTCCTTCACAAGGCCTGTGTCTGAATTTCCAAACCATAAGGTGTTTACACAAAACATCCTGGGTTTGGTGACAAATTCACCCTCAATGAGGAATCCTTAATGAGTCTCCCTCCTTCCCCACACTAAGCAGCTGCAGGGAAAATTAGCTCTGCCTCTTCTCTGGTAGCTGAAGACAAAAAGGCCAGGCAAAGGAGAGTTGCTACGGTGACTTCTGTGGCCACAATTTGGGGTAGAGTCTAGAGGCAGCTGTGTAATGGAGACCAGAGCATTTCCTAAACCAGATTTGCACCTGACTTGCTGTGTGATGAGGCACTGCGCCTCCCTGGCTGTACTGTGTGAGACGGGGCAATAACAATCTCTGCAAAGATCTCTGTGAAACTAAACAAGGCAGAGTGTGAGAGGCCTAAGTTACCACGAGTCAACAGGAGATAATAAAGCTGGTTATGGTGGCACATGTCTGTGATGCCAGCACTCTGGGAGTCTGACTCAGGAGGGTCACAAGTTTGAGCCCAGAGAAGGCAACTTAGTGACTTAAGGAGACCTACACCCCCCCCAAAAAAATGCAATGAAGATAAGAAGCCAGAATCATGGAGGCAGGCGACAGGGTCCTCACTTCCCTCTGAGCCTTAGTGTTTGCAGCTATACAACGGGGGCTTGGGCACAAAGATCTCTAGGGAACCCTCTGGTTCCATCTTGCCATTGCTGTTGGCTGCCTCTTCTGGGAAGGCTCCTGGGACCCTATGGCCCCCACGGATGCATGTCCCAGCTTTTGTAGGACTGCGTTCCTGAGATGGCACTCACTGCTTATTGCCTAATTCTCCAGGGCCTTCTTTGGGACTAGGTCAACTACTCTGGATATTGGGCTTTAACAAAGTAGCTCAAGGTGCACGGCGTTCAGGCAAAATTTAAAGTGGTTACTGCTTTCTTCCCATCCTTCAGGGAGAGACGGGAGAATTTCTACCCACTTTTATTTACAGATTGGAAAATGAAGGTATCAGAGATTAGCTCTAAGTCACACTTCCACATAGGCTTTCTTAGTGTTCATTAAACAGAGGGAAACGCTTTATTACTATCTTCCATAGTATATAATTCTTTAACACTAATTACCGGAGTTTCCGACTAGGATAAAGTTTCAAAAGGGTAAGAATTTTGTTTTTCTCACTGCTACCTCCTCCCCACTTTAAATTGCCTGGCACAGGGTAGGTTCTCGTGAAGTATTTGAAGGGAGGGAAGGTAGCAGCACCTCAGACTGTTCTTTCAGGCCTGCAGGGGGCGCTGCAGCCCCGCCCCCAAAGCCAGGCCCCGCCTCTGGCGTCCAGCTGTCGTCCATGCTTTGGCGCTTGCGCACCGTCCGTCACTGCGCAGGCGTGCCGGAAGTCCCGTCAGTGCAGCGCGAGAGCTGAGAGTCAGACCGGAACCTGAGCGGATCCTTGGTGGAAGTTCACGGAGTCTTCGGTAGCTATGCTGTCCCCGGAGGCAGAGCGGGTGCTGCGATACCTTGTCGAGGTGGAAGAGCTCGCCGAGGAAGTGCTGGCGGATAAGCGGCAGGTGAAAGGCCCGTCCGCGGCGCGGGGGTCGCCGACTTGACCTGGCTGCGGCCCGTCGACCCCACGTGACAGACGAGGGCGGTTTGAGATAACGTGGGTCAAATGCTTGGCCCGACGCGGCGCGTCGCTCACTCATTCGGCTGGTCTGAAGTGAGCGCCCGCTCTGCTGGACATTGTCTTTCTTGCCCCTTCGGGATTCTGACCCATTGTCGCCCTGGGTGGTTTCCCTAAGCACCCATTTTAGAATGCAGTTCTGGACTCGATCATTGACCTGTGTAACCCAAGGCTATGAGGAGACGAGGACAGAGAAGAGGCAGAGTAGGGGCCGAGGGGGGGTGCTGGTCACGCAAGGCCGTTTAGACGAGCACAGGGAGTTTGTCTTTGGTTCTGATTTTTAAGGCCTGAGTCTTTGAAGAGAGTGGGCGTGGGCGTGTAGTTGGAATAAGGTTATAAAATAATCCGGCTGCCGCGTGGAGCACAGGATACAGGAGGCCAGGGTGGAAACAGGGAGACCAGCAAGGAGCCATTACCATCGTCCAGACTTGATGGATTTGGACCAGTGGTGGGGATGAAGAGAAGTCAACAGTCAGAGATACGTTTTGAAGATGGACACAGTGGGCTGTGATGATAGTTACATGAAGAGCTGGGAGAGCTGGAGGAGGCAGGCATGGCTCTTGACTGCCTTTTATCTCCATTATGAAGGCTTGGGTCAAGTACTCACTGAGAAGGGGAAGCACCTATCAAGTAACACTGTATGAAGGAGTGACCAAGAGACTAATAAGACTGATAAATATGTAGCAATTGATGCTTATCGATCAAATACCTACAGGGTATCAGGTACTGTAAGCTCATTTAGCTCCTTGCTCAAGGCACTAGTTTAGTTATACGCCCCAGGGTTCTAACCTGGGTGTTGTAGCTCCAGGGCCATCACTGTCAAAGCAAAAACTGGCCTCCTCACTCCAGAGTAGCTGTTGTGCTAGTGTCTCTTCTGCTGCTGCTCCTGTCAGGTATTGCTTTTGTTTGTTTTAGATTCAGGTTGGCATTGAACTCACTCTAATCCAAGCTGACCTGGAATTTCTGATGATTCTCCTGCCTCAGCCTTCTAAGTGTTGACATTACAGGTGTACACACCACACCCGGCTGTTGTTGGGTTTCTTAAACTGGGTAAGAGGTAGAAGAGGGCTGGGGATTTTTAGCTCTGGTGCTGTGTCTGAAGGTCCTGAGTTGTATCTCCAGTATAAAGATAAAAAAAAAAAAAAAAAAAAAAGAAGCAGGTAGAAGAGCTTGTCTGAATATAGAGCTTCTTAGGCCTGCTTAATCACTCCCTGGTGATTCTGATACGCTCTCAAGTTTGCATGGATACTACAAAGTTACCAAGTTAGCCAGCAAACATTTTCTCAGCACCTTCTTAGAACCAGGCCTCTGTGTAAAGTGTTGTCTTTAAGGACCTGGAAGGTTAGTGGGAGGAGAAGTACATTCACCATCAGTTCATTTTAGGAAGTAACCCACAAGTGGTGTCTTCTCAGCCTCTTGTCTGAAAGATGACAGGTTGGGGCAACAGGTAGCTGAGCTTCCATCCCCTCCTGTTTTCAGATTGTGGACCTTGACACCAAGAGGAATCAGAATCGAGAGGGCCTGAGGGCCCTACAGAAGGATCTCAGCCTCTCTGGTAAGTTGTGACTTCCTCACTGCAGCCCTAAAATCTACTGTCTTTCTTTGAAGGACTTTGTCTTAAACCTAGTAGAGACCAGGTAGGAGGCCACAGATGAGTTACTCAGCCTTGTGGGAAACTGAAATAGCTTGTGGAGAAGAGGGAGCAAATGTTGCAGGTCTTACATGAGACTGTGGCTTAGGATTTTAGTTGCTCACTTCATTGACTGGCTGTTAGCTCCTGGCTCATTGGTGATTGCAAACACTTGAGAATGGTGGTGGTGGTGGTAGGGATATATGAAAATGACAGTTCCTACCCTTGTATTCTACAGACAAGGAAAACAGCATAAACTAGATCACGGAAATTGTGACAGTGAATGATGGAATTAGACATAGTGTTAAGGATACAGGACTGATGAGGGGATGGGCTCCTTAGATGAACCAAGTGGCTGTGGCATAAGTAGAGGGCAAGGAGGAGCATAAGTTGAGCCTGGAGAGATAGGCAGCAACCACGTCATAATGTAGGACCTTGAGGGCCTAGGGAAGACATTTGTGTTTTATTTAAAGAGCACTGGGATGTGCAAAACCTCTCACCAAATAACATCCAGGGTTGTCCTACAAGACTGCAGGTAACCCAGACCCCCATGGACGCTCCCTATCTTCTGTCCCCTCATTCATTGACTCACACTGGTGTTTGTTGTTCCTGATACCCAAGCCCACTATAGATTCTTGCTGTTCCTATTTCCTCTGCCTGGTCCTCCCCAAGATAAACCCTCATTTCCTTCAGGTCTTTGCTGGATGTCACGTTATCAGTGAGGCCTTGGACCACTGGATATAAGTAACAAGTCCCTCTCTCCCTCTAGCATTCTATCCTTATTTAGCTTTATTTTTCACTGCAGCCCTTATGAGAGTCTGACAAGTCTTATCTTTGCTTATTCCCTGTTCTCCACTATAACATGAACTCCATGAGGGCAGGAACTCTTTTTCTCTTGTGTTTTCAGCATCTACAACAAAGACTGATAATTGGTGCTCAAAAAACACTTTTCTAGAGAATGGGTGTGGTGGCACATGCCTGTAATCCCAGCACTCAGGAGGTGGGGCAAGAGGCTCACCATGAGTTCGAAGCCAGCCTGGGCTACATAGTGAGTTCAAGGACCCCCTGATCTACATAGTGATAGTCTGTCTCAAAAAACAAAAACAAAAAACCCAACTTGTTGAGGAAATTATCATTTGCCATTTCAGAAGATGTGATGGTTTGCTTTGGGAGCATGTTTATCAAGATGCCTCACTCTCAGACGAAGGAAATGATCGAGAAAGGTAAGGCTGCCTGGGGCTGGGTCAAGGATCTGTCCACTTTTCCTACCTGCCTGGGCTTAACCCAGAACTTAGATTCAGGCTTTGAGCAGTTTGATGGAAGGCAGAAACTCTGTGTTACAGGGTTTATACTGATAGGGATAACAGAAAACCCAGCAGTTTGAGGCTTAAAGAAATATGGTTCTATTTTTTTTCATGTAAAATTTGCCCCGAAGACTGGCACAGCTGTCCAGCTGTGGCACCTTGGCATGCTGTCATGGTTGTTGCACCACTGTTACAGCATTACAGGCTTTATGTCCATGTGCCAGAATGAAGGCAAGGCAAAAAGCTTCCTCCACAAATGGCCTTGCCTTCTTTTTGGAAATAAGATCATTTTCCCCGGGGACTTTCTGCTAACACCTCATTGGCCAAAGCCACCTATAACAACTGCAGGGGAACTTGGATGAGATTTTTCTTATCCCCTTCAATAGAGACTGGGTTGAAAATGGAGATTTGGGGAGCACACCTTTGGGTAGAGATGGTGAACCTTTCAGAGTTTTCAGTGATAATAAAATAGCCGGCTGTGGTACCTGTGCCAAAGGTTTGCCACCGCTGCCTAGGGTGTGCCACAGCGTGGACACCCAGTATGTTACTTAAGTCTCTAAAGCCATAAGATTCTGAAGCTCTTTAGAGAAGCATCATAAGGGTTCAGGTTCTGGTGCTGAGTTCTGTTGGCCCACAAATGTAATCTAGTACCTATATCTAGAGGGTTTCTGGGTTGTGTTCAGGGTTCTAAGCACCAGGCTAAATAATTTCATTGGTTCTCAGGGATTGACAGACTAGACAAACTCATGAGGCACTACTTATTTACAAAGAAAAGTAGAACCATCACCTGGGGCCCAAAGCTTGGCCAGTCAGGCCTTCTGTCAGAAGAATGAAAGTCTACAGGAGGGCAGACCAGCCAGAATGTCTGTAAAAGCAGATGGAATGTTGTTCACAGCAGTGAGTTGGTCACCAACCTCTGTCATTGTGCCACTACTCTGAGGTACAGTCCATGACTATTAGGGTGACCTTTTCTGTTCACTTGGTTAATTAGGTTGAGCTGGAACATTAGGCTTACTCACTGATTATTTTAAGTCACTTGTTTCAACAGTTGTGCTTTTCTAAAAACTCCATGCCTTGATGGACTTGTGTTTGTAAAATTTCTCAGCCATCTAGGATCGGCTGGGTCCTTCATGCGCTGGCCACCCCAGTGTACTATGCATAATGAGAAAAAGATGACTGAACCAAGATTTAGGATAGGTGCTCAGCCCTGCCCTTGGCCAGATGGGCTGGGCAGGTTATGTCCCTCTGGCATTTAGTCTCTTGCTCATAAGGAGGTTGGGGGAGGCTGGTGTCCCACTGCCTGGGTCCTTCTGTCTGTAATACAGCCTTGTTCTCTGTTTGTCTGCCTCACTTTTTCAGATCAGGATCACCTGGATAAAGAAATAGAAAAACTCCGGAAACAACTTAAAGTGAAAGTCAACCACCTCTTTGAGGCTCAAGGTATTGGCCTGGGGGAATTGGGAACCAGGAGGGCAGAGAACTGGCCGTACATACTCAGAAGGGCAAGAGTAGGAAGCCCCCAAGAGGTGAGCAGTGGCCAGAACTGTGTGTGCAAGGTGCTAGAGGTGTAGGCAGCGAACAGTGGTTATCTGTAGCTGCCCAGAGATGAAATGCATAGGGAAGGTTATGAGTCTTAACCCTGACACAGCTTCTTTTCTAGGCACCAGGCCTGGAATGATCTCATATTACATGCCAAGGTAGCTCTTACAGGAATCTTTGTAGGCCTCAGTCAGAGGTCAAGAGAAGAACTGAAATTCTGGGTAAACCCAAGCACTCTAGATAGATCCCAGATCTGACAAAATATTTGGCAGTCTCTGGAGAGCAGCACTGTCTTCACACGTTGTCCGTGGCCCAACAGGATGTTGATGAGCATTACCCAGTGCCCTCCGGGTCTGAGGCCCACTCCCATCAGACCTTGGGCCAGACTTGGTATGTGAACACAGTGCTAGCCATTTTGCTCGGCCTGACTCTGGAGCCAGCAGGATGTGGGGCAGCAAGAGGCCAGCCTTTCACATATTGTCTTCTTCCCCACAGGCAAGCCGGAGCTGAAGGGCTTTAACTTGAACCCACTCAATCAAGATGAGCTTAAAGCTCTCAAGGTCATCTTAAAAGGATGAGACTCCAGTACTTTTGGGGCCTGTGACTAGCATCTCCCCTGCCATCGTGGAGGATCCAGTACCTTAGGCCTTGAAACCTGGAAGGACAAGATTGGCTCTGCAGGGGCACAGACATCAGGAATCTGGCTGTGGTTCCCACACAAAGCTTCTGTCACAGTGCTTGGCTACTCTGCAGCAAGCAGTAGGGGTCCCTCAGCCTTTCCCTGTGGACTGTGCCTGACCACTGGTGCTCGGGGACACAAGACCTATTGACAGTGCCTGGCAGCCACCAGTAGGTGTGGGTGTGAGAATGGCTGCAGCAGGCGCTTCTCAACAGTGGCCTGCTGTCTGTATGGGCTCTGCAAGAGGATGAGGGATGGGAGATGGGAGAGGGTGGAGTGGGAGCCTCTGGTCAGCATTCCTCAGAACGGAGAGGTGGTTTGGGAGAGCGAGTGGTGAGTGCAGTAAAGCAGGAGGCAGGCAAGTGACCTCTGCAGGAAACACAGACTTTGGGTGCTCCGTGTTCACACAGCTATCTAGGGGCAGGCACATTCCCCCAGTGCCTCCACTCTGGCCTTGTTCCTGCTGCTTCCAAGCCCCTGTGACTGCTCTTAGATTGGGTGATCCTTGCAGAGGTGACTCAGGAAGATCTAGCAGGTTACCCCTTACTGCTGCTTTGCGAATGTCCTCCCTGCCTTCCTGGTCTGAGATCCTGGTGTTTGGGCTGCGGGGAGAGAACTGTTCTGTATGCTCTTTGAGGGCTCAGTAAATGTTACTTAAGTGAACAGATGTTGATAGTCTTGTTTTTTGTTTTGTTTGGGTTTTTTTTGGTACAGGGGATTGAACTTGGGTCCTTGCGCTTGCAAGGCAGGTCACCCAACTGCTGAGCTAAATAAATCCCCGGCCCGCAGATGTTGATAGTCTTTATCTGAGGGTATAGCCTTTTTTTTTTTTTTTTTTTTTTTTTTTTTGATAGG
>NW_022900934.1:26346551-26373460 GCF_012274545.1 Fukomys damarensis
CAGGGTCTCACTGTGTAGTTCAAGCCAATCTTGAGCTCACTGTTTAGCCCTGGCTGGCCTCGAACTCACAGCAATCCTCCTGCCTTGGCCTCCCAAATGCTGGGATTACAGGCATGCACCACCACACCCAGCTCGAAGGCATAGCACTTCTTTTTGAGTGTCACCTATAAAGGGGAGGTGGCTTAGGTGATAAGTGAAAAAGCAGAGAGGGCACACCTCACCTGTTCTTGCTGCAAGTGGCCCATAGTTAACATGGGAACATAGGCTTAAGTTTTTTGAAGATGCTAGAATAGGTTGACTCTCCCATCTTAAATACTGCTGATTCAGAAAAATGTTTAAAAATATGAGTGCCAGTTAAGCAGAATACCACACATAAGCTAAATTTGGCCCAGACCTACAATCTTGCCTCTTGAGTGTTGTAGTAATTCTTGTGTGCTCCCTGTGATGTCTCTTAAGAAGCAGGTAGGGCTGGAACCAGCTGTGTGTCCTGTCACGGCGGCCAGGTTAAGGGAATCCGAGCTCCAGAGTGGGATGCTGCCCAGCCACAGAGGTGAGCAGCTCCTCCAGGATGCAGGTGAGAAAAGCTAAGGCAGAACAGGTGTCTGATCTGCTAACTATGATACTGCAAAGGTCCCCAGGACAGAAACGTCAGGGTTGGACACAGGCTGAAAGGGGAGATAGTAAACTTTGAACTGTGAACCATACGAACATGTTGCATATTTTAAAATACAAATTTTAAAAGGATTTGTAGAATTCCCTGGTGGGTGCTATTTGGTGTGGTTGCCTGGCTTACAATTTCTCTATTGAAACATCCCTGACTAGCAGGATGGGTGCTAGGCCCGAGCCAGTCAGTTCTTTTTCATTCTTTCTAGTACTGGAAATTGAACTCCGGCCCTTTACACTGAGCTAAGTCCCTGGTCCTTTTTATTTATTTGTTTGTTTGTTATTTTGAGACAGGAATTCACTAAGTCTCTAAGTTGCTCACCCTGGGCTGGAACTTTCAATCCTCCTGCCTCAGTCTCCTAGAGTGCTGGGATCACAGTGTGCGCTACCATACTTGGCTCTGTTCTTCCTCCTGGGTAGAGCCTGGCGGGCTGTGCTGGTTTGCCTCACAGCAGTGGAGGGAAGTTCCCATGCTCTGGAGGACGAAGGACCGGAGTAATCTCACCCTTCCTGAGGCCTGCTGGCTCACTTCTTGGATTTGACAGTATTGTCTTTCAAAAACCCCCTTTGGGGCTGGGTGTGGTGGCACAGGCCTGTAATCCCAGCACTCGGGGAAGCTGAGGCAGGAGGATCACTGTGAGTTCAAGACCAGCCTGGGTTACATAGTGAGTTCCAGTTCGGTCTCAACTACATAGTGAGACCCTGTCTCAAAAAACCAAAACAAAAAACCCCTTTGGGCTTAACCTAGATAGTCAGGTTCTGCCATTTGAAGCTAGAACTTCCCAGAGCAGCAAGTGGTAGTGAGAGCTGCCTGGAACCTATGGTGGGCCTCTGTGGGAAGCCTCCATGGAGCAGGTAGCCCAGCAGTCCAGGCTTGCAACTCCTCTTCAGCCAGGAGGAGGCTGTGGAATGAAATATGGAAATGTGCCTCCCCCAAAAAAGACATTTTTACTTGCACACAACTCCCCAAGCCATCTTGCCCGACAGCCCATGTCTTTAAAAAGCTCAGCTGTTAGCTTCAGAGAGGTTCCTGAGACAACTAGCTGACATGAAGTACACTTTTGTGAGCCCCTCACTAAACAGTTCTGCCTTCCCAGTCTTCACCTTGCCCACCTGAGAAAGGTGTTCTGGCTCACTGGTTTTCAGATGCTGCCTGGCGGAGGCCCGGGGCTCTCTGACATCTAAGGCCAGGGAATAACAGAGGAGAAGGTATGTTCAGGGCTCGGCACTTCTCCAAACTTTCAGGAAACATGTTATGACAACTGCTAGCTTTGCAGCTGAGAGACAGGTTCCCTAGCCCTAGGGACCCTTTCATCATGCCCTGAGACCAAAATGTTAAAGCCAGGACTTGCCTGCCCCCAACAGTGTCCCCTAAGCCAGGCCTGGTGCCCAGTGACTCCAAGCAAGGCTTATTTATTAGATATAATCTTTCCAGGGCAGCAGAATTTACTGCACTTGTCTTCTTGGCCCTGTCACCAAGCCAGTCTGTCAAGGTTAAAACCCATCCAGGTCCAGGGATTGGCTGTCTCCTGGTGCATTGATGCCCAGGGACAAGGTGGGTGGATGCAGGGACCAAGACCAAGCAGCAAGCAGCCACTGCTTAGCAGAGCTGCTGCCAGGCTGGAGGGAGGGAGGGAGAAGAATGCTGTGCGGTGTGCTGGCAGGAATAGGTCAGGGAGAGGCCAGGGTGGCACCTTCCAGACCCTCTTTCCTCCATTCTGGGGTCAACTGGAAGCTTTCTTCTGGGTCTGAAGGGAGTGGAACAGCTGCTGCAGCTGGTTTTTCCGATCATTGACACAGCCTGGAAGGGAAAGCGGTGTTGGCTAGGTTGATCGGGGTGGGGGTGGTTTGCATCCCAGCTCCACTTGTGAAGTGCCCTTGTGCTCAGCAGGTCATTCACTTCTCTAAGCATCAGTTTTCTCAGCCAGGATAAGGACCCACCTTGTGCAGTAGACAGTATTCATCAGGAAACCTGGCATCAGCTGGGTCTTACCTCAGCCAGAGTGCATCAGGTGCTGGACAGAGATCTGCAGCCCTTGGAGGAATAGTGTGCACAAGAGACAGCAGGCTTAAAGAGGTTAAGTGATTTTCCCCAACTTCCAAAAGTGGCGGAACTGGTGCCAGAGCTCCTCCTTCCACACATAGCCTTTCCTCCTGTTTTTGCTCCGTGGAAAGGTATTAAAGCCAGCACAGTGTCTAGTACCTACCGGTACCTAGTAGATGTTAGCTTTGTTCTTTCTCCCAGCTCGTGTGCTGGGCTCAATTGACTAAGAGAGCTTTCCTGACAAGTGGCCCCTGGCATGCAAGTATATCCCAGGCAGTCACGCCCCAGATGAGCTGCCACCTGTCCCAGCAGGTCACGGTGCAACCATCTGCTTGCTGTCAGAGCTGATCCTCAAGGCAACTCCACACCATTTAATCTTGTGCTGGACACGTTGATGGCATCCATATGTGCTGAGGCCACAAGTACCTCCCAGAGGTACCTGCCCTCACTCTCATCACCCAAAAGCCCCGCTCCTGCCTCAGTGGCACTGACTGAGCTCAAGGCCCATTCTGTGTATACCCAGGGTTCTTCAAAGTGAGTTCCATGGTACCCTAGCTTTTACTGTATAAGGCTCGTTCATAACGCCAAGTCTTCATGACCAATGCAAACTCCCTCTTGGAGTTCTAGACACAACTCTTAAGTTATCTACTGACCTTTTTGCCCAGATGACCCTGAACACATCCCCAGTTTAGTCCTCAATCATCAGTACTCCTTTCCCACACCTCCTTCCTGTGTTTATCACCACCCACCAAAGCACCTGACTAGAAGCTTGAGAATAATTCTAGAGACTTCTAAAATAGTGTTTATCTACCTGGACTACTTATTTGAGTCACTGAGAGCTTTAAAAAAATACTGATGCCAAGCCAGGCATGATATTGAATGCCTGTAATCTCAGCACTCTGGAAGGCTGAGGCTAGAGGATCATGAGTGCAATCCCAGCCTGAGCAACCGATTGACTCGGCAAACCCTCCCTCAAAATAAGTAAAAGAAGGACTGGGTATGTAGCTCAGTACAAGGGCCCCAAGTTCATTCCCCAGTACTGCAAACAAAAAGTTCTCAGACCCAACTACATCTCTATCTGTGCTATTCAAATGGGAACCCAAGAACCAGCAGCCTTGGTATTGGGAGGGGGACTGTCCACAGAGATGGCTGCAGTAGTTCCATTCCTATGCATACAGCTTTGCAAGGCGACTTGGCCATTCTCACCAAGAGGTGAGTCCTGATTCTTCCCCTCATGACTCCCAGCTGACCAAGATAATTGCTCTAAGCAATGGTTTGTAACAGAATGATACTGGGGCTTCTGAGCCTAAGTCTCAAGAGGCTTTGCCATGTCTTTTGGAACCCTGGGAAGACCATGCCAGGAAGCAAGCCCAGACTTAGCAACTGGTGCCTACGTGGAAGAAGAGGCCTGGCTGACATCTAGCATCAATTCCACTTGGAAAGTGAGGCTCCCCAAGGCCATTGGGTGTCAGTGGAGCTGCCAGAGGTCTGCACTCCCTGGAGTGACCAGAAGAGATGGGAAAAGTCATAAGCAAACAAAACAGCTATTTTACTACAGTATTCTGAAAAAGGAGGTTGAAGAGGATATCAGAAAGTGGAAAGATATCCTTTTTTCTTGGATAGAACCAATATAATGAAAATGGCCATATTTCCAAAATTGTTGCACAGATTCAATGTAATCCCAGTCAAAATCCCAACAGAATATCTCACAGAATTAGAAAAAACAATACTAAAATTCATTTGGAACCAGAAGAGACCTAGAATAGCAAAGGCAATTCTGAGCAACAGAAGCAAAACAGTGGGTATCACAATCCCTGATTTTAAATTATGTTACAAAGCTACAGTGATAAACAACATGGTACTGGCAAAAGAACAGACCCGAGGCTCAATGGAACAGTCTAGAAGATACAGAAACAACACCAGACATACTCGGCCACCTTATCTTTGACAATCTTCGATTAAGAAATCGAACACTTTCACTGAAAGAAAGATAGCTTCTTTAATAAAAGGTACTGGAAAAACTGGCTTTCCACATGCCAAAGATTGAAACTAGACCCATACTTTCACCACACACTAATCTTAAAGTGATATGGGTCAAAGATCTAAATATTAAAAACTAAATCTGCTGGAAGAGAGAACAGGTAGTATGCTTGAGGACATAGGAGTAGGCAAAGACTTCATGTATAAAACCCAGACCACATGGGAAATACTACAAAGAATCAACAACTGGGACCTCATCTTATTAAAAAGCTTTTAGGGGCTGGGGATTTAGCTCAGTGGTGCAAGTGCTGCCTCTCAAGCGCAAGGACCCGAGTTCTACCCCTGGTACCAAAAACAAAAAAACAAATAAAAAGCTTTTAGGCTGGGGATTTAGCTCAGTGGTGCTGCTGCGTGCCTCATAAGTGCAAGGTCCCAAGTTTGGTAGCAGGGTTGGGGGGAAGCTTTTGCAAAGCAAGAGAAACCAGTAGAGCAGAAAGACAAATCACAGAGTGGGAAAATTTTTTCTGATAAAGGACTGTTACCTAGAATATATATAAAGAACTCAAAAAACAGGAGCCCCCCCACCCCTCAAATTTAAAGACTCAATGAAAAAATTGGCATCTGGTATGAAAAGACACTTCTCAGTGGAGAATTAGAAACAGCAAGTACATGTATGAAAAAGTGTTCAACATCACTGGTCACTTGTGAAATGCAAATTAACACTGAACTTCCTCCTCCAGAAAGAATGACTGCTATCAAGAAATCAACCAATAACAAATGCTGGAGGGGCTGTGAGGAAAAAGCACTCCATTGTTGGTGGAAGTATAGCTGGTGCAACCACTGTAGAAATCAGTGTGGTGATTTCTTGAACTAAAACTAGAGGTTACATTTGACCCAGCTATACCTCTTCTTGGTATCTTTCCGAAAGAATTAAAAGCATCACACCACAGCAATATACGCACACCCATGTTTGTAGCAGCACAGTTTGTACTAGCTAAATCTTGGGAACAGCCCAAATGCCCATCAGCTGATGAGTAGATAAAGAAATTTTTTTTTTTTCTTCATACAGTGGAGTTTCTTCATACAGTGGAGTTCTACTCTGCCATAAGACGGATGAGCTTCAGACATTTATAGCTAAATGGTGGAACTTGAGACCATACTCTCAAGTGAAATAAATCAGACACACATGTTTAAATACCAAATTGTGTCTCAGGTGTGAGAACCCAAAAGTAGAAACAAGGACTGAAATGTATTACGGATGTTGGAAATGGGAAGAAGGTGTTCAAATGGAAAGGGACACAAAGGAGGAGGGGGAGAACGGGAGGAAGGGGCAAGAACAAAAGTGAAAATAGTAGGAAAAAAATGGAAACAAAGCTTTCGTACATAGGGAGGGGAGGGGTCTTGGGGGGGAGGAGGACAAAATGAAATTTATTTTAAAAAACCAAGCTCCTGGGTTTGAGGAGCAGCGTTTACTGTGTTACACAGTAGTAGTTGACAGAGCATGCCTGGAATTTGTCAAATGGCAGTTCTCAGGCTCCACCCTAGACTTATTGAATAATAATCTGCATTTCTATAAGGTCTCCAGGTGACTATATTACAGCTGGAGAAGCATCATGTAGTCATCCACCAGCAATCAGATATAGCAGACCTGAGGATCTGCTGTGGAAAGCGCATCACAAACCCCTTTTCCTTTGTCTTCCCCCAGGCACACTACTTGACACCCAAGCTTTCTTGACACTGGGATGGTGACAGCATGGTAGGAGGTCTCCTTCCCTTTTGGAATGAAAAGTCAGAGCCTTGAAGTGAGGCATTACCACTGGGGCGTTCCTGTTTCTTCCTGCCTGGGACAAAGACAGTGTCTAGGAATGGAGCACACATCTTCCAAACTGTGAGGCAAAAACCATGATCACTAAACCAACCTGCTGAGTGTGGCAAGGCAGAAGAAGGAGCTGGGTCCCTGGGGCACCGTGAGACTTGTCAGCCTGTGCGGCCTGCCTGAGTCTTCCTGTGACATAAGTCCACCCCTCTCTATTTAACTGGTAGATGGTATTTTAGTTACACGAAGCCAAATCTAATCCTAAATCACCCCAAACCTAAAAAACAAAGTTTCTTTTTATCATCCAAGAAGTTGCCACAAATTACAACTGAAAAAGCAAATGACAACATGAAAAAGTGTTCAACACCACTGGTCATTTGTGAAATGCAAATTAACACTAAGCTTCTACCATATTCTCAGTATGTTTAACAGAGGACTTGATATCTTTAGCATATTAATATCCAAAGCTTTGATAAACGTAGAAAACTCTAAGAAGCCCCTAGAAAAACAGACTGGATAGCTTATAAAAGGAGAAAAGCGAATTAAAAACCTGAAACCTCAGCAGTGATCACTGAAATACACATGGGATGATAAGGAGTCAGAACGTTTCACTTGTCAATTTGGCACAGATTTTTCTTTTGCTTTTTCTTTCTTTTTTTTTTTTTTACATTAAAAACTGGCAAATTGGAGTAGTCTTTCTGGAAGCAGTTTGGTTTTAATAAGTTCAATCCTTTGATCCAGTAATTCTGCTTCTAGGAATGTAGAATCTAGCAAAATAGCCAGAAATTCAGTTGAGCTTTATGGGATAGGGTGTTCATCATGGTATAAAAAAATGGAACTGTGTCAGCTGGTCAATTATAAGAAATTGGTTTAGTGAATGTTGGCATATATGCACACTAGAGTGTTTTGTTGCATATGGTAATCTTGTTCTTAATTCTGCTAAGGAGCAGGAGAATTTAGCTGCTAACGTTCAGGTTTTAGTCAGACAGACTAGAGTTAAGTCCTCATCGCTGTGACCAAGACCTCAGCAATCTAGGTAAATTTCTTCATCTGCACAATGAGCATAAAAGCTGCATAAGATGAAATGAGTCAAAGTGTGTAAAGTGTTTAGTTCAGACCTGACTAAACAGTGCTTCCAAATGGGAGGTTCTTAATATTCTTGGATGGAAAAGTGGGACTCAAAACTCGGGCCCAATGCCAATTTTATAAAAGAAAAAGTATGAATATATGCATTTTTTAAAACTGGAAGGAAACATGCCAGATTGCTAAAGATGGGTATGTCTGGATGTTTTTAAATTTTTTCCTTCTTTAGTTTTCAAATATTCTACGAAGAGTGTGAATAATTTTTATAATCAAGAAAATTTTTCGCTTTTTAGAAACCACCTTTAAAGTCAAGCCCCAAGGTCCTTCATTTCTGTTAACAATATGTAATGGATGTTTTAGGTTGTTTTCCACCTAAGTCTTTTGAAATCCACCTCCTGGCAGATTAGTGATATTTCTATGTGCTAGGCAGTGTCCTGGGCATATACAGAAACTACTCCATCTCTATTTGACAGGTGAAGCACAGAGGTTAAATCTTTGCCAAAGATCACACAGCTGCTAAATTGCAGATTGAATTCAACCACAGTGCTATGCCAGATGCCTCCTGCACTACCTGGCACTGACTTCCCACCTTCCCTGCATACCGAGGTGTGTGTTGGTCACGAAGTTTCCCATCCCCGGCAGGTCAGGAGCCCCCTCCTCTCTGCTCACGGGTCCATCATTCCACATGAGGTCGAAGCCCCCGACTCGCTTTTCCTTTCCTGTGAGCCTGAACCAACAAGAGACGCAAGGTTGAAGAAGGTGCAGCTCGTGGGCCGGGTCTCCTTCTGGAACTGTACCAGCATCCGCCCTGCCAGAGTTCCTTTTTTTTTGCCCAACCACTCACTGGCTGTATCCTGGTGACTGTGCAGGTTTCTGACACTCACTGTGGTAACAGGCCCCTGATTTGTGATTTCTGGCATAGTCTGCTTGCTTGCAAACTAAAAACACAGTGGAGATAGCACAGGGTCTGTGGTGCCCTTTACTGCGTCCTCAGAGTGTGGCACAGGCCTGGTCACAGCAGGGGCCTGAGTGCTTATTGAATGAATAAGCATCCATTTCACTTTCTCTCGGGTTAAGGGTGCCTCAGTTTTTCCTTCAAGGATCCTTCTCCCTCCCCACCCACATGGCTCAGGTGGGGTGACACTACCCCATGGCAGGTGGGCACAAAGCCTGGCCAGAGTCATCCTATGCAGGCACCTCAGTTTCCCTGTCTGTGAAATGGTCGAGCAGGCCAGATCCACCTCTGACTCTCTCTCTCTCTCTCTCTCTCTCTCTCGCTCGGTGGCAGCACCACTGCCATAAGTACAGCATGCGGCCAAGGCGGCCTCACCTGGCTTCCATGTCTACCACGTGCAGCGTGTCCTCCAGCAGGCAGGTCTTCAGCTCATAGTCCTCCGGGCTGCTGGCTGTCAGCGAAGGGGAAGCATTGACCTCCAGGAGCCACCTGGGACGGAGGGAGGGGCAGCCTGAGGGTCAACGGTCCCTGGAGCCATTGTGCTGTCCCTGAGGCTAGACGGGTACCTGGGTCCTGCTCCCAGGCCAATCAAGGCCGCTCCCTCCATCCGTCCACCCTGGAGAAAGGCAGCTAGAGGAAGGAAGCTGGCTGGGTACGAGCATGATTATGGGGGTCTCCTGCTGGTATGTTTGCCTGTTTCCAATACATGCGAGTACGAGTGAATCCTGCTCTCATTAGCTTTCCTAGTTTGTCTATACCTGGGTGTTCACCTGCCCTATCAGGTCTGGGAGATGGTAAGAGGGGTGGGGAGCTGGGAAGAGCATCTGCATCTAAAAGGATATTTCTGGGACAGTGTCAAGGGTGGAGTGTGAATCCGGAATGGCAGAATCCTCTGATTTGCCCAGAAAAGCCCAAAACCCTAAGTTTTATGTAAAAATCTCTCAAATTTTAGAGCTTGTCCATAAATTTAAATAAAAAAACATTCCAAAGGCCAAACTTGAAGCAACTGCATCTGTAGGCCAAGGTCAGCCCAAGGACCTCTGGTGTGCAACCTCTAGTTTTATACAACCGTCACTTTAGACAGGAAGCTGGCGCACAGAGAGGGAAAGGCTCCCCAGCAGCCAGTGAGGGACCACAGACTCCCTTTCCATTCTCTGCTGCCTGTGCCCAACCCTATTCACCCTGTGTCTACCCTAATGCCACACATCTTGTTGCACAGAGAAGGAAGCTCTCTGAGGCTGTGAACTCAGTTTCCCTTGAACCAGAGACTAATTTAGGTCTTGCTCTTGGTCTCCTATGCCTGCTTTCAAAAACCTCTCAGTACTGACATGGTGACTTTAGCAGGGAAGTCATCTCTACATCCAGCAGTGCTGTCTTAGCCCAGGTCTTCATAACCTGGCCCTGGCCTTGCCCTTGACCTGACACTGACCTTAGGCTCCTTGAACAACCCATGGGCTTCCCTCTCTTGTCATACCATGCAAGCCGTCACTGCAGTCCCTGCCAGCTCTCCCTGTCCACAGGCGCTGCAGCTGTGTTCCACATTCTGGGCATGGACTGACACTGGGTCCATATTCCCCTACATAGGACTTCTCATCCTCTGCACCGAAGACTTAGAGGGAAGCAGCTTGCCTGGTACAAGAGGAGAACTCATGACTCAGCCAGTGATCAGGAAAGTCCTCCAAGGGCAAGACTTGGTGCCTATTACTCACAGGTGATTGTTCTTTTATTCCTCCTCACTATAAGGTAAAAGCAGGATGACCAGCCCCATTATTCAAACTGGCAAACTGAGGCACAGAGAAAAACAAGTGTGCCGAAGGTCCCACAGTCAGGAAGTGACAGCTGTGATTCAGATCTGGGTGATCTTGGAGCATAATATGTAAACCCTGATATGCACACCCTCCTTCCGGGATGCTCTCCCACTCACGGCTTGAGGTCTTGGTCGATGAGAATGTCGTAGCCATACAGCTCAAAGCAGTGCTTGTCACTAATGATCACCTTCTGCACGCTTTGCAGGCTCTTGATGAAGATGTTGTCCATGTCACTGAAAAGTGCCTCCACCACCTGGGGGCCATGCTTGGATGCTAGGTACTGCCGAAAACGCTGGAGCATCCACTTGCAGCCCTGGGCCAGCAGCCAGGCAGTGAGGGACCTCAGGAAATAGAACCCCACCTGCCAGAACCCTCAAGCCAACTCATTAGCACAGCCCTTAGGCCTGAGTCCCATAAGCAGGGCAATCTGGGGGTAGCCTCCTTCTGAAGCAAAGATTATATGTAACTACCACGGTGGGACCCCAAACGTCCCTGCCCATGTGACTCGTGCAAGGCCCTTCCCTAGGTCTGCCTCCCTGAGGAAGGACTACAGGGACCATGTGCCTCCTAAGGCCAAGAGTGGCCAACAGGCTGCTGGTGCATTTGTAAGTCCTTGTAAGGGATGGAGCCAGGAGAGGGAAAGGATAGCAACAGTTGTGAGCTGGGGCTCATTGTCCTGTGCCCCGATCTGGCCCCTCCCTCTGAAAAGTCTCAGAATTCTGTATTTGAATTTGGTCTTGAAGGTTATTATGCAGATTAGATACACTTGATCTTAGCCAAAAGGCTGAGAAGCGATTATGCAGATTAGATAGATCATAGATAGGATAAATGATAGGTATATCTATAGATATATAAGATATACAGCATATTTATGTTATACACCAATGATGGACTGAGCAGTAGCAGATATTGTCCAAGTAGAAGAATAGAACACATTTTGCTTAGGGGTGCATTAGTTTGACCTGTAACTTTCAGGTATTTAGACTCATGGTCTGTGGGCCTTCTTGTATTTTTGCTTTGGGCCACACAAATGCAAAGGGTGACCCTGCCCTCAACAGTGAACTGTGTCCTGTCTGAGCTCCCAGCACCGCATCCACAAGGCTGTACTTGTGGAGTGCAGAAGCCCGGCCTCCTCACCTTCTTTGGGTGGTAGTCGGGAGATGTCTTCTGCACAGCGACGTTGGTGAGATGAACATCTGAAGAGGTTGTGGTCAAGGCCAGTGTGGACAAGAAGAGTGAGCCCTGCTCCATATTGTTCCCAGGATGGCATTGAAACCCTTGCTTGAGATTGACAGGAAAAGCTACAAAACAGCTCAAAGTTCCCGTATGTGGGCCTTGGAGTCAGTCAAGTCTGGGCTTGAGTTCTACCTGCGTTTTAGTGGCTGTGGACCTCTGAGCAAGCTGCTTAACCTCTCTCTCCCTCAGCCTGTTCCTCTACCTCATAAATGGGGAAACATAACAGTGTACTGGCTTCACAGGGTTATTTGAAGAATCAGATAGATATGGCATGAAAGTGATACAGTGCCTAGCATAGCTCATATATTGAGTTTTTCAACTCAAATGGAGAGAAAACTTTCTAACCTGCCTCAGGACATACTGGGGGCCCCCTCTCCACAGGGCCTCAAACTGGTGACCACTTTTCAGAAATACTGGAGAAGGGATCCGGCATAGACAGATGATCTGGGTGGCCTTAGAAGACCCTGAGAGTCTGCCTTTTGGTATCATCACTGGTGTCACCCCTCAGTGACACTGGCAACACTTGCGGCTCACTCATACACAAATGATCCCCATCTCACAGATGAGAAGCTGAAGGCTAAGAGAAGGTAATGACGGCCACACAGAACACCCTGCCCTCCACATCCCCCGCAGGACTAAGCAGGATGGATCCCAAACCTCCAGGGCTTACCAGGGGACAGTTCTCACTTGAGGAGGTGGAGGCCTTAGGTCACTGGCTCAAGTCCAATTTTTGGATCGAATATATTTCTCCTTGTTTGTGGCATATTGGACAGAGCAGGGTGGTGTCAGCCTCTCAGAGAAGGTAGGTGCCCTCTTTAGCATATTTTTCCCTAGAACATCACCTTTAGAGATTTTCAAAGGCTTTTCCTTCACATTTGTCTGAGGATTTTTCTGCCTCAATATCAAAAGAATAAGCACGTGACCAATCACTAAATAGGAAAGGGGCCCTTACATTTATGATCAGTTGATTTTCTAAAAGGCAATTCAGGGCAGGGGAAAGAGTCTTCTACAAATGGGGTAGGGATGCCTGCATACTCAGGTGCAGAAGAATAAAATGGGGTCCCTTTCTCACACAGAGACAAAGCTCAACTACAAATGGATCACAGGCCTACATCAAGAGGAAAAACTGAAAATTCTTGGAACAGTATATAGGAATAAGACCTTGTGACCTTGGGTTAGGCAGAATTTCTTTCTTTTACCAAAAGCACAAGTGAACCAAAGAGGAAAAAAGATAAATTGGACTTTACCAAAATTAAAAATTTTGTTTTAAAAGACACAAGAAAATGAAGAGATAACTCACAGAATGGGAGAAGGTATCTGCAAATCATGAGTCTGAAACAGGACTATTATTCAAAATAAATAAGGGATTCTTATAACTCAACGACAAAAAGACAAACTATTGTATTAAAATGGACAAAGGATTTGAATAATCCAACAAGCATATAAATGGGGCTTGGCATTATGAGTTATGAGAGACATGCCAAACAAAACTATTTCATATCCACCAGAATTGCTGAAATAAAAAGGATAGATAATAGGTGTTGGTGAGGATGTAGAGAAATCAGAACCCTCACAAAATGCTAGTGGAAGTGTAGAATTGTGCAGCACTTTGGAAAACAGTTTAGCACTTTCTCAAAAGGTGAGCACAGCATTACCTGTGACCAGCAATTCCAATCCTAGGTGTGTGCCTGAGATAATTGAAAACTTATGTCCACACAAAAGTGTGTACACAAAAATTTCAAAGCAATATTTCATACCAGAAAAAAGTAAAAACAACTCTAGTGTCTATCAATAGATAGACCAACCACATACCCCTTCATAAGATGTGACACTTCCACACAACGGAATACTATTTGTCAGTGACAAGATAGGGAGTACTTATTATCCACATGCTACAGCATGGGGGACACTTGTATCCTGATAAGTGAAAGTTGGGCACCAAAGACCATATACTGTGTGGTTCAATCTCTGTGAATATCCAAATACATAGAGTCCGAAAGTGGTTGCTAAAGGCTGAGAGGGATACGGTGATAGCAAACGGGTGTGGGATTTCTTTGGGGGGTGATGGAAATGTTCTAAAACTGCTGATAGCTGTGTGATCTGACACAAACTTTCACTGCACAATTTACCTGGGTGAATATCTCAAAGCTCAACACAAATCTCAATATGGATCAAGAAAGCTTCTTTTCTGTACCTTCTTGAATTTCCTGATTCGAGTTTAATGTGCTGTACTACCTTCATGATGATGATATTGTATAAAGATAACATGTATAAAGATCAATTATATCCCAGTAAAGTTGTTATTTAAAATAATAGGAATAGAGGATGCTCAGGCCACTGAGTCATTGGTTTTACAGCGGAAATCATTCCCTCATGGTCAGAGCAGTGCAGCCACAACTAACAATAGGAATAGAGGATGCTCGGGCCACTGAGTCATTGGTTTTACAGCGGAAATCATTCCCTCATGGTCAGAGCAGTGCAGCCACAGCAATGCTCAATCTGCCCTACAGGGCCTTCTAGGGGCTGAGGGAGGACATGGGTAGCCAGGCAGCTGTCCTCAGAGCCTCCCCTATCCACACACAGATGGACTTAGAATTGAGTCCTCATGGGCCAACGAGTCAAGTAACCAAGAGTAAGCAAACAATCCAAATCAATTCAGAGAGAAATGAAGCTGATCAGAGGTGAAATCCTTAGAGGGGAAGGAATTCTCAAAGTTCAGACATGACATTAGACAAGACAGAGGAAGTCTATAGACAACTATGGAGTTAACTATGTAAAACAACCACATGGGACAAAAATTAAAGGTAAACATGACTAGAGAAAAGATGATCGAAAATGTGACACTGTAACAGATTGGTCACAAAAAATTGCTAGCAAAAAAAATGTTGACTCTAATAAATAAAACTGTGGAACCACAAAAGAGAAGATACAACTGGGAGAAGACTGCCTGGGAAAAGGATCAAAGTTGCTAGGAATAGCAGAGACGCTATTCGAAAGGCACATAGTGGGGAGAGGGTGCGAACTGGAGGAGACACAAAACCTAAGGGAAACCCCTGCTTTCTCATCATGTGAGTGACATCTTTTTGATTTGGAAAAATTCAAAACTCAGAATAACTGCAAGACTGTGCTTGACCTAGATGTGTCCATTGTCTTAGAAATGGCTTTTAAGATGACTGTCTCTAGCACTGGGTACATTTCATTGAAGTGAAATGGGTCTGTTAATGAGGGAGGGTTAAAAATATAAAGAACTCTTCTGGAGAGAATCTGCCCAGATGCCTTTCACTCAGTTTCACTCCTCCATGACACCATCCAAAAGAAAAACCTTAAATACAGTGAAGGGTTTACCAGTTGTTCATTTGCAGCCTTGCCTGTCACAATGACAACAAACAGAACACTTCCCCCAGTGCCTGCCACACAAGGGATTAGCAAGCCATAAATCCACTCTATGGAACATTTTATAGCTAAAAAAATGTCTACAGGGAAAATATGAAGCTGATGTTTAGTGGAAGAAAAGTTATATTTCTACTGATGGATCACTCACATATAAAAAATAATGGACAACATAAAAAGCTCAACAAATGAGCCTGGAAGGAAATACACTCACGTGGTGAACAGTTATCTCTAGAAATATGCCAGGAGAAATCAGCTTGCTTTCTTTTGTGTACATTCCTGATTTGCATATGATGAAAATGATATCCTCTCTGTTTATTATTTTTATTACTGGAAAAGAGCATATCAGTTGGAGAAAAGGTTCACAATGTGAGGAAATGTTTAAAAATGAAACTAAGTGTTTGCTGACCTGATTCTAATCCTCTGCAATTCTCAGAGGTAACAGATTACTAAATGATGAACATTCACTCATACTTTTTCCTAAACAGAAACATACTTTTAAAAAAGCAAAACAGGATAATAAACCAACGTTGCACCTTGCTGAGGATTTTTCCCTCTTAAAAGTGTCCATTGCTTTTCCATTTCAACCACCTTATTGTTCTTAACAGGTGCATAACATCATGTAGATGCTTTATATTTCGCTTGCTTTGTTAAATTCTTTTTTAGATGTTTTATAACTCATTCCACCTTCTCTCAAGCATGATTTAAGTTATTTCTACTGGTTTACTATTATATACAGGGTTTCTGCTGGTATTTTAAAATATTTTGTGTAGGTATAAATATATAGATATATACATATATTTGATTAATTTGGGAAAATTATATGTGATAAATAATAAAGTCAGGTTACATATATCCTTTATTTTGTGGCAGAAAAAGTACTATTTGAAAAGTTGGTTTGTAACATCTGAAGCAAATATGGCAAAATATTACTGTCTGTTAAATATGGACAATAGATACACAGGGCTCTGTTTATACTCTTTTCTGCAATTTTCTATATATTTTAATGGTTCAAAATTTAAAAAAAGTTAAACAGAGGGGGTGGTAATGATATGTAGTCACTCACTGTGAATTCTCAATAAGTGAAGCCTCCTTAAATAGAAGCGGGAAAGGGCTTGGGCTGTTTAACGAATCCCCGCAGTGGCCAGAGATGGACAAAGCTCTTAAGTGGGGAGGGAGGATGCTCACATTTACAAGGGGTCACTCTGTGGGGCACTGTTCAATGTCATCTGCATATTTAGTTTTAAATTCTTTTTTTCTTTTTTTTTTTTTTTTTTTTTTGGTACTGGGGGTCAAACTCAGGACCTTGCACTTGGGAGGCAGGCACGGTGCCACTGAGCTAAATCTCTGGCCCACGCATACTTAATTTTAATAACAAAACAAGATGGCAATGAAACAAAACTAAATTCAGTTTGATGACGTTCATGTGATAAATCCTTCCTAGAATTAAATAAATCCTCCTTAGAATAAAATAAATATGCTGGAAATGAAATTGGCAAAGTTGAAAAAAACGTAAAATGTGCTCAGTGCTGGGCATGGTGGCACATGCCTATAATCTCAGCATTCCGGGAGGCTCAGGCAAGAGGGCTGCAAATTCCAGCCCAGACTGGGCAACTTAGTGATTTAGAAAGATCCTGTCTCAAAATAAAAAATAAAAAGGGGTGGGGCAGCATCTCAGTGCAAAGGCCCTGGGTTCAATGCCCAGTACCCTCCTGCAACCAAATGGTTACTCAGAAAAGCCTCATATCAGTCTTCCATGCAGGTGGAGCAAATCAATACCTGGGACACTCACTTGAACTGGACGATGAAATGAAACCAGAAATGTGAATTGGTGAAAAACATTGGCCAATTCTCAACCAGAAGACTGGCAGGAACATCCCCCATTTCCTTGGGCAGATGATCTCCCAGGACAGGTAATCCAGACCGGCTGATCTTGCTCCCAAGCATTTCTGGATTGACCACCCATTTTAGTCTGAAGCTCAGACCTAAAAATGTTAAAACCTTTTCCTTTTGATGTGTATAGTTTGTAGATAATACGTTCACATGGCTCAAAAGTACAAAAATGTACATATGAGGAAATAACTTCTTTCCACCCCATCCACCTATACATTTTTCCTCCCAGACTCAACTTCCATTTCTGGTTTTCTTCTTCTTCTTCTTTTTTTTTTTTTTTGTGGTGCTGGGTATTGATCTAGAGCCTTCACAGACTCAACCCATTTCTGGTTTTCTTCTTCTTCTTCTTTTTTTTTTTTTTTGTGGTGCTGGGTATTGATCTAGAGCCTTCTTGCACATGTTAGGGACATGTTAGGGAAGTGTGCCACTGCTGAGCTACACTCCCAGCCCTGTTTCCAATTTCTTGTCCATCCTTCAGAGACCTCTAGGCACAGATAAGCAAACACACATAGACATGTGATTTTTAGCATAAACAGAAGCATACTTTTCACTTTTTTCCAATTAACAATTCATATATGTACAGAATGCACCTTGCTATTCCATTGTAACAGCTGCCTAGTACCCCACTGCACAAATGCACTTCTTGTTTTCCTGTTTCCTACTTATATTTGCTCTCACCAAAAGGGTTATGCAGTGAATAACCTTTGGGCTTTTCCAGTGTTGTGGATGTACCTGTAGGATAAATTGCCAGAGGAGAAATTGCCAAACAGAGGGTATGTAGGTTTGGTTTTTGATATTTAGCAGATTACCTGCTGAGGGCATGGACCAACTTATACTCCCACCAGCAGCATGTGGATAGCCCAGGCTTGCCAAGGCAGCATGTTAGCAAAGCTTTGGTTTCTGCCAAGTGGACAGGTGAAAGTGGAGTTGTATTTACATGAATATGTGAGCCAGTGACCGGAAACTGAAGAGAAAGGCCTGAGATGACACAAGCATTCTCCACAGGGCCAAGCCTGTCCGCTCCTCTGCATGCATGAACGTGAATGTCCACACCAAGTAAACCATCACCCAGCAAAGCAGTTTGGGGACAGTGGTTCTTTCAGGGCTGCACCACCTCTACCACCTTAAGACCAAGCGTGCCCAGAGGGAAAGGCCCAGGCCTGGCTGCATCCTGTGCCCAGACCCTGCAGGCACCCAGCTGACAGCCGCAGCTGAGACAGGCCCTTTGGGATTGGCAGAGACCAGACAGGGCAGCGAGCAGGGCCACAGAGCCCAGGATACACTGGTCGTCGATGCTGCTCAGCGTGAAGCGAGTGTTGGAGAATCGGGTGAAGCCATCTCTGTAGAGCCAGGCACGCAGTGGGAGGTACTGAGGTGGAGGTAGGAGCAGAGGGAGGAAAGGAGACACTCAGGACCTCACACCTCCTGGAGTTTGCACCTGCTGTTCCTTCCACCGGAATGCTCTGCCTTTCCAGATTACTCTTCAGGCATTTGTTCTCACATCAGCCTTCTCTCCACCCCTCTCTCTTTCTTCCAGTTAGGGGATTGAACCCAGGGCCTTCCTCCTGAGCTGCATCCCATCTCCAGCTCTTTTTTTTTTTTTTTGTGGTGTTATTTTATTTATTTTGCACTGGGGATCAAACTTAGGACCTTGTGCTTATGAGGCAGGCAGTGGCACCACTGAGCTAAATACCCTCAGCCCTTGTTGTGTCATTTTGAGACAGGATCTGCCTAAATTGTTAAATTGCTCTAGCTAGGCTCAAACTTATGATTCTCCTGCCTCAGCCTCCCAGAGTGCTAGAATTACAGATGTGTACTTCCACGCCCAGCTTAACATCAGCCTTTGACTCTATCCCTTCCTTTTCTGGGGGAGGATGCAGAAGGGCACAGAGGGAATGACCTGGGTTCTACCACCACATGTGATGCCCCAGCAGACATGAGTCCCAGTGGCAGTGGCTGAGCCTGTCTCAGACACCCCAGTGTCCTTGTGCCCAGCATAGAGTGGCACACTATGAAGGGTTAAATATTTGCTGGATGAATGAATGAGCGAGTGGAGGGAGAACAGCAACTCTCTGGCTAAGCGAGTAGACTCTGGATTTGAATGCCAGTGCTGCCCACCGTGTCACTCAGTCTTTGTGTGTCTGTTCCTATCTGTAAAATGAGATAGCACTCACAGCAGCCTCACAAGGTTGTTAGAGGGACTGCATGGCAGCCAGCCTGCTAAGCAGGTGGCCTGGTGATCACTGCTTCCTGTGGATAACTGAGTGAAGAAAGAGGAACAGGTGGAGGACAGAGTGAGGCTCTGGGCCCTCTAAGATGTGAGACAGGTACATCTGCCTGCCCCCGCCCAGGTCCTGCGTGCCCTGGGCTCCCCAGGTGAGAGAGAACTCACAAGCTCACACAAGCTCTCCCCAAATATCCCCCTACCCCATCCCCTGGGCAGGAGGCCCCCTTCCTCAGTGACTCACCGATGTTACCAGCACGTAGACTCGCAGGTCAAACTTGCGGCCTGTTAGGCAAAAAAAGGATTTGTGTAACAAACATTGACTGCATGTCAGACACCATGCTTGATGGGGGATACAAATCCTTTTCACAGAGCTCCCAGTAAAACATACACATGCACACAGGTATACACACACACACACACACACATCACAGTACAAGATAATAGGGTGAGGGTGTCAATCTTGGAGAAAGGTTGAGATTTAGTGGCCAAGTGGTATGAGAAGGTACCTCTCTAGCCCTGCATGGCACAGAGCCTCAGGCAGGACAGAGGCCCAGAGGGTACCACCAGCCCAGGCCAGTGTAGCTGGGGGGATGGTGAGCGAGGGTGGCAGGGGCAGACCACATGCAGTCTTTGGAGTTTGTTCTACAAAGCATGGGAAGCTGCCACAGGTTGTGCAAGGCTCTGGCCTCTGTGTTGCAGTGGCCAGGGCTGGATGGAGGCAAGAGGGTGGTCAGACAGCTTCAGGAACTGGACAGGAGCTCAGCGAAGAGTGGGTGTGGGTGAGGAAGAACCAGTCACACCAGGAGAAGTCCCTGGATCCTGGCTTTGCAACCTGGGTGTGGAAGGAATGTGAACCGATGGGGAAGCTGGGGAAAGAGGGAGCTGCAAGGAGAGGTTTGGGTCTGGCTGGTGTTGGGGTTGAGCTGCCAGCAGATGGCCAAGAGATTTGGGGCTCAGGAGCGAGGCCTTGGCTGGGGAGGTAAAGCTGGAGTCACTGATATTTAAAGCCACAGACAGGATGGGGCCCATGGTCACTGTCTGATGATGTGCAGGCAAGTGGCACTGACATCGGTGCCGTGATGCACCTCAGACAACCCCGGTCACTCCTCCCCTGCCTGTGTCCACAGACCCTGTGTGGGGAAAGGAGATGCAGTTTGGCCGGGAAAAGCACCAGGCTTCCAAAGGACTCAGGCCCCTCTGGGCGCGTCTCTCTGCAGGTCCACCCAGGTGTCATTCAGATCTCCTGGTCCCCATATTCTCTGGGTCAATGCTGTCCACTCCTGTGGGGTACAGGTATCATGGGAGTAGCAGGACTCAGGCCATGGCTGGTACCGAGGAGGCACTCTACGCCCGTCTGTTAACAGGGTCATGCATGCACGAGTGATTGACTTGGTTCTCCAAGAAGAGAACGGAAAGTGTGCCAGCTTGAGGGAACTGCATTTGCTATGGCTAGGAGGTGGCAGAAGACAGGACACACCTCTCAGTTATTCCATTACTGTCAGTGCCAGCCTTGGCCCTTGGCAGGCTGCTAGCTCAGGCTTGTTGACTGACTTCTTGACTGAGTGGTCAGAGGACATGAAGCCAAGACAGGCATCTCACCTCCAATTAAGTAGGGATTCTCGATGTAACGCTGAGCTACATAGTTCTCCACAGGTAACTCATCTTTCTGGTCATCAGAACTTCTTGTGTCCTACTTTTGATAATGTTAATTATTAACAGTAAGCATTTCCCATGTACAAGGCATTATCTTAGACACTGTACTTGGGGTATCTTATTTAACCCTTAAATTAACCCTCTTGGGTAAGTACTAATGTGGTTCCCATTTTTACAGATGAGAGACAAGCACAGAGAGCTGGAGTGACTTGCCCAAGGTCACACCGCTGGCCAGTGGTACAGCCAGGGTGTAGACCCACACACTTTGGGCCCAAAGCCTGAGCATTTGATCTCTAGACCTGTATTGCCTGGTAGGGTAGTCACTGGCCACGTGTGTTATTTATGTTTACATTTACCTTGATCAAAAGCAAATTAAATCACATACTACAACATGGGCGAAACTGGAAGACATGATTCTAAGTGGAAAGAAGGCAGACACTGAAGGACAGATACTGAATGGTTCCCTTTCTAGGGAGCATGGAGAGGAGTCAAATTCATACAGGCAGAAAGTAGATGATGCTGGTTGGGAGCTGGTGTTTAATGGTGCAGTTTTGGTTTGGGTTGACAGAAGTCTGCAGACCATGGTGATGATGGTTGTAAACCAATGTGGACACACGATGCCGGGGACGGGCCCACCGGGAAAGGGTTAAAGTGGGAAAGAGCACGCTGTGTATAGCTTATAACAATTTACAAAGGAAGTGAAATTTAAAATGAGGTCCTTCGGCAGCCACATATCAAGTGCACAGCGTTGCCATGTGGCTGGTGTCGCCCTGCGGAGGGCTCAGTAGACGCCATTTCCACTGCCGTGAAGAGTTGCCTGGAGAGTGCTGCCAGCCCACTTGACAGGCCCCTGGCTGGAAAACAGGCACTGTCACGGGCTAGCCCTGCCCCCAGGCAAAGCCCTTTCCTGCCACCGTCCCCTGGCAGCTACCTTGTGAGGAACCGAGGTCCAAAGACAAGAACTACCCCTTGCTGGGCTGGCACAGGGTCCCGTGGAGCAGGCACCAGAACTGAGGCCTCCTTGGCTCTCAGGCCGGACCCACCCCCACCAGCCACCACCCCCACCTGGCAACCAGGCCTTTGCTTCCTGCGACCTGGGCCACCCTACTCTATTCACGTGGCTGCAGGAAGGATTGACAGTGGCGGCAGCCGCACGGGCGGGCTGGGCCTCCAGGCTGGCGAATTTCTTGCCGGCAGTGCCCTGACGGTGGCATGGAAGGAATTGGGACACTCGGTGTTGGTGGTGGGGGAGATGCAGTGATGGAGTGCCTGCTGGGAGCCGGTGGGAGCTGCGTCTTCCAGCACCTCCTGCACCGTGGGCACCGTTGAGGCCCAGAGGCCTGTAACCATTTTCCCAGGAACATATAACTCCTGAATGGCAGAGGCAGGATTTGAACCTGGATTTCACTGCACATGACTGGGCCTGAGGATGCGGTGGGGGCAGACAGGGAGAGGCGGGGAGCGGGCAGGCAGAGGAGCAGCCAGCCCATCTCCATCTCTCCTCAGCCTATGAGCAAGAAGCAGGTAAAGCGCTCAGTATTGAGCACAGCTAAGCGCCAAGCGCTGTCCTCCTGGCTTATGTTACTAAGTCTCAACCTCAGCAGCTACTGTTACTATCTCCACTTCCTGGGGCACCAAGGGGTCCAGTAACCTGCCCAAGGAGGCACAGCTACTGAGTAGCAAGGTCAGCATTTGAACCTAGGCAACCTGGCTCCAAAGACCCCCACTGGAGGGAGGGAGGAGAGACCTATTCCGTGGCCAGGTTGCAGGTTTGGGGTTAGGAGAGCGACAGTCTCACCTTCCTCCAGTCCATGATGTCCTTCAGTCTCCGGAAGAGGAATATACCCTTGCCCTGAGACCTCGCGACCTGGGGTGGGGGACAAGGAAGGCAGTTCTCATGTGGGGGCTGCTGGGGCCCACTCTTCCCAGGCCCCTCTCCAGCATTTCTCCGTGTCCATCCCCACTAGGACCCAGCTATGCCACAGGGACTGAACAGGGATGGGGTCAAAAACGTTACTTAGCTCACAAAGACTTACATTTGCATGAATAATGCAAAAGAACAGACAATTAAAAAACCATTTCTAACAGTCCTGGGAACATATCATCCAATTCTTTTTTTGGAAATCAATTTGCCTTCCTAATTAGGTTTTGCTTCAGCTAATACTGAATTCAGACTGCGTTTACTGAACCCCAGCATGGATAATTCATAGCTCTCAGAGGCCGGGGGTTGGGAGAACCTTCAGTATCTTACAGAGTGGTCCCCATGGAAAGCATTACTCCCTCCCATACGTAAGAGCATACAGCGGCCCTTCTACAATGCTCACCTGCCTGGCCTTGCACACCTCCAAGTGCCTGAGAGCTTACGAACTGGCCCTGCCCCAAATAGCCCTTTTTGTTGCAGGATGGCTTTGTTAAACAGTCATATAGCAGGTATATACCAGGTGCCTACTACGTGCTGGATTATATGATATCACCTTACTCAGACGTCATGGAACTTCCACAGCCTAACCTGTACTGAGCGTAAGTTTGCCAGTCTGGTCTGGCTTCTAGGGCTTCCTGGAACAAATCTGATTCCAGGGCACCAGAATTGCCCTTTGGTTATCTGCAGCTATCAACAGGTCCCTCCAAGTCATCTCTTCTCTAGCATGAATGCACCCAGAAAGTACAAAACTCACGTTTCTCTCTTCTCCTGGGACATGGCCCGCCTGGCCTACCTGAGGCTCTCTGTACAATCCAGGTCAGGCAGAGCCAGCAGGTGCAGGTGCACAGGTTGCCCACTGCTCATGCTGGGGGCCTGTGCTCTGCCTGCCACTGTGTGCACCCTGGATCAGAGCTGCGCGTGCCCCAGAAAGTGCGCACAAGACTGAGGCACAGCAGTGGTACAGGGGCAGCCAAATATGCACAGTGACTCTGAAAGGTAATGCATCAGTGGATAGCCAGGGCTTCCAACAGGTCCCAGCCTTGCAGAAGGCTTGAGCAGGGCCAACACTGTAAACAGGTCCTCAGCTTCATTCGCCACCAGGGAGGTATAAATGAAATCACAGATGATACTGAGACACTCTCTTTGAGGATTGCTGTGATTGCACAATACCAAGCATTGCTGAGGACGGGGAGGAACGGACTTTCACACTCCGGCAGGGGTGCGCACTGTCTGGAGGTGCTGGGCAGACGGAGCCCTCACACTCTATCCCACAGCTGCTCTTCCAAGTATCTCACAACAGAAACATGCACGTGTGCAACCCAGGGATATGAACAGGGACATTCGTAACAGCTCCTACCTTCATCATAGCGTGGTTCGTTCATGATAGCTCCTACCTCGAAAGTCCCAAACAGATGAACATTTACTCAAAGGCAAAGTGTATGAACAATTCATATCAGTAGGATGAACCTTGTGGGGGGGGGTCTGGGCACTAGTGATCAGACTCTGACTCCAGTGATAGTACACAGACACATCTCTGCTGTTAGTGGTAGTGTGCAAGTGTTATGAGTAGAAGGGGCTGAGAGGGGCTGCTGGGGAGCTGGTAATATTTATGATCCTGGTGCTGGTTACTCAAGTGTGTTTACTTTGTGAAAATTCATACCATACCCTCATAACTTGGGCTTTTTAAATGTTTCATTTTAATTTCAACTTGAAAAGTATCTTCTAAGGTTTATTTCTTTTGATCTCAGAACCTCACTCCCACCCCTGGCGGTTGCTTCTCTGTAGCTATTCCTCTTCCACTCCTTTCTGGTTGCCAAAGCTCACCTCTTCAGATGGGGCCAGAAAGGCTAGATATTAGATTTCCCAGCTCCCTTTGCAGTTGGTGGAAGCCATGTGACAAGTTTGGGCCAGTAAGACCTAAGGACATATCTACTTAGTGACTCTGGGAAGGTTTTTCACCAGGAAGGAGCCAGTCATGGTGGTGTACACTTGTAATACCAGTACTCTGGGAGAGTGAGGCAAGAGAATCACAAGTTCAAGCCTAGCCTGGGAAGCTTAGTGATTTATTGAGACCTTGTTTCAAATAAAAACATGGGCGATGTAACTGAGTGTGAAGGGCCTGGGTTCAATCCCCAGCACCACTAAATAAGTAATTAATTCATTATAAATACTGGGAAGAGAGAGGAAGCCAAAGAATGGGAAACAGAAAGAGACAGATGCTAATAAACAAATAATGCATAACAGGGCAGGCCTTTGACCCCCCCACCCTGGTTTTTGCCATAAAACATTCTGTTCAAGCAATGTACTATTTTGTCTACACGATGTTTCTACCTGAGGCTTCAAGAATGTACTGTTAACTCCACCCATCTGCCTCAATGAGCATGCTCTCCCAGTAGGAGCCCCCCACACCCCCGTTGATTTCTATGTAAGATTGCTTCCATTTCTGTTTGGGGCTCAGACTTCAGAGAACAAACTCCTCTGAGCCCACTGGTGTAATAAAGCTTCCCTTCATCTCTCCCAGGGCTGCTCTACTTCCTCGCCTCCAGAGACCTTCAGAGAGCTGTAACGCCTGGCTGTGATGCTGAGCTGCGCATCTTGCTGTAGGAATATGAGAGGAAATATCTGATCACTTCCTTCTTTCTTTGAAAACTGTTGTCTGCAGATGTGACGTCTACAACTACAGCAGTCATTCCATAGCAAGTAAGTGAGAAAAAGGCCTCACGGAGGATGCGGAGCCAACAGGAGGAACAGTGTGGGTCTTCAGCAGCATCACTGAGCACATCCCCCATCCTGGAGCCGCCACCCTGTTGCTTTCCTGTTATGTGACACGGGAGATGTTTACTGCTGAAATTGTCTTTAGACCTTGCCCTGCCTGTTCCAAGATCCTCTCCAAGGGAATCCTCTCCAAAAGAACGAAGAACCAACTACCTGTCCAGCAATGTACCCGGGTTGTTAGGGCTGAATCACCCATAGCTCCGGCAGATGGCAGCTACTAAAAGCAATCACAACAACACCTTCAGTATCAGGAATTCTCCAGAACCCATCCAGAGGCAAAGTCAACATTCTCTCCTCCTGAAGCTGGGCGAGGCTTCAAGACGGCCTCCGCCATGTGTGGCAGGAGTCAAACGGCATGAATTCTGATGCTGGATCGTCCAAGGCAACACTTCTGCCCAGCTGTCTGCCCTGGGGAACCAGTACCGTGCTGGAATTCTGAGATGACTGTTGTTTCAATTCTCCCCCTGTGGTAGCAATTTGCTCCTCAAGGATAGATAGCCGCACACTGACTTGAGGGCGATGATTCCTAATGACGGTGACACCAACAGCCACAGTAATGCTCACTGGATGTTCTCTCTGTGGCAGGCCCACAGACGCACCCAAATTACCGTGTGCCATAGGGTTAATATAATCCCCCTCTGCATCCACGGAAACCAAGGAACAGAGAGGCCAAGCATGTTACCCAAAGCCATCCAGCCAGCAGGGGAAAACCCAGGATTTAAATAGTTAAATCTATGACACAAGCCTGAGCTCCTACTGTGCTAATTACAAAGTGTCAGGGGACACAAATCACATGATAATCATGAGGTCATTTCTGGGAATGTCTGTTTCACTTGATATTTTGGGAGTAAAATATTTTTATATATAAAAAGATGTATTTGTGATTTTAAAAATTTGAATGGATTGTTAGAATGAATTGTAGCTTTGATTTTGTGCCAGCTGTGGCCATTCATAGCCCCTGTCCCCCTGACAACTCTTCCTTGTCCCCAAGGGCCACGTGAATCATATGACAATCATGGGTCACATTCACTGGGTGTGGTCCCCATGTGGCCCGTCCCTCTTCTCAACAGAACTGCAGTTGGGTCAACTCCTCCTGGAGGGCCTGCCTTCTGGGGCAGTTTAGTCCCCTCCTACTGCCTGTGACTGGCTTGGGCATTGATCTACAGGATTCCAGGGAAAAGTTTGTCCTTCAAAAGTGACACAAAGCTAGGACATTCCTTTGTTCCCACAGCATGTAGAGGTGTGAGGACTTGAAGACAGAGCAGTGGCAGCCACATTGTGGCTGAGAGGAGCAACCTGCCACTTTGGCTTGGAACTGATGGTCCTGCTGAGTATGCCTGAGTCAGCCATTCTTCATGAAAGGAAATTCCCTCAGATCTATAAATTTCAATGACAAAAACATTTCTTTTCATCTTTATTTTCAAAGCCCAGCCAGATTTCTTTCTTTCTTTTTTTTTTTTTTGTT
>NW_022900934.1:26373608-26385388 GCF_012274545.1 Fukomys damarensis
GATTTCTTTCTTTCTTTTTTTTTTTTTTGGTACTGGGGCTTGAACTCGGGTCCTTGCGCCGAACCGCTGAGCTAACTCCCTGATCCCCCAGCCAGATTTCTACATTTCCTTCTATATGAGTCTAGGCAACAGCTCACAGGAATCTAAGCCAGGCCTATCTCTTTGCCACTAGAAGAAATCAGTTATTTCTTCATTGTATTACAATTGTTGCAGCTGTTTTAAAATAGTATTTATGCACCTTATGACTTTGAAATTGTGCTAGCGATGGAGCCTGCTGTTAGACCATTTGACAGTTCATAAAAAGCACACATATTCCTATAGCACAAAGGATTTTGGAAGTGTGTGTGCGGCCGTGTGAGAATGCGCCTCACAGCCTGCAGCTGCGGGACAGTGTGAGCTGAGCTCCAGCTGCTGCCTGCTGGCCGTGCCCACATCCGCGTCTGCATCCTCCTGGCCTCTGCAGCGGCTGCTCCCACAGCAGGACACCTCCCCTGGGCGCTCACTCTCCTGAGGCTGTGCTGCAGCAAGGACCTCATTGGCTTTCTTCCTTCCGCCCTCCTTCCCTGTCCTCACTCTCTCCCAGCCTCTCCTTGTGCCTTCCCTGTTTGTTCACAGGTTGAATCCTGTCTCGGCCTCTATTGCCTAGAGGCCCACATTAACACAGTTTGACGCCTGTTTTTCAACAGAGTTGCTTTCTTTTTTAACCAAATGTACTTTGTTTTATGCTTTTAAGACCACTATGCTTTCATAGGTACACACTTACCTCTAACTCATTAAATTGTATACACGAAATACATGCAGCTCTTATGTATAGTTTGACAAGCGTTTTATTTTATTTTGGTACTGGAGATTGAACCCAGGGCCTTTGCACCGAGCTACATCCCCAGCCCTTTTTATTTTTTTATTTTTGAGGCAGGGTCTTGCAAAGTTGCCCAGGCTGGTTTTGAACTAGGGATTCTCCTGCCCCACCCTCCTGAGATTACAGGCATGAACTACCACAGTGAGCTAATAAAGCAACTTTAAATAAAACATTGTCCTGTGACAGGGTCCACACAATTCACCATACATGTATGGCAGACAGACAGGTCCGAAGCCCTGCCCTCTTATTTAAACCGTGTGTGTGTGTGTGTGTGTGTGTGTGTGTGTGTGTGTGTGTATGTGTGTGTGTGTGTTTGGAGGGTTCTATTGTTTAGTGACCAAAGCACACAGCTCTCAGTGATTTCTGTGAAAAAAGTCTGAGAAGCTCTGCTAAGGTATACTAGTGTAACAGGAGGTTAAAACGTGGCTCATCCTGTTGGCACTCGGAGGAGGCCCATTCAGGATGTGGACTGCTGCAGTTATGCACTACGCTAGACCTGTGTGTGTGTGTGTAACTGAGGTCTGAACCCAGGGCAAGCGATCTAACACTGAGCTACAGCCACAGCCCCTAGACTGGACTTTTAAGGTCTGAACCCAAGGACCTGCTCTTATTTTTTTTCCTTTTTCTTCCTCTCCTCTCTCCCATTTCTGCCCCCCCATCTCCATTTCCTATCTCTACATAGTCTATCTCTTTATTTCAAGTTACCTTTTATTTTGGCCTTCAGATTATTTATACTTTGGGTTTCTCATATAAGAGAAACCATGAAATGTTTAATCTTCCATGTCTGATTTATTTCACTAAGCATTATGGTCTCAAGGTGCATCTATTTTCCTACAAGTGACTAAAATTTATCCTTCTTTATGGCTGAGCAGTGCTTCAAATAGATACTGCATTTCCTTTATGCGTTCATCTGTTGATGAGCGTATAGGCTGCTTCCACGATTTAGCTATTATGAGTTGTGCTGCTATAAACATGGGTACACATGTATCACTGCAATATGATGTCTTTAAATCTTTCCAGAAGATAGCCAGAAGAGGTCTAGCTGGGTCAAATGGAATTTCTATTTTTAGTTTTCTGAGGAATCTCCATACTAATTTTCATAGTGGTTGCACTAATTTACCTTCCCATCATCAATGTAGAAGTGTTCCCTTTTTTTCCCCACAGGCTCATCAGTGTTTGTTCTTGATGGTAGCCATCTTTTCCGGAATAGGATGCTATCTCAGTTTTGTTTTAATTCGCATTTCTCTAATGGCCAAAGACATCAAGCACTTTTTTCACATACCCATTGGCCACTGCGGCACTTCTTCTTTTCAGAAGTATGTATTCAAGGGGCCAGGGATTTAGCTCAGTGGCTACAACTTGTAAGCACAAGGTCCTGAGTTCAATCCCCAGTACTGGAAAAAAAAAAAAGAAGAAGAAGAAGAAGTATCTATTCATTTCAACTGCCAATTTTTTTTATTAGTTCTTTTATTTTGGGGGGGTCTAATTTTTTTGAGTTCTTTAAATATTCTATATATTAGTCCTCTGGTGAGTATCTGGCAAACATTTTTCCCCAGTCTGTAGTTTGTCTCTCTACTCTTTTGCTGTACAAAAGCTTTTTAATTTAATACAGTCACATTTGTTGGTTGTTGGTGTTATTTCTTCTGCAATTTGAATTTTGTTCAGAAATTCCTTGCCTATGCCTGTGTCGAGAATTTGACCTATTTTATCTTCCAGCAAACTCAGTCTTCCTATTTTTATATGTAAGTCTTCGATCCATTCTTATTTGATTTTAGAGTAAGAGGATAAGACATCTGGGTCTAGATTCATTCTTCTGCATGTGGATGACCAGTTTTCCCAGCACCACTTAGCAAAGAGGCTGCCTGTTCTCCAGCATGTTTTTGGCCCCTTTGTTAAAGATCAAATGGCTGAAAGTGCCTGGGGGTGGTGTTTCTGCCTCTTCTACTCTGTTTCACTGATCCACATGTCTGGTTTGTTGTCATTTTTGTTTTGCTTTTTTTGTTTGTTTTTGCTGGTACTGTGCTGTTTTTATCACTGTAACTTTGTAGTATAACTTAAAAGTCCAAGATTGTGATGCTTCCTGCTTCACTTTTGTTGCACTTTTGTTGTTTTTGCTCTTCTGGCTCTCTTTTGGTTCCACATAAATTTTAGACTTGTTTTCCCTAGTTCTCTGAAGACTACTGTGGGTATTTTGATTGATATTACATTAAATCTACATATCATTTTGTATAATGTGGCCATTTGATAATATTGGTTCTGCCTATCCAAGAGCCGGGGATGTCTTTCCATTTTCTGATGTTCTCTTCAAACTTTTTTCGAGTGTACTATAGTTTTCATCTATAGTCTTTCAGTTCATGATATAGGTTCATTCCCAGGTATTTAAATTTTTTTTTTAAGTTACTGTGAATAAGATTATTTTCCTGTTCTCTCTTTCAGTGGGTTCATTGTGGGTGACCTGCTCTTACATTTCCCCACGAATTACTGCAAAGCCGGAAGATGGCCTGGGCCTCAGGCCACATAGGAAAAGGGTCCCCGCTGAGTAGCACTGAGATAACATTGCCTGCTCCCTTCTGACTCCAACCTGACTCCAACTCCTCCTTAGCTGCTTTGTCATCACTGCAGAGAAAAACGGCAGAAGGGAGCCAGAGAGGAAAGGCTGTCTTGAGACTGGCCAGGCCGTAGAAATGACAGGAACATGTCTGCCTGCATGTGACAGGACAGACCAAGTCACAGAGACAAACCTTGTGGGAAGGATGGAGGAACTTGGAGGACTTTCCCCCCTCTATCTCTCAAATTTAGAGTAATGTTCTACTTTTTTGACATACCCATCCACCCAAAGAACTTAAAACATCCAAGACCAACATCCCAGTCCCTTGGCTCTCAGTGTAGTAGTGACCAGTAGCGCCCAGAAGCTGGGCTTGCAGATGCCCAAAGGGTAACAGTCCCTGCTCGGCTCTGTACATAGGCCTGGTAATTATTTAACGAGTGTTTAAATCACAG
The DNA here is from genome assembly GCF_012274545.1 of Fukomys damarensis. Classification (NCBI taxonomy): domain Eukaryota; kingdom Metazoa; phylum Chordata; class Mammalia; order Rodentia; family Bathyergidae; genus Fukomys; species Fukomys damarensis. The sequence continues at coordinate 26,377,468 of NW_022900934.1, forward strand.
CCTTTATTAGCCCTAAATTTACCCAGCCTGTCTCATCTCCCTTCAAAACTGAGGACACCAGGATACAAGTAATGAAAGTAATTTTCAGGATTTGCAGGGACATCCAACTGTTAGCTTTTACAGCATCCAAGTCCAGACCCCCTTGGATGCCTATGAGTCTTTAGTCATTGTAAATCGGTAGCCACCTCTGATTCCGGTACTGGAGATTGAACACAGGATTCCAGGGAAAGCAGAGCCTTGCAGACCACCTCCTGATTCAGAAACAGTTACTCCAGGAGAGGAACAAGGCTATCATTTCATGAGAGGAACTGAAAGGCTCCCTCAAGAGATGATGTTCTTCAAGAACCTTGAGGAATCAGTCCTGAGATACGGCTCAACTAGAAAACTTGACCAGGATTACCTATAGTGCCAGCTATGCTAACGCCAACCCTTGACTTTGTTCCCCTTTCCTAGAAAGCCCCAAAATTTCTGTCAACCCTTTATAGACAGATTTGGGTTTGTGGAGTACTGGAGATTGAACCCAGGGCCTTCCCTGAGCTACATTTCCAGCCATATTTTAATTTTTTAAAGACAGGGTCTTGCTGCATCACTAAATGGTTAAGGCTTGGGTAGAACTTATGATTTTCTTGCCTCAGCCTTCCAGAGTGCTGGGGTTACGGATGTGGGCCATCAGTGCCAGCTCAAAGTCACAGATTGAACCTGTCCATCTGTCCTCCCATCATGATGATGCTGACTCCTTTCCTGCCCTTTATCTCTGCTGGTTTCCTGGATTTACATTTTGGGATGAGTGGCCAAGCCTGGTCTGTTGGGATCCCACAGTCAGGGCTTTCACCCTAAAACCAGTCACTGTGTGATGGTTTATTTCATAAACCAAACCAGCTCAGTGCTGGTACCAGTTGTCTAGTTAAACACTGGTCCAGATGTCGCTCCGAAAATGTTCTGTAGATGTGACTGACACTCACAGTGAGTGACTTTTGGTAGAGGATGTTCCCCTCAGTAACGTGAGTGGGTCTCATTCAGCCAGTTGAGGACTTAAGAGCAAAACGTGAGGTTCCTGGGAAAGGAGCAATTCAGTCAGACTTCACAGCACACCCCTGTAATCTCAGTATTCTGGGAAGCTGAGGCAGGAGGACTGTAAATTTGAGTGCAAGCTATGATTTATCAAGACTGTCTCAAAATAAAAAAGGGCTGAGGATGTAGCTCTGTGCAAAGGCCCTAGGTTCAATCCCCAATACTGTAAAGAAGAAAAGGGAGAAGGAGAAGGAAAGAAGAGAGCAGGATGAAAGGAAGAACAAGAAGTGGAGGAGGAAGAAAAGAGGAGGAGGGAGAGGAGGAAGAAGAGGAGGAGAAGGGGAGAAGGGGAGGAGAAATACCGCCCTGAGGTTGTGACATAGAAACCCTGCCTGAGTTCCCAGCCAGCTGGCCTGCCCTGCTGGTCCCCATGATATCACATGAGCCAAGTCCTTAAACACCCACACCCTGGGCTTGGGTTTCCCTGGAGAGCCCTGGGAACTTGTCAGGAGACCACATTCACAGGCCAGGAGAGCTGGCCCAGCCCAGGCTTGGGAACTGCTGCTTTCCAACCTCTCCACTCCAAGTGTCGTCCATCTGGGGACCAGCAGCAATGGCATCTGGGGTAGGGGTTAGAACTGCAGCCACTCAAGCCCATCCAGATCTGTAGTGTCAGGCTCTGCCTTTTAATCAGATCCCCAGATGATGGGTGGCCACATTTAAATTTGAGAAACACTGACTTGGTGCTTCCCAAGGGCAGATGGAAGAAGGGGTATTTGCTGGGCTCTTGGAAATAACATGGAAAAACAATCAGTTATTGGGCGCCTCATGCCAAGCGCTTGATATAACTCATGTGCCCTGTGTATGTAGCAGGCCTTGCTTCACTGCCGTCACTCACCACCCCTCAGCTGGTCCTATTCAATCCCAGGTTACACACAGGAGGAGACTTAGAGGGGCTGAGTAACCTGCTCAGGATCACACAGCTTGGAAGTGGTGGATTCAGAATTAGAACCTGGTCCATGCAGACTAAAAAACACTTGCTCTTCATATCCTGCACACAAGACCGGGTGCCTCAGCTATTTGGGGGAGAGGAAACAGGCGCGCGAGCATGCCCACGCGCGCGCACGTGCACACACACACACAGCCAAGATTCTGCCTCTTAATTACAGCTGTCGTCTCGTCTACAGCTAACAAAGGCCCTGGGCTGGGAAAGGAATCAGCTTAATATGCAATTGCTCATTCGCAATTAGTCCAGATTATCATTTGTCTGAGAGGATAAATGGTGGGAGCTGTATCTGCCCCTTGGGTCACAGCACTCATCCTAATCCCTGCTGCCCAGGCTAGAGCCCTCACTGCACGTGCCCAGGACACCGGGAAGGAGAGACCCAGGGAAGGATCAGGAGGTCTGGGACATCTTGCTTCAGCCCTGTGGGAGCCTCTCTTGTGCTGTTTTCTTCTGTCCCCTCTAAGCACTGGGCTATTTGCTAAATTGGCATCAGCCAGCATAGGGTTCCATATTCGGCTCTACAGGGAAGGGCTGCTCCTGGCCCACCCCAGTCCCTTCCTGGGCCTGACACCTTCTCGGGCCCAGGAACCACAGGGGGCTTTGGTGATGCCCTTTGAGGCTGTGGTGGCCCAGGCTTTGTGGTAAGGGGAGCCCCAACACAAGGAAGGGCTGAGCAACTCACAGATGGTCTGCTAACTCACTGCACTCACTTTGAGGGGCTGCCTCCAGGGCAAGGCCTCGGTGTGTGCAGTTCCCTCTGTCTGGAATGCTGTTCCTCACCTCTAGCCTTGCCCAGGCTGCCTCCTAGGCATCCTTCAGGTCAAAGCTCACTACTAATTCTTATGCTCATGACCATTATTTAATGAGTCCACATGAGCATTACCTGTGCTAACTTGTTTGTTCAGGAACACAACACTACCATACAGTACAGGTACTACACAGTAGGTGCTATAGTTATTCTCACTTTGGGGAGCTTCGACCCAGAGAAATCAAGTAACCTGCCTGGAGTCACACAGCTAGTGAGTGGGGCAGGTAGTATGAGCCCAGTCTCTTACTTCTTCTGAGAGCCTACCTAGTTAGGGAGATTCTCCCTGCTGTCCCCTCTCCTGACACCGTTCTTCATGACACTCGGCACAGCTGTGACCATACACTTATCTTTGGCTGGATCACAGTCTCCACTCAAGGAGGGCAGAGACCATGTGTGACCTGCTGAGAGCTGTAATCCCAGTCCCTCAGACCCAGCACCTGTGGGACACTTGAGTTCAGAGGCCTCTCGGGTGCTCCATCTTTGAAACGGGGTTATGACACCCACCCAAGGACAGTCATGCAACACAGCACTTGGCATGGCCTGGTCACTGTTTTCTTCCACATCAGGAGGAGCAGCTCTGGAGTCTCTGCCCTGGTGTCCTGAAGATGGATTGTGCCTTCAGTCAACACATACTGAGAGACTGCCCGGTGCAGCTGTCAGCTGCTGGGTCCAGAGGCTGCAGAGAGAGGCTGAAGGTGCTCTGAGGCTGACTGCCCAGGCACAGTCAGTCTGCACTGGGGCCCCAGACTCCACTTGAGCCCCACTGTCCCACTGCCCAGGCCCTGCATGGTCACTCACAGGCTTCATGATCCACGTGATCCCTGGGTGCTTGCGGAACTCCTCCACGAATAGGTGGTACTCGCAGGGCATCTCAAAGGTTTTAGGGAAGAAGTCACACTTGGCTGCTTCCAGCTTCCCTGCCTCGCGCTCCAGCTGTCTCCGGAACCGCTTCAAGTTCTTCACCATGTAGTTCTTGTGGGTCAGCTGGGCGGCAAGGCGGGCAGTGGGCCTTCTGCTTCCTGTCCCAAAAACCCCTCTCACCCGTCCAAACCCCAACCCATTTTGCGGTCCATGGAATGCCGTGGCAGTAACAGCGGCGCTGATGGAGTGCCGGCACTTCGTGATTATTCCCACTTCACAAGCCAGGAAACTGAGGACTGGCAAGGTTAAGTAATTGCCCAGGGCTATCTGACTAACAGGCAGCACATCCAGGCTTTGACCCAGTCATGTCTGGATCCTAAATTCCTATTTTTAACCACTAAGCTATTCTAACCTTAAAAAAAAAAATCTCCCACCAATGTCTCCTCCAGGGCCATCTTTGTGGTCTGGCTCCTTCAAGATCACCCTTCTGTCTAAACCCCAAACTTCTCTGCTTAATCCCCAAAACATCCTCTTCTTTTGAAGCTTGCAGTCTCAAACTAGACTACTCTTCCGAGCCTGTGACCTCAAATCCCCACCCAGATAGTCTTAGGCCTCAGGCCTTAGCTACTTACACCCTCAAACCATCTAGCTCCTCAGGTATCCAGGCCACAGATGCCCCACCTAGCATGCACCCCAACTTTCCCTTACACTTTCCCATCCTGGGCCTGGAGCCCCCCACACCTATTCTTGCTCGTCACCACAGCCAGCCGCGTGAGTCCACAGGCCCAGCTCACCTCGTAGTGGTTCCGGAAGTGACTGATCCGCACGTGATCGTCCATGTAGGTGTGGTCGAAGTTCTCCCGGAGCCAGCTGACATCGCACCAGTAGAAATCCCACTCTCCTTCACTTGGGGAGAAAAGTCATGACGTGAGGGCCTCAGCACTGCTGGGGGCTGGGGCCAAGGAGGCCCTGGTGTATGCTGCAGGAGCCTCTGGGAGCTGCCGCTGCATGTCACAGCCTCCTCTGACCTGAAGCAGATCTGGCCACATTGATCCTGGAGTACCTCTGGCACCTACCAGCAGACAGGACATGCCCCCTCCAGAGCACCCCGCCGCCATGCTCTGTAGCATGTGACACGCCTCTCTGTTACCTGCCTGGGCCCAAGGGCATCCATGCTGCCATCAACCCTGCACCTTGCAGTGCCAAGCAGTGGAGCTCACGAAGTCTCCCATCACCAAATCCTCAGAGCACCCCTGAGAGGTGACAGTGATCATCCCCACAGCTCTGAGGGTTGCAGTGGCCTTCTCACTGAGGCTGTGGGGCCACACCCGGCTCTTTCAGAGTCCAAATTCGGACCCCAGACCTTCACCAGCATGACAGAGAGCCAGGTCTTCTACTAAATCTGGGTATCAGAACAGCATTACAGGAGCTGGGGAGCTCCAAAAAGATGGGGCAGAAAATAAAACACCATCATGGTTACTTCTACTTTCTCAAGGAAACAAAAAAATTGCAGCTATAACTGAAGCCCCTTGAGTCCACCCCTGCCTGAGTCTGTGGCATTCTGTCATGCCTCAAAGGAAGCCAGTAGCCAGATGTTGGTTGTACCAGTTCGTGCGTGTGTTCAACACAGCATGTGGCATTGTTTGGCACATTTTCATACTTTGTAACTGTCAATACTTATTGCTTAACTACGGTAGGTACCAGGCACTATTCTAAGTGTTTTAGTGTTAGCTTCTGTTATTATGCCCCATTTACAGAACAGGAAACTTAGGCACAGAGAGGTTAAGGAGTTCACCCAAGTTCATCCAGAGTTGTGGAGCAGGATCTGAACTTAGGCCTTCAGGCTCTAGAGTCCAAGCTCCGCAGTTAGAACTACTCCTGTTTCCTTTCATGACTTGCTTTTCCCCACCAACCTCTTATTTTAGATATTTATCCTTTCGATGCGTAGGAGTCCAGTCCAGCTCCTTTTTCTCCTTTTTTTCTTTTTGCAGTGCTGGGGATCAAACCCAGGGCCTCACTTGTGCCAAGCACGTACTCTACACTCAGCCCTTAATTTGTCCATTTGTATTGCCATGTTCTCACGTCCTGAGTGAGCATAGCACAGTGCATTCACCCATTTTCCTATTAAGGAGTGTTAGGGTTGTCCCCTTCTGCTTTGTTTTTTCTTTACTGTACAATCAGCTGAGAGTTGGAAAAATACCTTGGTGAGGCTTGAGGTGGAAACAGAACACTGAGGAGTGGCCACCTAGAGTGACAGTGACTCTGGTCCCCTCTCACCTAAGTGGAGGACAATGCTGTGGTAGACCATACTTCTGAACGAGGTCCACACATCCGTATTCCCCAACCAAGGAGCTGCAGGCTGTGAGAACACAGGAGAAGCCATTAGAACCTTTTTTGTTTGATGGCCCAGCAGATGTAAGCAGGACTCACCAGATGACTCCTTCCTGCCATACCAGTCAGAATTCTGCCCTGAGGGTCTGTGTGCCTAACACCGGGCTACCCTAAGGCTAAGTTCTGAGGTTTGGTTCCAGAGCACAGGTGGTTGGAACGGTGACCTAGAAGTTGGCAGTGTGCTGTGAATGGAGCTCCCCAGAGCTTTCCAGAAACTAAAGATTCAAACTGTTTCTCAGTTCCTTGCAGTTCCGGAGGATCTCTCCTGAACATCACCCCCATGTGTGCGGGGCTTGAGGTACTGAGCTCCATGGAGAATTCTCTGTCTCTTGCAGAGGGCACTGTGTGGTGACATCTCTCAGCCTGGTGCCTGGTACCTCCCACAAAATTCAAAGTGCCTTTTACAAAGTCTGATAGCAGTTTCCTGCTTTAATGTTGATGGGGAGAAAAAACATAAATAGCAAGACAAATACCACTTACAGACACAGACACAACCGGCTCCTCCATCTAAGTAAAACCAGTGAGTCAACCTCGGAATAATCCGAAGTAAATAGCGCACACTGCACAGAGGGTGTCACACATAGTGAAGGAGTGACACTGAGGTCAGGAAGTCCCCGTGTCTCGCTGCCTTCCAAGTTATTAATGAAAATATGGGGCCTGGCCCTCTTCCAAACCTCCCCACGGCTGTCACCATGGCACAGCAGTTGTGAAGAACTGCCTCAGTAGCCAGTGGGAACCCGAGTGCTCTGCAGACCCACAGGCACCACAGAGCCCCAGCTGTGGGGCCAGCAGGCTGGGGCTCCAGCCAAACACCATGTCCCTCTTTTCCCCCAGCCTCATGTTTGCATGGAGCCGTGGGATACAAAGGCAAGGAGCAGTGAGGAGCTCCCAATCAGGAGGCCTGATTCTGGCCTTGCCACAGGTAAAGACTCCTCTGTGACCTTGCCTTCTTGTCTTGGCCTCCGTTTCCCTACTAGAGAATCAAGAATGGAAACTTCTAGTCAACATGGTAGACATCAATGAGCCAAATCAGCACTAAGTAAATACATAAATAAGAAGCAGGAGGAGACAAACTTTTACAAGAGAAAGGCACCTAATAAATGCAGAAGGACTGAACAAGTTAGAGTCACCATCTTGCAACAATATTGCAACAATAATAGATTTAGGTAAGACTCTTAAAAGAATGCTGAAGCCACTGCGTGAAAATTTACTGGGGCTAGGATATTAGCACAGGGTCAAAATATTGGCCCACAAGACATAAATGATTGCAAATTTCCTTAAAAGCTAATTTCCACTGGGAAAACCTTGCAGACACCACTGTAGCTCAGTGATCCAAGTGAGCTCCCCATGGTAGGACCTGTGGCATTGTCAGTCTTTTGATGTGCTGCCTCAGTGTCGCTTTCATGGTGTTCACGTCGAAACTCAGGACCTTGTGATGAGAAAACATCAGACAAGTCCAAATCCAGTGACACCCTGCAGAACAACTAAAGAGTGCTCTTCAGAAGTGTGAAGGGCATGAAGACGGTAAAGACTAAGGACTGTCATGCATCGGAGTTAATAAAGTCCAACTAAATGCAATATGGGATCCTGGGTTGAATTCTAGAACAGAGAATGAATGTTAGTGGGGAAAAAAACTGGTAAAATTTAAAGGATGCCTGTTGTTTACCAAATAGTATCAGAAACTACCAAATAGTTCCGAGGTTTTGACAAATGTACTCTAATTACATAAACTGCTAACAGAGGAGGCCACATGAAGCTGGTAAGAAGGAGCTGTGTGTTATGGCGACTTCCCATGCTGCCAGCTTTAATATGATGTCTTGATCTTTATCACCTCTGGTTCTCAA
>NW_022900934.1:26385429-26394926 GCF_012274545.1 Fukomys damarensis
CCAGTGAGTCAACCTCGGAATAATCCGAAGTAAATAGCGCACACTGCACAGAGGGTGTCACACATAGTGAAGGAGTGACACTGAGGTCAGGAAGTCCCCGTGTCTCGCTGCCTTCCAAGTTATTAATGAAAATATGGGGCCTGGCCCTCTTCCAAACCTCCCCACGGCTGTCACCATGGCACAGCAGTTGTGAAGAACTGCCTCAGTAGCCAGTGGGAACCCGAGTGCTCTGCAGACCCACAGGCACCACAGAGCCCCAGCTGTGGGGCCAGCAGGCTGGGGCTCCAGCCAAACACCATGTCCCTCTTTTCCCCCAGCCTCATGTTTGCATGGAGCCGTGGGATACAAAGGCAAGGAGCAGTGAGGAGCTCCCAATCAGGAGGCCTGATTCTGGCCTTGCCACAGGTAAAGACTCCTCTGTGACCTTGCCTTCTTGTCTTGGCCTCCGTTTCCCTACTAGAGAATCAAGAATGGAAACTTCTAGTCAACATGGTAGACATCAATGAGCCAAATCAGCACTAAGTAAATACATAAATAAGAAGCAGGAGGAGACAAACTTTTACAAGAGAAAGGCACCTAATAAATGCAGAAGGACTGAACAAGTTAGAGTCACCATCTTGCAACAATATTGCAACAATAATAGATTTAGGTAAGACTCTTAAAAGAATGCTGAAGCCACTGCGTGAAAATTTACTGGGGCTAGGATATTAGCACAGGGTCAAAATATTGGCCCACAAGACATAAATGATTGCAAATTTCCTTAAAAGCTAATTTCCACTGGGAAAACCTTGCAGACACCACTGTAGCTCAGTGATCCAAGTGAGCTCCCCATGGTAGGACCTGTGGCATTGTCAGTCTTTTGATGTGCTGCCTCAGTGTCGCTTTCATGGTGTTCACGTCGAAACTCAGGACCTTGTGATGAGAAAACATCAGACAAGTCCAAATCCAGTGACACCCTGCAGAACAACTAAAGAGTGCTCTTCAGAAGTGTGAAGGGCATGAAGACGGTAAAGACTAAGGACTGTCATGCATCGGAGTTAATAAAGTCCAACTAAATGCAATATGGGATCCTGGGTTGAATTCTAGAACAGAGAATGAATGTTAGTGGGGAAAAAAACTGGTAAAATTTAAAGGATGCCTGTTGTTTACCAAATAGTATCAGAAACTACCAAATAGTTCCGAGGTTTTGACAAATGTACTCTAATTACATAAACTGCTAACAGAGGAGGCCACATGAAGCTGGTAAGAAGGAGCTGTGTGTTATGGCGACTTCCCATGCTGCCAGCTTTAATATGATGTCTTGATCTTTATCACCTCTGGTTCTCAAGGCCGTTGCTGCAGTTCCAGGCTTCACATAAGCTTTCTCAGTGGTAGCAAGAGAAAAGATAGTTCTTTTCATATTTGTTTTAGACACTGACCTAACAGACTGAGAATCTGTACTGAGACCAGATTCTGTGTGGAAATACCAGGCCCCAAGTTAGGTCCCAACAAATGAGACTCCAGATTCACAGAGCTATGTCTGGTAGAAAGGCCCTCGCCTATTGGCCCTGTCTGGTTTGAGTACTGTTGAGTCAATCTGCGATCAGCCATACAGTGTGACCCCCACACTGTCGGCACCAGACTAGTTCTCAGACCCACTGTCCTTGAGCAGAGGCTGAGAAAGGGGCAGGGAGGGAAGTGAGGTCACACAGCAGGCAGAGAGGTGCCCTGTCCCATGCACCACCCCCAGCTGCCAGCACCTCCCTTTCCTCTAATTCGCCCTCTTCCTCCTGCTCACCCAGTCAAGTTATCTCTCATTACATCGGTTCCTCCAGCTCCAAAGAAGGAACCCCATTCTGATACCAGTGTGATCAGAGAACCATGAAAACAAATCTTTTCCAGATTTCCTGGCAGCTCAGCAGCGCAGCTAAATTCTGCCAATTGAGAGGCGAGGGACTTTTAGGGTAAGGTCCTCTCAGGGGAGTGCATGCCTTTACTGTCCTACCTGCTGCTGTTTGGAATGTGACACAGGTGAACGCCCACCTCGGATGACGATGGTAAGCGCTCAAGGGAGAACATTATGGACAGATGGGACTAAGCAGGTTCCACATTTCTACGGAACACCCTCACCAACTCTGCTTATGAGCATCAGTGGGTCAGACAGAGAAACGTCCAGCCTCTTGGAGCCTTTTCACTTTGGCTGTCTGTCACGTGCATTCACGCCTTCGCCCTCATTAAGACCAGCACCTGCCCTGTGCCAGGCATTGCATGCTCGTCTGCGTCAAGATCCCCAGAGCCCAGTACGAGAGAAGAAATGCAGGTTTACAAGTCAGGTCACTTGTTCTGGGTCACAAACTGGTAAGTGGCCAGGGAAGAACAATCCTTGACCCGGGCCCATCCCTGGAGGACACAACTGGCAGTTCCATGTTGGCTGTATATCTTGTTCCGTTGAGAGTGCCAAGACATTGACCTTGTGGTAGTCAAACTGAGTGGGTTTGATGACACTTAGTGCCAGGTGACCTTAAGTAATTGGCTTAGTGCCTCTGCACATTGTCACAGCTTACTGGATGTTTGTAAGGCTTGAGTAAGACAGAGATGGTGTCAGTACTGCACCTGACACACTGTGGGTACTAAAACAAAGGCCAGAGCCACTTTGGGGCAAGTCCAAGAGGCCACCCAGGGAAACCCAAAAGGAAGACAAGGACCCGTGAGATGAAGGAAGAGGGGACAAAGTTGTGGGGGCTGGGCATCTTACTCTTTCACTTCCACCCATCCCGGTCTGTTGCGGAGGACGTCCATGAGAGTGTTCATAAGAGTGGTCTTGAATTGAATTGATGCTCTTTGCTCTCTGCAAGACAAGGCAACAAAAGACTTGCTCAGGATCAGTGATTTCCCTAGGAAATGGCCCAGAGATAGGACAAAAGGGAAGGAAGAAAGGTCAAGTTCACACTTGGAAATGATAGAGACAGAATTTCTGAATTTCAGAATTTAGCATCATGGAATGATAACAGTTCCAGTCATCAAATTGAGAATTTAAAGAATCATTGAACCATTGAAAAATAGCAAGCATTTTATCCACTGCTCTATGTGCTGTACATGTTCTATGACTGATTCTTATATGACATGGCATTTGCAGACACCATGCACCTGGGAAGATAGAGCAGGTGTACTTTTCCCCATTCCTCCTACTGATACATCCCCAAACCCAGACACCATATAAAACGACCATAAGAAGACTGGAAGGTAGAGAAGAATGGACTTGCAAGGAGTCTCAGGACCAAAGGACTGACATAGAGGTGAATTCCTACTTTTCTTTTTACCTCATATATCCCCAATATGGAGACGGAAAGGCCAACGAACAAAAAGCTCCAACAAAATCCAGCTCTCTCTACCTAAAGGACCAGGAAAAGAGCAACCTAGCACAACCGAAGACAGAGTAACTACTCACTCCAGCTGAACCCCACAAAAAACATCTGTGCCCCACCCCTACTTATGCCAGCAAAGCCCGAGTGGGCAGTCTAGACTTCCTGTGAGATTGGGACAAGATACCCCAGTGCCTCTGCTGGAGAGGTTCTGAGAAAGACAAGGACAATGCTGCACTTTCCTCCTGCCAGGTAGTAAGGAGAACCCATTCCCAGTCATCAAGGACCACGTTGTTGGCACCTGACTTCCTTCCCCAGGAGATGTCCTTGTTACTCTGGGGTGATATCAAAGGAGGCCTAGTGGAGAGGTGGAGATCCATAAAACTGAAAACAAAAATAATAAATAAAATAAAAGGCAGGTTCTTAGGGATGATCAATAAAATTGACAGAGCTGTTTGTCAGCAAAACTGACAAAGAAAACAGAAGACAACAGGAAGAATGACCCCACAGACATCAGACCACTAGTAAATGTCTGGTGACACCACTGAACACCCAAATGTGATGGCCAGGAGATGTGGGCCTTGAAGAGCATGCATTGGTACAACTCACCCACTGTGAGATCGACCATTTGAATAGCTCTGTAACTATTAAAGAATATGAATTCATAATTTTAAATTTTCCAGAAAAAGACATCTCCCGGCCCAGATGAATTCACTAGAGAATTTTCTTAAATGTCCAAGAAGGCTCAACCCCACTTCTACACAATCTCTTCTTCCAGAAAAGGGAAGAGGAGGGAGCCTTCTGAACTCATTTTGTGAAGCTAATGTTAGCTTGCTGTCAAGATCAGACAAAGACAGTACACAAAATAAAAATACAGATGAGAGGCCGAGGATGTAGCTTAGCAGTAGAACGCTTGCTCAGCATGTGAGGTCCTGGGTTCAATCCCCAACACAAGAGAAAGAGAAGGAGAAAGAGAAAGAGGAGGAGGAGAGGAAGAGAAAGAAGAAGGGAAGGAGGAGGAAGAGGACGAGAATGAGGAGGAAGAGGAGGAAGAAGAAGACATTGTAACTAAATGGATTTTCCAGTAGGCAATGTTCAGTTTTAGAAAATCAATCAACTTTATCTGTCACGTTAGTAGACTAAAGAAAATTCACATGATCATATAAATTGATGCAGAAAAAGCACTCCCAGAAGTCCCACCTCTGAACATCATAGATAAAATTTCTACACTCTTATACCATTAACGTAATGGAGATGAAACTCCTGAATGAGTTGGGGGACTATACTGAAATCATAATCGATGTATATTGTAACCCCCTAGAGCCATGTGTCTGAGTATTGCTGTGGCCTCCCAACTCCGGGAAGTACACAAAGTCTTCCCTTTCCAAGCTACATATTTTTGTGAGGCTGGATTTTCTTCCCATCCTTCAAACAAAGCAACATATCACAAGAGATTGAATACAAAAGATTTGGAAGGCCAGACTAACATGCAAAACAGACACTACTCACCTCAGTAAATTTAAGGTGAGGAATACAAATACAGTTCATAGAAATATGTTGTGTTAGCTACCATGTAATAAGTAAATTATTGTTTTTAGTAAGTATTTACATTTTTATCAGTTTAATTTTCTAATACGGTAAATATTGATAGATACACATAAATTAATTGGGTCCACAAAAATGTTTAAATTATAAAGGATCCAGGGCTCACATTTTGAGAACCACTGTTCTAAAGCAGCTATTAAGTAAAATAGGAGGTTTAGCTAAAAATCAAAAAGGGAGACCAAGTGGAATACTAAAGATACTCAATCCAAAGCAAGAAACACAAACATTTCAAAATTTATCAAATTGGAGAAAAAAACTTCAAATACCAAGTGCTCACACAAAAGTGGAGGAATGATAATTATCCTACAATGCTGATGGAAATGCAAATTGGATAAGCTTTTGAGAGCAATGTAGCATATCAAAACCGTCAGATTCTATATCACACACATTAGACTGGCAAAAACCTAAAAGTCCAAGTTTGTTCTGTTTTGTCTGAAGTGGAGTCTTACTATGGTAGCCCAGGCTGGCCCAGAACTTGTGATCCTCCTGCCTTGACCTCCTGAGCACTAGGATTGCAGGCGTGTGCCACGATGCCCAGCTTGAAAGTCCAAGTTTTGACAGCACTGAGATGAAATGGAAACCCTCCTTTGCTGGCAGAATGTGCAAATCCTGAACTCAGCCACTCTACCCTGGGTTTCCACCTACACATGGACCAGAAACACACATACAAGGATATTCACCTATAATTGCTAATATTTTCTACAGGAAGAACTTACAGCATACACCACTGGAGGTCTGCCCATATCCCCTGGGCATTCTTCAATTCTGTGCCTGCCAAACAGAGTGCTTTCCATCACCAGCCATGGCAACTCTGCCTGAGGGCTCGCTGTCTCTGGCCCCAGAGCTTGCTCAGCCTGCACTTGGGGCAGAACTGTCAGGGGGGTACCTTCTGCAGCAGCCTTACCCCCCACCTCCCAGCACTCCCTGGGATCACCTCCCAGACCAACTGTGGCTCTCACAACCCTATCTCAGGGTTGGCTTCCAGGGGAACCTGTGGTAGGCTGCAGCACAAGTGCCTTTCAACAGGAACGTGGGTAAATATCTTGTGATGAACAGTTTACAGTCAGTACTTCTGGAGCTGACTGCACCAGCATGGAAAAAACACTGAAAATGTAACCGGGTGTGACAAAAGCGGAGTGTAGAGTAGAAGCAACAGGATAGTGTCACTTGTGTGACTTACATTCCAGGTGATGGGTGGCCATGTGATGCTATTCTTTTCCACAAGACAAAAACATGAGACTGCTAGGAAGGGTGGGTTCCTGGGAAAGTTTTTTTCTTTCAACAGAGAGAAAAACAGAGATACGGCTTCAGTTTCCCTGCCCCTCCTCCTGTCTTGATCATGGCTGTAAAGCAGGGGCCGCAATAGCCACTGAGTGACCATAAGGAAAAGGTCAAAACAATCACAAAGATGCTGGCTCTGACTTTATCTACTCCCTCTGCAGCAGACTCTGGTCTCTTTGTGATGTGAGGCAAATAAATACCATTGTCTAAAGTACTATTCACTGTGTGTTCTGTTACTTGTAGCCAAACACATTTCTAATTGATATGTGCCTAATAAAATAGATGGGTGTGGGCTGTTGACTGGAGTGCTCTTAATTTGTTAGGGTGGGCGAGCAAGTCTGGGGAGGGTCTGGAGCAGAGCTGAGTTCCCCTGCGTGGGAGGGAAGAGATAGATCTGAGATGGGTGCGGGTAGAGTCTGTACAGAGAAGGAAGAAAAAGATAGTGCCTGAGAGAGAGGGCCAGAGTCCACAGGCCCTCCTCAGAGATGGCACTTCCAGGAGTCTTGAGAGAGAATGGAAATAGCTAAAAACTGGAGATGGTGTGTGCAATGTAAACTGCAAACATCATCAAGAAAGTTCACGGTTCATCTGTGCTTTGTGCAAGCAGATTGTTTTTTCAGTACTGGAGACTGACCCCAAGGCTTTTGCACTGAGCTACATCCCAGCCCTTTGTAACTGTGACAGGGTCTTACCAAGTTGCTTAGGTTAGGCTTGATCTTGTAATCTTCCTGCCTCAAGGGGGTAGAGTCTGTACAGAGAAGGAAGACAAAGATAGTGCCTGGGAGAGAGGGCCAGAGCCCACAGGCCCTCCTCAGAGGTGGCACTTCCAGGAGTCTTGAGAGAGAATGGAAATAGCTAAAAACTGGAAGATGGTGTGTGCAATGTAAACTGCAAACATCATCAAGAAAATTCACGGTTCATCCGTGCTTTGTGCAAGCAGATTGTTTTTTCAGTACTGGAGACTGACCCCGAGGCTTTTGCACTGAGCTACATCCCAGCCCTTTTTAACTGTGACAGGGTCTTACCAAGTTGCTTAGGTTAGGCTTGATCTTGTAATCTTCCTGCCTCAGCCTTCAGAGTGCTGGGATTACAGGTATGTACCACCATCCACTAGACCTGGCTGCAAGTGGGTTCTTTAGGCGACCCAAAGATGTGCTGAGTCCTACATCCAGGCTATTATGGACACAGAGTGAAACACAAGGTTGGGGCACAGTGGACACTGGGGTCACAGGTAGTCATAAGATCATTCAAAGAGGTAGGAGAGCATAGATAAATAGTGGGCCCTGGAGTCCAATAAGCTCTGCCGCTCACTGAGACCATAGCATCTCAAGCAAGTCACTTAGCCTCTCTGAGTTTTTCCCCCTGTAAAATGGTAGTAAGTATTAAAAAGACCGTGGGAAGGATTTGATGAAATAATACTTTCTTACAGGGAAAGTGAGTAGGGCAGGGCCTGGCACACAATAAGTGCTCAGTAGCTGTTTATCAGGGTCACTACTGGGATGTGATTCAGCGGTAGAGCACTTGCCAGGCACGCTTGAGGCTCTGGGTTCGAGCACCAACACTGCAAAAATAAACTACTACTATAAATATTAGCATTATCTTTACTGAAGTAAAAGTAAAAAGAGAGATTAAGTAAGGGGGAGGAGGGGAGGAAGGAAGTGCATGAGGAGAGGGGAAGCGGGTGGGGAGAGGAAGGCAGGGGGAGGCGAGGGGAAGCAAAGGAAGGAAATTAGTTCTGAGTTAACTGGATTGAGTGGGACCACTCACCGCTCTTTTCCTTTTGACGACCCATGGCCCTTATAATTTTGATTCTGCAAAAAGAAAAGGAAAATGATGTTAACTGTGTATCTACTTGCCTTCCCAGCTCAATTTGCTGAAGATATTAAAGCTCTCAAAGCAGCATACTCAACAATGCTTAGGTCTTGAGACACAAAGGCCCAGCCTGGTCAAGCTCTCATCCATAAAGTCCGGAAAATCAGTGCAGGATTTACCTGCTATCCTTGGAATGAGCTCCCAAGTATCCAGTCAGGGATCCAACTCAGGACCTTCCACTTGCCAGGCAGGCATGATGCCACTGAGCTACATCCCTGGCCCACAGCATCAGGTTTTTGATGTTCCAGAGTCAACTCTGGCCAGGCGTGGAGGCAGATGCCTGAAATCCCAGCACTCAAGAAGCTGAGGCAAGGCTGAGAGTCTGAGGCCAGCCTGAGCTACATAGTGAGTTCAAGGCCAGCCTGGGCCACATAGCGAGACTATCTCAAAAAAAAAAAGGTCCACTCTGAACCCTAGTTTTGAGCACTCAGCTCATCAGGCTCTATGCAAAGGATCTCAACCTTCTACTGTAACTCTGAGGGACCAAGAGGTATAGCTCCATGACAGAACACTTGCCTACCATGGGTTCAATTCCCAGCACTACCAAAAAAAAAATCCTTTATTCTAACTTTGAATGTTTGATGACACCCAGGATCCAGGAGGGAGTTATGTAAGAGACTCGAAGCAATGTTAATTCCTTTCGTCCAAATGGGCCTTTCAAATCTTCTACCTGTGCATATGTGGGGGGGTATAATTGGCCCCCAACCATGTCCAAAATAGTATGCCCTCCATGATGTAAAACTGACCCCTAGGCATGTCCAAAAAGAAAAACTGAAATTAGTTCTCTACAGGATGACATTTGCATCATGGACACACTTGCCACACAAATTTGTTTTCTGTTGTTCTGTAATAAATTACCTCAAATTCAGTGGCTTAAAATACTGTACATTCATCACTCATAGTTTCTATGGCTCAGGAGTATATATGCAGAGCTTAGCTGGATCGCCTCCCTAGGTCTCACAAAGCTGCAGTGAAGGTGATAGCTAAGGACTGTTCTCAGTTTCGAGAGGCTGCCTGAAATTCTTCCCAACAGGGTCCCCGCTGGTCATTCACAGCAGCCACCCAGAGCACTTCCAATCCCACCCCCCCGTTCAAGTTAACTATGAGGGAGTCCTACATAATGTAACATAATCATAGTAGTAACTATCTCATCAAATTCCCAGGCTCCACCCACACTTAAGGGTTGGGAATTATGCATGGCATGTATGGCAGGGGCTGTGAATCTTGGAGACATCTTAGAACTCTGCTTACCATGCCACCCTGCCCTTTAAAAGCATGTGGAAGGAGATGGAGGATACTGCTTTATGAAACTGGCAGAAATCAAACCCCCCAAAAAGAAGTGAAATCATATTCCATTCTGCCAGCCAGGCAGAACTAGTGAAACCAACCGAATCTTTA
>NW_022900934.1:26394996-26403924 GCF_012274545.1 Fukomys damarensis
ATATTAAAGATTATTCCTCTCTCATGTTTTCAATTCCATTTTTCACATATTTATCCAGTTGCTCCAGAGCCTTTGATTGTAAAAATTTTCCTTTCCTCACTGAATTGCATTAGCACATGTCAACATTCAATCAAACACGTACTGTGGATCTATCACTAAACACTTGTTTTATTTTACTTATTTGTTTATCCTTATGTCACTATCACATTATCTTAATAACTGTAGCTTTCTAGTAAATATTTAAATCAGGTTCCATAAGTCCTCCAACTTTGTATTTTCAATGTTGTCTTTGCAAGTAGGAGTCCTTTGCATTTCAATATAAATTTGTTTTTGGGTTTTGTTTGTTTTGTTTTGTTTTTTTGGTACCAGGGATCGAACTCAGGTCCTTGTGCTTGCAAGGAAGGCAGTGGAACCACTAAGCTAAATCCCTGGACCTCAATATAAATTTTATTTATTTGTTTTTGATGCTAGGGATTGAACTCAGTGCTTTATGCATGCTAAGTTCTACCACTGAGCTATACCCCAACCCCATCAATAGAAATTTTAGAATCAGCCAATTTCTGCTAAAAGGCATGTTGGAATTTTGATTGAGTTACACAGAATGTATAGAACATTAATGAGAAGAAATGATACCATAAAGTATTGAGTCTTCCAATCCATGAATATAGTCTCTCCACCTCCCTTCATTTCTTTCCCAATGTTTTCTAGTTTTTAGTTATAGAAGTCAGATATTTGATTTTGTGGTGCCATTATAAATAGTATTTTTAAATTTCATTTTAATTATCTGATGGTAGCAATTTGTGATAGGCAGAATAGTGCCAGCCTCAAAGATGCCCATGTTCTAATAATCCCTAGAATCTGTTACATGTTATATTATAAGACAAAGGAGAATTAAGGCTACAGATAGAAGTAAGATTGCTAATCAACTCTCCTTAAAGAGATTATCCTGATTTATCCAGATGAGCCCAATGTAATTAAAAAAGTTTTTTCAAAAAATGTGGACAAAGGAGGCAGGTCTGAGTGATGTAATTTGAGAATGGCTGGCTTTGAAAATAAAAGAGAACCACAAACTGAGGTCCCCTAGAGACTGGAAAGGACAAGAAAGTGGATTTTCTAATAGAGCTTTCAAATAAGAAGGAAGTCCCACAGACATCTTAATTTTAGCCCAGTAAGACTCATTTCAGACTTCTGACCTTAGGAACTATAAGCTAAATTTGTATTTTTTTAAGCCACTAAATTTGTGGCAATCACAGCAGCTATTGAAAACTAATATGTAAATAAGATTATGCTTTATTTTTGTATATTGACTTTGTATCCAATATCTTTGCTAAATTTTTAGTATTAATAGTTTATAGATTTCTTTGAGTTTTCTACATATACAATTATGTCATTTGTGAAATCATTTAGACTTACTCTTCCTTTTCAGTATCTGTGCCCTTTATATCTGTTTGCTGCTTAATTGAATTCACTAAAATTTAATACAGTGTTGACTAAAACTAATGAGAATAAATATTCTTTTGCTCCTGACCTTAAGAGAAAGGCTTTCCCTATTTTAGCCTTTAAGAATGATATTGGCTGTAGGTTCTTGTTATCCACCATACTGAGTAAATTTCCTACTATTCCCTAATTCTGTGACGGTTTTCAGGTATTTCGTTTTTTACTTCCTTACCCACCTAAAATAGCTTTTTAATGTAATTATGTAATTATTATGTATTGAATTACAATGTCTCATTATATAACTATTACATAATTCAACCATCATGAGGGTCAAAGTCATGGTTCTCCAGAGATGTTTAACGTTTACTTCTGCCAACTTAACGTGAACATCTTGGCTCAGCATTTCTCAGACTAGCCTGAGGACTCCACCAAGATTAAAACTTTTCAGACTCATTTTGTTTACATTTAATGGTTTATCATAAAGCATTTTACAAAATATACAAATGACAGATGAACAGGAAGAGATGCCCAGGGCAAGGCCTGTGGGAAAGGGTGGAGTGACTGTGCTCTCCAGGGTGCAACCCTTCCAGCACTTCCTGTGTTCAGCAACCCAGGAGGTCTTCAGAAAAGACCTTTTGCCACCTAGAGCCCACGCTGAGATTCACTAGCTTCCTAGCTGTCTCTCACTGCAGAAGGGCAAATTTGACCCAGTTAACACCTTTGCTAAGGGTGGTACCTCTGAACTGTCCAGCTCTGGGGACTGCTCTCATTTCCAATTCCTGGCACAGTAGACCCCATGCTGCTCCTTCAACTCCCGAAGTCTCTTGCTTGCGAAATGAGCAACCTCTTCCCCAAGAGAAATGAAGAATCAACTGATCAGCTATAACACGCCTGGTCTTTGTTTTCCTTTTTGGTCTTTGAGGATCTCTCTTCCAATCCCCCCCCCCCCAAGCTCAGCTACACATTTCCAAAGACTTTTTTTTTTTTGATGAATTTTTTTTTTTTTTTGGTACCGGGGATTGAACTCGGGTCCTTGCACTTGCAAGGCAGGCCACCGAACCGCTGAGCTAAATCCCTGGCCCAACATTTATTTCATTTTAAGTGTGTGTCAAGAGTCTTTTCAAGGAGTCTCATCTGCCATGTTGCCCAAGATAGAAGTCCTATTACCATCTTGGTGTGAAAAACACTCTAGGAATATGAATACTCCCCCCATCAAAACCACTAAAATAGCATATCTAGAAAGACAAGTTTACAAGACTCTTGGAAAATGGCTTTTTAAAGAAAATGACTCAGAGATGGATTAGTTGCTCTTATGGACAACAAAAGGATAACTTGAATTGTATTTCTCATTTTGCTTCAGACAAAATGGAGGAGGGTAAGAATGGCACCAGCTGGTGTTGAGTCGGGAGGAACATTTACTCAGGACACAGCTAGCTTCCTTCATGCCTGGCTGTAGGCCACAAGCCCTGCTGCAGGCTCTCTGGTACTTCCCGCCAAGTGGGGACACCCATGCAGGAACCCGTCTGCTATATGTATATATTGCGCTTGGCCTTTGGTCACCTCACCAGAGGCCAGCTTCACTGCTCAGCTGATTCCTTCAGATCCAGTTTCCTTCTAGCCTGATCCAGGTTCTCATTTCCCCTTTGCCCTTTGGAAGGTTCCCAGCATGCCTCAAAGCAGAGGCTTTAGGGACTGTAACCTTGAGGAGACAAAATCAAAAACTGCAGCACTTGGCCTCCTGGCTTCTGGCCTTCCTTTCTCTGGGCATATTTTTGTGAGCGTGCACACATTACATCCTGGATGTTCCCATTGTCCTTGGTTATTTGAAGAAAACCCCAAAGTCTTACATCAATACTGTATAGAGGTGACTTTTGCTTCTCCCCAACATTAACAAAATACATGATGTCACAAAAAGGTCTGCTATTTTTTCCTCTCATCCAACATATATCTGCCATACCCTGATATTCCCAGTATAGACTGCCAAGCATGTATTCCCCCAACCTCTTCAAAAAAGTCAGTCAGTTGATTAAAAAAAAAAAAAAAAAGAAGTCAGTCAGTTGATATAGGAAGGGACTAAAGCAGCAGGTGTTTATTTTGTTTTTATAATGATACTTTTAAAAAGTGATCTGTGTCCCCATTTGTGTGTTTAAATAGTATTTTTATTGAAAATTGGACATGATTAGTAGAACAGTAGAGCTGGTGAGAAGAATGAGAGGTAGATATAGGTAGATATAGAAGGAGAATATTGGATATGGGAGGTGAAGATGGAGAAGTCAAGATACAGTCCTGTTTTTTGCTTGTTTGTTTTTGTTTTTATTTTTTTGCCATAAGCAACTAGTAGTTCAACAGCAGCCATTCAACAGCAATCAACTCTATGTCAGCACAGGGCTGGGCCCTGGGAATAGAAGAAAGAACAATACAGACGAGATCCTGGAATAGCAGAGAAGACAGACATTAGGCAAATAAGTGAATCATGGTAAAAAGGCGAAGCTCTAATCACTCTGAAAGCAGACAAACTTGTTTTTCCTTGTGAGAGGAAATTAAATGGAGGTGTGATTCTTGAGAGCAGAAACGGTAGAAATAGGAAGCAAGAACACGAGATAAGAAAGGGGCTGGAGGTGCTGGATTCTACAGTAATTTGTTTCCCTTCGTTGGATCTCATTTTTCTTAGTCTTAAAATAAGAAGTTGGTTTCTCCACTTCAGGAGGACAGGGGCTTATCTGATTCTCAGTATCCTTTGGTTAGTACTGGTCTTGGTTTGGTTTCCTGGCAGAGTTTGTTTGTTAGTTTGTTTGTTTTTGTATCAGGGATTGGATTTAGGACGTTGCGCTTGTGAGGCAGGCGGTGGCACCACGGAGCTAAATCTCTGGCCTGGTCTTGGTTTGGAAAAGTACTAATTAGAAGGATGGATGGATGGATGGATGTCTAGGAGGGCAGGTGGCAGGATGAACTTGGCTTCTCCAAGTGAGAAAACCTGAAATTCTGTGCTTCCCTCGGAGTCACCTGGGGGCGGCGGGGTGGGGGGAGCCTGGAATCTCAACAGCCTTGTTACTTTCCCGCCAAATAGGTTTGGTTTGCGGAGCATGCGCAGCAGCTCAGGAGGCGCGCGGCGCACTGGGACTTGTAATCTTGCCTCGGAGTTCAGGGTTTCTTTTCCCTTTCCCTATAGCCGGAATCCCTCCGCGTGGACCCTCAAGGTTCTGAATCCTTCCACGGCTTCCCTCCCTCAAGCTAAGGACCACGGAAGCATCTGGATCTGTTCCATTCCTACCTTCGGACGAGACATGACTCAGTTCTCCAGGGCCGGATCCAAACTGCCACTGGGTTCCTCGAGACCCTGTGCGTCATGTTGCCAAGGCAACGAAGAGGCTCTCGGCTCGGATTGGATGAGCCAAGGACACGCCTCTCGGTGGAGTACGCAGGCTCCGCCCACCAGAGCCCCAGGAGGCTCTTGGCGGTCCCGGACTTGAGGTTTCCTGGACGTCCTTCTCAGTCTTTCTCTCCCAGCCCAGCTTTTCTGGACAGACGTTGGCTGAGGCCGCTGCAGGTGCTTATTGCCCAGAGCGCCCTTCAGCAATACTTCCTTGATGCAAGAGCGCTCATCTGAAAAGTGGTTTCTCTTTGGTTAAATAGAGTGGTACCAAGATTCCTTATTCCAGGAAGGTCCCGCAGCCTCTGCGTCATTCGGTCATTTAGGAATGTGGCTGGTCATCTTTGCTCTCTCTCAATCTCTTTCTAGTTCTTAAGTACCACCTATGCCAAAACTCACCTCGATTCCTGCTCCTGCTTCTGCTCAACCTACTAGTGTCCACCAGGCCCAATCCATCCCAATTCATTCTCTGCCCTGCAGCTAAAGAACATTTTCCAACAAAAATCCAATCATTTCTGCCCTACATATATAAACTTTCCCTGCTTCTTCATCACCGTTGAGATGATGCTAGGATGGAAGTCATCATTGGGAATTTGCCAGCCTTATCTGCCCTACCATTTGTCCCCTGCTTTTCCTATTCCAGTGCCCTTTTAGTTACTGGCCTGACCCTCATTTCCCATCTCCCACGCGCTTATGTACACACATATCCCTGTTAAACTTGGGGTTCTGTTTACTGTTGGCTTGCTTCATCTTCTCTGGCTGATCTCCACTTGCATTTTTGCTCAGGAAAACCTTTTCTGACTATTCATTCCTCTCCTCCAGACAGATATCTCCCCATAAGCACTAAGAAAGAAAACATTTTATTAATTTGCCACTGTGCTCTCAGAACTTAATATAATGCCTGACACTTGGCAGATAGCCAACAGTATCTAGTTAATGAATAAATAAACAAAAACATTAATTAAATGGATAGTTACAGACTATGAACAAAAACACAGGAAGCCCAAGATGTATACATACCCAAAAGAGTTGAAACAGGTACTGAAAAAATTTACACATACATGTTCATAGCAGCACTATTAACAATAGCCAAAGGTGGAAACGACCCAACATCCATGGAGAGAGTAAATAATTTGCAATATATAAATATATAAACTACTCTTCATCCATGAACAGAAATGAAGTCCTGAGATATGCTGATATGTGAAGTACTAATGCTAATACGTAGACAAACACAAAAACATTTTACAAGCCTGGCATGGTGGCACATACCTGTAATCCCACCTACTTGAGAGACTGAGGCAGGAGGATTGTGAGTTTGAGGCCAACCTGGGCAGTTAATGAGATTCTGGATTAAAATAAATAATAAAAAGAGCTGATATCGCTCAGTGGTAGAGCACTCCTGGGTTCAATACATGTATGTGTGTACTAAGAAAAGACACACAAAGTGCCCTGAACTGTGCATATGTATGGTATCTCAAAGGATTGGTATCCAAAGAACTACAGACAATTAAGAAAAAGATACCCCGACCCAGACTTTTACAAAAGAAAAATGGTCAAAGAATATCAGTAGGGAAATTTTAGCAGAAGAAATTCAAATTGTCAATAAGGCAAACTATGCATGGAAATTTAAACAATTGTAAGACATAATTTGAAATATATCCATTGTGAAAAAATAAAAACATATCAGTGCTTTGGTGAGGCCAAGTGTCAGTGAGGCTTGGGGAAACAGGAATCTTTACATACCACTGATACACTGATGCTTTGGAGGGCAACTTGACATTAGCTCCTAAAGTTGAGAATGCACACTTTACAGACCAGCGGTCTACTGTTAGATTCCATCGGCCCACTGAATACAGCTGCACAGCTCCATGCAGTTCCCTTCACCTGTAGCTAATATGCCCAGCGACACCTTCTTAAAGAAACTTTGCACCTGTCCATAGGACATACATGGAAGAATGTCCTTTGTAACATTTTTTATAATAGTGGAAAATGTTTAAAACAATCTAAATATCCACTATAAAGGTGATAAACAAATTAAATGTGATATATTCTAATTATAAAATACTACACAATGATAAAATGATCCTGCTCTTTAACATGGAAATATCCCCCCAAAGCCTATCATTGAATGAATAAAAGAAAGTTGTAGAAGGATAAGCTTTATGACTTTATAATTTATGTTAACTATATCCATATATATGAGAGTATTTTTATATTCTCGCAGATATATAGGTTTTAAAGTTTTAAAACATGATTTGAAAGATACACATCAAGTTCATGAGGGTGGTTACCTCTATCTAGGGAGAGTGTGAAAGAAGTGGACAGAGGACAAAGGACCACATCGAGTCTATTTAGAATGTTTTGTTTTGTTTAAACAACACAATTGAAGCAAGTAAGTTGAAGTATCCTCATCTGGATTTAAGATTTTTTCCCCCAAATAAAAAACTCATAAGTCATACTAACAGTATGATAGAAGAAGTTTAAGGTGTTTTGGAAATGCATCACAGTGGGGTCTAAACAAGCCTAACCGGGGAGAGTAAAGATTTCCAGGAGGAAACGAGAGGTAGCCCAGGAAAGAGGTTTGGAAGAGCATTATGGGCAGACAGAATGGTTCGTGCACAGTCAGAGAGAGTGCAAAGCATGCCTGAGACAATGGATGCACATCAGCCACCAGGAAAGTGGTGAAGAGGGGAAAGATGAAGCTGGTGAACTTGTGAGTTTGCACGTTTCCTTTGTTACAGAGGTGGAAACAGAGTCCTACTGAGGAAAGTAGAACTCAGGATTCCTAACTCCCTGTCAACTGTCCCATGACAGTAATAATGACAATGATACTAACAACAACAATGCACCATGTGCCATTCTCTATATGAAGCACTTTAAATATGTCCTCCTATTTAATCATACTACAGACCCATGGGGATATTTTCCACCCTTTTTAAAGATGATAAAACTGAGGTACAGAGAAGTTAAGCAACTTGCCTATGGCTGTGTCCCTAGTACCTTCCGTGCAGAGGGGAGTCAATAAGTATTTGCTGAATAATTTGGTGTTGATGAGGACCCTGTGCACTGAGTGAGATAACCGAGATAGGCTGCTCCAGGTACTCTGTGAACTTGAGGAAGGAAGAAGGGTAAAGAAAAATTTTATTTTCCTCCAATCACTGCATTTCGATGGACTGTTATCTCTGTGTCCTCTTGTGGGTCAATGCTCTCCCAAAGTGATCGACTATTATAGATGGAAGGTGACAGCTGGAGAAACAAAGCTGTTCAGTCCCAGAGCAGTTGTCTGGTTTCGATATCTTACATGCTTGATCCTAGTAACCAGGAAGGATGGACTTTCTTTAACTTCCTGAAAAATACAGACAGAGTCTAATGGGACCCCAAGAGGACTGTCCCAGGGTCACTCAGCAAATCAGAAATGAACAGGCCCTTGAGTCTCGGTCTTCCAGTACTCCTGCCTCTAACTCCTTTTGTAGTTTCCTAACCGAGTCCCCACACCTCCCTGATTTCTTGGGAGCTCTGACAGCAGTTACATCTGGTCCCCCTAGAGCCTTCCCAGACGGCAGCTTCCTCAAAGGGGCCAGACTAGATGAAGTGATGAGAAGATGGATGGGTGGATGGACAGAAGGAAGAAAGAAGGAAGGGAGAGAGGGAGGAAAGGAAGGGATGAATCAGTGAATGGATAGATGGGTGGGTGGATGGATGGATGGATGGACGGGCAGACGGAAAGGAGAATGGATGGGTGGATTGTGGGTATGGGGGCGTGTGACTGGGTGAACAGGAGATTGAGTGAGAAAGGAAGAAGGCTGGCTGGTAAGATGGCTGCATGGGAGCCGGTGTATAGAAGGAAATTACCCACTTTTCTTGCTGCAAGCAGGACCTGAGGCGCAGAATGCCCTTAGCGATCATAGTCCAGTACCCATCACAGTTTCACTAGAAAACCGAGGCAGGATAGGCTGGTGCTTGGCCTCAGGAAAGCAGGGAGGTCCAAGCAGAGCTGGAACTAGGGTCTGAGCGTCGGGGCTCCGCAGTGGGGCTTTCCGACGCCCCCATCCCCGCGCCTGACAGTGCCAGGGTGGGGGCAGCGCCCCGCCCCCATTCTGGAGGTGGCTCCCACGCGG
>NW_022900934.1:26404220-26412290 GCF_012274545.1 Fukomys damarensis
CTCTCGGAGCGGCGAGCAGCGGGTGCGCCCGGACCCCCGGGCCCGGGATCATGGGGAATGGCATGACCAAGGTAGGGGGTGGGACACGAGGTCAGCCACATCGCTGACCTTCCGGTCCCCCTGCGAGCCCTGGGTCCGCCTGTCTGTCCCCCTGAGGCTTCCAGACCCTTTCTGTCCGTTGTCTCAGTCTCCGCTTGTCTGCCCTCTGATTCTGTGTCTCGCTGTCTTTCTGTGGCTGTCACTCCCGGGCTCTCTCTCTCCCGGGAGACCCTGTCTCTGTTTGATTATCACCGGTTGTACCTGCAGGCCTTAGTCTGTCCCCTCCTGGCCCACTCTTCCCCTGGGACTTTCTCTCCTCCCTCACCTCTCCTCAGCACCCTCTCTTCCCTCTCGCCTGTCCCCAGACTGGCCTTTCTTGGTCCCTCCCTGTGGCTAGCTTGCCTGTCTGTTTTCCCGTCCTTCCCCAGTCCCAGACCTCTCTCACAGGGGGCTTAATGAAAGGAGGCAATCGCTCCTCCACGTCTCTTCCGGACAGAGGGGCTGTGGGTCCTCCAGCTGCCAGGGGTGGGAGCGGGTGCACTTTAACCCACTGACCCCTGCCTGTCCTTCTTCTAGGTACTTCCTGGACTCTACCTCGGAAACTTCATTGGTGAGCACTGCCCACTCTGTTCCAAGGCTATGGCGCTCTGCCTGTCCCAGGCCTGTGTCCGCCATTCCTGCTCTGCCCACGCATGATAGACCCTTTCAGAAATGAGGCTGGAGGCAGGGATGCCATGCCCCGCAGAGAGGGAAAAGGTGCTGGTGGAAGATGGGGGGAGCGTTTCATGGGCAGGGGTGTCCCCAGGCCTGAAAGGACAAGGAGGGAGCACTGAGGGTCTGTCATTGACATCCTTCCGTATTCAACCTTCAACCTGCATCTACCAAGAAATCACAGGACAGCACCAAGGGCTCACAGTGCTGGCTGCAGGCCTGGGCAAATCAGCTCTGAGCTTAGCCACCTGCTCCACACAAGGTCCTCGGGGCCCTAGGGCTCTTCTGGCCCCAAGGTTCAACTCTGCTCTCCCCCCTCTTCCATGCAGGAGGCCTCTGGAGATGCTGTGCCTCTGGCAAGCAAGAGTCCTGAGTAGAGACCCCATTGCCCAGCAAAGCCCCTGAGAGCAGTAGCCAGGAGGCCTGGTAGGGGAGGGTTCTGAGCCTACAGGCTCCTGCCTTCCCATTCCTTCATCTGTCCCTTCCACAATAGGCATTTGATTCAGGGAAGAGGTACAGGTGTAGAGCCAGCCAGACCCTGCCCTCAAAGGCCTCCAGGCAACAGTAGAAGGCAAGTCTAAACATGACCTTTGCCTGTAGGATAGAAGACATGCTGAGACAGGTAGTCCAGGGCTTGAGGGACCCAAGGTGGAAAAGTTACTTTGGTCTGTGGAATCTGAGACAGTTCCAAAGGGCTCAGGTGCACCACCCTCTACACCCAGGTCCTTCCTTCCTGGGAGCCACCTTAGCAGCTCTAGCTGCTACGATTTCTGTGAGTATTTAACTAAGTGAGAGGTCTGAGTCCTCTTTAAGTGTGTAGGTCCCATGAGGACAGCAGCCATGGAGTTGTTCCTGGACTGCCAGTGCCCAACAAAAGGCTACATATAGTAAGCCCAGAGGAAATATTTGTTGAATGAGGAAGGGGATGTATGGAGACAGAGGGACTGTGTGTTATTTCTTTGGTTAGAAAAGGTCCATGCACACTGGATACTCAGTCCCGGAAGATGACCATTGATGGCACTGTGGGTATATCCCTGATCCTTTGTGCCTCTTAGGTACAGATATAATATTGAAAATAGAGTGGAAACCTATCCTGTGTTTCCCACTTGAAACTACTGTGAACATCCTTTCAGCACAGAGAGATCATTTTAATGGCAGCACAGTATTCTAAAGTATGGGTACACCACTAGTTACCCAGTTCCCTTTTGATGGACATGAGGTTATTCTGGTTGTTTGGCTATTTCTGATATAAACAGTGCTGCACAAAATACCAGCCTCCATACAGTTTTCTATGCATACACACTTCTGTCCCCAAATTCCTAGAAGTAGAATGGCTGGGCCAAAGGATGTCCTGGGAGGGGAGCTTGGCATGGAAAGAACAGCATGAGCAAGGCCAGGAGATGCTGGGCTGCATCTTGTGGGTACCACAGAGGTGAAGAGGAGAGCTGGGCATCGGGCTTTCACTACACTTCCCTACAGGAACAAATAAGTCACACCTGCCAGCTTGGCTCAAGCATCCTGCTTCTTTCAGATGCCAAAGACCCAGATCAGCTGGGAAGGAATAAGATCACTCACATCATCTCTATCCACGAGTCGCCCCAGCCTCTGCTGCAGGTATCAGAATCCCCATGCCAGGGCTATGTACAGCTGGGGAGGGTGGGCTGCAGACCCGAGCAGTACACATGGATCAAGAGCCTACCGTGGGCTAGGCTCTGTGCTGCCTTCTTGACCCATGCCTACTCGTTCCTGCTTCACCACTGGACTCTTTTACATTATCATCCTCTTTAGCAACTGAGGCCCAGCTGGTCAGCTTGGATGTGAACACAGACTGTCTGGTCCCAGAAGTATCACACTGATCCTTAAAAAGGCCCCCATGAAGACTAGGACATAGCTCAGTGGTGGAGAGCTTGTCTAGTATCCACAAGGGGCTGGGTTCTATCCCCAGCACCAGGGGAGGAAAAAAGTCTCCCATGTGGGCTTCCCATTGCCCAGCTGGACAGATGATTCCAAACACATGATTCTGAGCTCTGTGTCTTGCTGTGCAATCTTGAGTTGTGACTTCACCTCTCTGGGCCTTTGATCCCTCAACCTTGACTGCCACCAGGGGCTGCTATAATCCAAAAAGGAACTGCAAGATGTGAAGATGGTTTGCACACTGGGAATGGCCCCCACTGGAGGCTCTGTGCTGGTGTCATCAAATCCTAGGAAAAGAGGAGGAAAGTAGGAAATTCAGGTCACAGTGCTAGACTCAGAAGACCCAAGTTCACATCTTCACCACTTACTCTCTTTGCAACCTTGGGTACAGGACTTCCCCTCTCTGAGCCTCAGTTACCTGATCTATTAAATGGGAATTACATACCTCACTTCACTGTGAGATGCTCAGTGAATTACAACTGAAATAACAAAGTTAAAATATTCTTACTCCATAAACAAGACTCACCCCGCACCACACACACACACACGCTTTCCTCCTCATCTGCTAGACTCTGTGTCAACCACCGAAGGGAAGGAACTGTGGGTGGGAATGGGCTCGAGAGAGATGGAGACTTGATCCTGCCATGTACTTACTGTGTGACCTTGGGCAGGGTGCTTCTCCTCGCTGGACCTCAGTGTTTTCACATGTCAGATTTGATGGTCTCTAAGGGCAGCTTCCAGTAATCTGTGACTTTCAGTGTCCAAGAGGAAATTTTTCAGCCAATGGAGTCTGAGTTTGCTTTATAGGGCAGCCTCATTTTGGAGTATTTGGAGTATGCAGTCCAACCAAATAGATTGCATTGGGAGGGTTGTCAAGTTATTAATATATTCATTAATGAAACGAATGCGTATAGCATGAGTCCCTGCCCCAACAGCCCTCCCTTCTCACTAGCATCTCTCCTTCACATCCATCAGTGAATTTAGCAGTCAGGGTTGGACAACGCCATGCAAAGCCAAGCCCAATGTGTTGCAAAGTGAAACTGCAAACCTTGCAAAAGATGCAGGATTTCATGACCTTGGGGAGTATGAGGTAGACAGAGAAGGGCCAGAACCTCACACAAAGCCATGGAAAATTGAGGACCTCAGCCAGGCCCTGAGAAGGTTATTTAAAATATCAAAGCATCAAGGGAGGTCCTTGAGAAAAAGCAGCAAGGTCCTTGGAGCATGAGCAAAAATAATCTTTTACAGTACTAGGTAGGTGGCAGTTAGGTAGGAGCAAAGGACATCATGGCAAGAATGCTGGAAAAAGTATACATACTTTACTCCTTGACTGTTCTAACAATTAGCAATGGTTTTCTAACTGTAATTCACGAAATGCAAAGTTGATTTCATAATATCTGCTTCTTTTCAAGGCAATCTGCTTTGCACTTTTTACTGTGTCATTCTGTAATTCCCACTTGAAAAGGAACTGCTTTAAGAAGCTTCCCAGGTCCTTTCACCTAAGCCCTAGGTGAAGTCACCAGTGGGGTTAGCACGTCATCCGAGCAGAGGCTTTGATACCACAGACAGAGCTGGAGGCCCACAGAGACAGTGTCAACTTTCTTTGGACAAAGAAATAACAGTGGCTCAGAGAGGGGCACGAACTGGGCTGGGGTTGTGCGCTACTTGGGCAGCTCAAGCTGGGGCTGGAAGGGATGAAGGCAAAGCCCCTCTCCCCACTTGAATGTGTCTTATACTTGCAGGATATCACCTACCTTCGCATCCCAGTGGCTGATACCCCTGAGGTACTAATGTAAGTTTCCCAAGATGGACCAGCAGATGGACAGACAGCTGGCTGCTGTGGTGGAGGGAAGGGGGAAGTGGTCTGAAGGAGGACAGGAAACACTTAGGCCAAAAAGCTGTCCCAGGGAGCCCAGACCCAGTCTGGTTCTGTCCTGCCCTTGTATTATGTCCTCAGCCAAGACTCAGCTCCCAGGCTTCAGTCTCAGCTATGAAATGACTCCAGTCAAGTGCACCAGCAGATGTTAAAGGGTCAGCCTGTTCCAGACCTTGGAGTTAAGACAGTTGGCTCCCGCCCAGGCTTTGCCATTTATTGCTTTGTGACCTTGGACAAATCGCTTCCCTCCTCTGAGCCTCATCTGTAAAACAGGGGTGTCATCAGTCAAGGAGGCTTTCAAAGATCAGATGACACAGGCTGAGGCTCTAGGACTGGACCTGGTATACAGCAGGAGCCCCCCCCCCAAAAAAAACAGGGGAATTTCATTTGTGTCTCAGCATTAGTGCCCCCAGTTTGGAATGGGCCTAAACTTAATTCTTGCCCTCTGGGAATCTTGCTCCTGACCCATTGCTGGCCATCATTGTTGCCAGATGCTCTGAGTACAGAAGAGTGGACTTCTGTGCCTCCTCCAACCTATTTCCTTGAAAGGCAAAAAGAAAAAAAAAAAACAAACCCACAGCAATAGATCACATGTCTGCGATCCCAGCACTCAGGAGGCTGAGGCAGGAGAATCAGGAGTCCTAGTTACTTTCTCATTGCCAAGATACACAATACCTGACACCTACAACTTAAAGGAAAAGAGTATTTTTTTCGGCTCACGTTTTGTAGAGGTTTCAGGCCACAGCCTCAGTTGGCTCCAAGGGCATGACAGAGGAGAAACAGCTCATGGTATGGTGGCAGGAGGCAGAGAGAGGTCAAGATGGGAGGGAGGGACATATACCCTTCCTGGTCAAGCCCCCAGTGACCACCTCCAACCAGGCTTCACTTCCCGACCTCACATTTAGCTATAAACTCATCAGTGGACTAAGCCACAAATGAGTATCACACCCTACCAGATGATGACCTGATCACCTACCAAATCCCCATTTATGAGCACATGGGACTTTAGGGGGACATCTAGATATAAGCCATAACAATGAGGCTCAGCTACATGATAGTTCAGTCTGGACTACATAGTGAGACCTATCTAACCCCTCCTGCCCCCCAAAAGTGACCCTCAGGACCCACTGGAAAGCTTCTTTGCCTGGATGGTGAGGTTTGCCTCTCACCACCTGAAATACCACCTCTGTGGCCTCCTGCCCACCTCACCGCGTGCTGTGGCACTGGCCCCTATTCTCTGCACGTGTCTGCCTGAGGACCCAGAGCTTTGGTTTTTCAACACAGGGGCTTGGCCAGGTGCATGCTAGGAAAATTCTCTACCACTAAACCACAGCCCCAGCCCTGTTGTTTAAATTTCATTTTGAGACAGGGTCTCCCCACATTGCCCAGGCCAACCTCAAACTGGAAATCCTGGCTCCACCTTCTCGGAGTAGCTGGGATTACAGGCACCACCATGCCCAGCACTCTGGGCTGTTTGTCCCTTGACAGCCTGCAATTGGAGAGGGGACACCTCCTAAAAGCTCTGCCCCTCAGTACTCCCTACCCTATTGCTTTCTTCTCTAGCAAAAAACACTTCAGAGAATGCATCAACTTCATCCACTGCTGCCGTCTCAATGGGGGGAACTGCCTTGTGCACTGGTGAGTGACAGACGAGGGGTACACAGTTGAGGGCTGTCCTGTGTCTGAGGAGAGAGCTCCTCTAGCCCACTAAGGAGGGGACAGCCCACCATACATTCTACGTGGCCAATCAGAGGCTCATGCCAAAGTCCGGTTCCTCACCAGCTGGGTGGCCATGGCCCAGCAGTTATTTGTCCCTGAGACTCAGTTTCCTTGTCTGTAAAATGGGCGGAGAATGTTGAACTGACAGGGGCAACAGAGAGAAGTGAGCGCATGCACTCCTGGCTCTTCCCGCCAGGCCTCTGAGGCAAGGGTGCTGGATAATGAGGAATGCGCACTTGGAGTTGGGACCCGAGTCATCTCAGATCCCAGGCCCAGCTGATGTCATTCAACCCTAAACTTGTAACCAGGGACCTGTCATATTCCAGGCTCCTGGTGGCTCTCCCTGAGCCTGTGCTGGGGACCCGGTCGCTCCAGCCTGGTCTGGCTCGCTTTTGTTCTCCCCTCACCCAGCTGCACTAACCTCCTTCCCATTCTCCAGATCTAATGGGCTTCCCTCTCATGGTCTGTACACCCATTCTTGACTAACCCTGCCTGTCTGTCGAGATTCAGCTTGATGTCACCGCCTTGAGAACTTCCTCCTAACGCCGTCCCCCAGATTAATACCTTCTCCTGGGTGGGCCTCCTAGGCCCCAGACCTCTTCAAAGCAGTTACCCATCCAGACCTGAGACTCTCTGCTCCATGAGTCTCCTCCCAGCTAAGCTGTAAACCCCAGGACAGTGGAGACCATGTCTATTTCATTCCCTACAATCCTCAATGCCTGAAAAAGAAAAGTTGCTGAATGAACGGCCGTTGTTTCACCTAGCCCTTTGCAGCAGGAGACAGAATGTGAGGAAACCTCACAGGCAAGGGCCTGTCGCTAGGAAGACAGGCCCTGGGGGTCCCCTGTGGCTGGAGCTCAGGAGGCAAGGATGAGGGAGCTGAAGTGGGGATGGGGTGTCTGGGGGTTGGGGAGGCTGGACCTTACCTGGAGCCTGGGGGATGGGGATCCCAGCTTTGCAGGAATCTCCCGCAGCACCACCGTTGTGACAGCCTACGTGATGACAGTGACGGGGCTAGGCTGGCGAGAAGTGCTTGAAGCCATCAAGGCGACCCGGCCCATCGCCAACCCCAACCCAGGCTTCAGGCAGCAGCTTGAAGAGTTTGGCTGGGGGACCTCTCGGAAGGTAGGGGCGACACTGGGCTGGAAGGAGCCCGGTTGGGGGAGGCAGGGCGTACAGGGGTCAGGGTGGAGGAGTGGGTGGGGAAGCAACCTTCCTCCTACCTGAACTGAACACCAGTTGAGAAGAATTCAGGCTTGGCCCAAGATTTTCTTGAGGTCTCAAACTTGGGGCCTTGAGCTAATCCTGCTCCTGAGTGTATTTGCTGTTCTGCTTGTTGTTTTGGTCTTCATTAACTTGGATTTGGATGCCCTGTAGACCAGAGTATGGGCTCTCACGGGTGACCAAGGGTCCCAGCCCTACCTCTGCCAGCTCTATTTGCCTGCTTCCGAGTCATTTGAGCATATGACCACCTTGGGGAGTACTGTTCACGTCCTAGTCCAATGAAATCTCTTGCCATAGCTCCTGGGCAGGTGGCACAGGGAAATGTCAGGAACTGATGTTAGGAACAAGGGGTGAGAGGATAAAGGAGAGGAGCGGGTGGCAGGCGGGTCCTGAGAAGCCGATCTTGCCAGGCCTGAGAGAGCCATGGGGGATGTGGGGCTCAGGGCCAGGACAGGGGCTCAGGGCACCGGGCAGCCCTTGACCCTGGGCCTCTGGCGTCCATCCGCGCAGCTCCGCCGCCAGCTGGAAGAGCGCTTCGGCGAGAGCCCGTTCCGCGACGAGGAGGACGTGCGCGCGCTGCTGCCGCT
>NW_022900934.1:26412485-26435792 GCF_012274545.1 Fukomys damarensis
CTTCCTCCCGGCGGGCCCCTCTCTGGGCCTCCCTCGTCCAGGACGGGCCGAAGGTGCGGGAGCCGCCGGTGGCCTGTCCCCTCGCCGTCCCTTGCTTGTCGCGTCTGCAGTCAGTGTGCCGCCCTCTGTGCCCTCTGTGCCCTCTGTGTGTCTGTGTCCGGCGGCCAGCTGCAGCCATCTGGTGCCTTAGTCCCTGGACTGGGGAGGGCCCGACCTTCACCCTGAGAGGCAGCGGAGCAGGAGGGGTGGGGTGGAGTGGACGGGCCTGAAGGACATTAAAAAGACACAGAAGCTGCCTGTCCCTGTGCCTCATTTCCCAAAGGCCAGACACAAGAACCTGCAGAAACGGGGGCAGGAGGTGCCTCTATCACACCTTTGTTAGCTGCAGTCTGCCCCACTGAGACCTGGGGCCCCACACTAATCTGACCAAGTACCCCCATTCTCCAGGAGCCTGGTCTCCTCACAAGGCCTCTGAGTCTCTTCTTCTCTCTGAACTCCCTTCCTCCTCTCTGAGACCCTACCTCCTCTCCCGTGCTCTCTGCCTTCCTAGTCACAAATACTGGCCAGCAAGGTTCCAGGGTGCCTCCCTTATACCTGGCCTTTTATTGCTTGGATTCACTTTATCTTCAGGGGAAAACCCAGGTAGGGTGCAAAGAAGTCAACCAACTTGCTCAAGGACAAACACTAGCGTTGAGGAGACCGGGTGTGAACTTAGTCTGAGTCCCAGCTCCTTCTGACTTTGGAGGCTACTGGAGAGAAGGAGCCAGCTCTAGAGAGTGGCGGTGACCCTTCAGGCCTAGCATTTAAAGGCTGGTGCAGTCCAACAAAGCAACAACTGACTCCAAAGATGAATACAAGTCATCAGAGCTGATTTTCCCTAAATTACAACTAACATGACTTTGAGAGAGGTCTGAAGTAGCTATAATCCACCCCAGTAGTGTGGGTTTCTACTTGTGCACCAAGCACTAGGCCAGGGCTGTGGGGTAAGCGCAGATCCTAGCACGGGGGGAGGCTGTGTGTGTTAACCCTTCCCTGCTACCCCAGTCCCATGCTGCGGTCAGGCTGCAGCAATGAGCAGCACTTTTGTGTTGCTGACAGGCTGATGGAGACCACACTAGTAAACCAAAGAAAGCACAGGTCAGGTGGTAGGGATGGACCAGGAGAAGCATTTGAGGCAGATAGAAGAGAAAGTGACAAGTCTCCAAGATAGGACAGAGTCTGGGGAGCTGGTGTCCACAGGGCTGGTCAGCGGTATTGCCACCCACCCAGTTAAAACATCTGTCTGCTGTCTTCCCCTATTTAGAAACCTCTACCGGGTCCTTCATCTAGGGACACAACAGAGCCCTTTGGTCTGACGCCCTGGTCCTTCACAATGTTCTCTCCCGCTTCCAGCATAATTTCCCACAGTCCAGCTAAACAGTACGCCCCTCACTCACTGACACTGACTCTGGCCACGGGCTAAGCTTTATCGGCATCTCAGTTGGTCAAGCAAAGTAGGAAACGAAGGCCGGTGTCCAAGGTCATCAGCTATCAAGCGCTGGGCTGCAGGGTGAACTCAGGTCTGGCTGCAGACTGACCCCTTTCTTAGTGCCCTGTGCAACCTGGAAAGATAATGAGACACACTGGAAACTCCTGCTTGTGTGTTTGGTTTGCCTCAGACTCTACATCCAAAAATTTAACCAACCTCGGATAAAATTTCAAAAACAGTGCACTTGTTTTGAACATGTAGACTTTTTTCTTGTCATTATTCCTTAAACAATAGAGCATAACAACTGTTGACATAGAATGCATGTTGCATTTAGTATAAATCATCTAGAGATGGGGCCAGGGGTTTAGCTCAGTGGTGCCGCCACCTGCCTTACAAGCGAAAGGACCGGAGTTCAATTCCCAATACCAAAAAAAAAAAAAAAAAAAAATCATGTAGTTGATTTAAAGTCAGTGGGAAAATATGCACAAGTTAAATGCAAATACTATGCCATTTTATCTAAAGGGCTTGAGCATCCATGATTTGGGCATCAAAGTGGTCCTGAACCGCATCTCCCATGGACCCAGAGGGACACTGTGAAAGGCTTTGTGGCCCACTGGAGCACCACAGGCCTGAGTCCGAGCCCAACTTGTGGTTACAAAAGTGTGGGAAGGGCCAGTGGCATGTGGGGGCTGGTGAGAAGGAGAACAGAGAAAGCCTTCCCCTCCGCTGATCAGTGCTGGCTGCACCCCAGACCTCTGCCCATGGCAGAAAGGGACAGTTCTTTCCTCCGAACCTCAGTTTCACCATGTACACAGCAAGGGGTGAGCAGTCTGAGCTATTTAACATCTTTCATATCATAAATTGACTATTTAATGAAAGATACAGACCCCAGAAAAAATGTTTGATATGAATTGGGGGGGATTCATACTGGGGATCGAACCCAGGGCCTCACACTGAGCTACAGCTTCAGCCCATTTTTAACTTTTTAAAAATTTGAAACAGGGTCTCTCCAAGTCACTAAATTACCTAGGCTGGACTCCCACTCCTGATTCTTCTGCCTCAGCCTGGGATTACAGATATGCCCAACTATAGATATGAAAAAAATTTACATACGATTTCAGGGAATCACAGGCCCCACCAATAATCCATGAACTCCAGATGTAGCTGTCAGGGGTAGTGTGGGACTGCTTAGGCTTCTGGGCTCTGGAGAACAGAGACATCCAGATTTGGATCCTGGATCTACCACCACGCCCTGTGATCTCGGTACAGGGCTTTAACCCTGCGATTATACTTACCTGCAAAGCTGTGTGAGAACCAGCAGAGACGCTGCGGTGAAAGGTTTAGCCAGGCCCAGCACCATGATGAACAGCAGTAAAAAGGGACTCCCAGTGCTCAAGGAAATAAGTGGGGCTTGAACAATTCAGGTTCCTGGGCTTCCTGCCCACAAAGACTAATTCTGCAGGTCTGGATGGAGGTCCTGAAAGTGCCTTGGAGACCACTCACCGCCTCTCCATTATGACAGGAGTCAGTTGGAGAAGCACTTTGCCTTCCAATGTCTTGACAGTCCAGGTCCTGAAAAGAAACTGGACACTCTGCACAGTGTATTTCCAGCGACTCGGAGGCTGAGGAGGGAAGATCACTTTGAAGCCCAGCCTGGGTAACTCAGGACTCAAATCAAAAAGCATCAGCTCAAAAAAGTGGAGAAGGGAGGGAAGGAGGGAGAGTCCAAGAAGTTTCAGAGTAAGAGCAGATGACAGGTGCAAGGGTGGGGCAAGTTTGGTCTCTGGATCCCCCACCCCCAGGCTCATTCTCCCTTGAGTGAGGTCTGGACACCCGCAGGCACGATGACCATGGGGAAGAACAAAAAGGAAAGTCCTCCCCTGAGAAGAGAAGAAAGGGACACAGACTTTCACTTCATCGCCTCTGCGCGCCCTCCAGGGGATCCCCTGACCCCTGAGTGAGGATCCAGCCATCCTGTATCCAGACCTGGCCAGAGGCGCTCTGTGCTCCCTCAACCCCTGGTGGAAGGTCAGCAGAGACCAGGAGTCTGTGGCAGGAACCCCCAGGTCCTCTGCGTTTCTGTGACCAGCTGGTGGCACAGATCTCTGAGAGTGGACGCTACTCTGGGTTGTGCTGGGAAGACCCGGGCAAGACCCTCTTCAGCATCCCTGGAAGCAGGCAGCCAAGCAACACTACTAGGCCTGACAGTGAACTCTTCAGGGTAGTGTTAGGGGATGAGGATACCCGGCCAGGGCCAGGGGATGCACATGACCCCAGCAGCGGCACCAACCTCCGAGCTGTGTGACGTTGGGCCACTCACCTGGCCTCTGGGATTGAAGGTGGTGCTCTCCATGCACCAGAGACCCTTGGACGCCCTCTTAAAACAGAGCTACACCTTGAAACCACACAATCCCCGCATGGACAGGCCTCTCCTCTCACCCACCCTACAGGGAAATCAGAGGCACCCTGGGAACTCCCTCAACCTCCCACCCCAAACTACCCACCTGGGAACCTTTTCTAAGTTCCCAGCACTCTTCCCAGCTTTCTGGTGCACCAATGGCCTCTCCTTCCAGGTGATGATTAACTTTCTCCAAACTGGCTCCTTTCTATGAACGTTTAAACTCTGAAATCTCTCCCTAAGCAATAAGCAGCCAACTACACATCAGACCATTGTCACCACCCCAAACACCAGAGTCATCTCTGCCTCTCCTTTTTCTGTCTTCCCTCTTCTTTCACAGCAAGGAACACCAGACAGGGTCCTCCTCATTAACCTCTCCTTCTTAGCT
The DNA here is from genome assembly GCF_012274545.1 of Fukomys damarensis. Classification (NCBI taxonomy): domain Eukaryota; kingdom Metazoa; phylum Chordata; class Mammalia; order Rodentia; family Bathyergidae; genus Fukomys; species Fukomys damarensis. Next base: position 26,416,740 of record NW_022900934.1, read on the forward strand.
AACCCCCCGTCTGCAATCTGGCTTCTGTCTCTAATGTCATGAGGTGCAAAATCCAAGGACCACACCACCGCCTTCCCCTTCCTTGGCCCCTAGGTAGACCCGCGCTTGTCCCTCCGCCCTCCTCCTGGAAACACTCTCACTTGCTTTCCAGAATCTCTGCTTCTTGCCCCACCTCTGCCTCTATCTTCCCTTCCCCCACTCTGCCGTGGGAGTGGGTCCAGCCTCCCCGCCAGGCCCCAAGCATGGTGCTCAGCTGAGCCCCAGTACCACACTCGCCAGCTCACCCGACACCTGAGCCCTGGGTGCTTGGGTCCTCCTGTGCCACTGTGCCCCCTCCATGTGCTTCCTGTCTCTCTCACCACTCTTCCCTCTGCCTACAACTCCCTCTTCATCTTCGCCTGGCCAACAGCGTCTTGCTCGGCTGCAGCTCCTCTTCCTCTGGTGATCCCCTCCCAATGAACTCACTGATCTGATTCATTCACGCCCCAGCTCAGAGCATCTTCCAAGTTGCCCCGACTCTGGACGCTTCCCAAAGCTGGAAGAACGTCCTTGTTGGGTTTTAAGTCTGAGATGAGTTGTCCCTTACACCACACAGTGAGCTGCATGAGCGCGGCAACGCTAAACACTGCCTGGCGACCAGCAGGGGCTCAGTAAGCATAACTGACGTCCCTTAAGATGTATACTCTGCTGCTCAGAAGAGGGAGACCCTGAGGGCTGTTCTCCCCATCCTCAGTCCTCCCCTGACATACACATGTGACTCCTTGCCCACAGTGACATGTGTCTCTGGTGCCCCAAAGCCTAGGAGATAAAGCATAGCCTTCATGGACATGCACGATCTGGTTTCAGTCTATCTCTTCTTTCTTCAATTCCCCTTCCTCTTCCCCCAACACATACAGTCAGTCGATCCTCATTATTCATGGGTCCTATGTTTACAGATTCTCCTACTTGCTAAAATATATTCATAATCTCCCAAATTAGTACACGGGTCGTTTTTGTGGCCACTCATAGACAAGCACAGAATGGCAAGAAATTTCAGTTGCCCAGTGGGGACATTTGAAGCTGAAGGCCAACAAGGCAACTCTCTGATTTCTGGTTTCAGTTCCCCTACTAGAAATAAATGTCCTTTGCTACATTTTTCATATTCTGGTGCTTTTTGAGATGGTTTTACTATTTAGATAACCTGTAAGCATAATGCTAAAGTGCTTCTAGATACTTGGTTCTCTCTCCTAATGCTCAGGATGACTTCGGGTTGGCCACAAAGGATGGCAAGGAGCAGCCCCCAGGTAGCTAAGCATGGCTCCCTACCCCTAGCAGCCCTCCTCTCAGCCCCTTTGGCTGACCAAAATAGGATTGGGTCTCCTCACCACCCCTGCCTCCTCCTGGACCTCCCCCTGGATCTGGGGTCCAGGGGGCCAGCATAGGAGAGCCTGACCATATACCCTTTTTTGCCAGGGTACCAGGCACTGATCCCAGGATACCCCTGGAGCCTGACCCCCTCTGAAGACTTCAGCAATCCTGGTGAGGAATCTAAAGGGCCTCCTTTCTGACCAGGTGCAGAACTGGGGATGGCCCAGGGCCAAAGCCAGCTAGCTCATCTCCCACACAAAGCACACATCCCAGACTCCCCAAACCAGCCACAAAAGCTAACATTTGCGGTCTTAGTCTATGCCAGGTGTCCTTAGCTCTTAGATGTTCCCATTAACCCCATTTTACACATACAGAAATCCAGACACAGAATTAAGAACCTTACCCAAGGTTAGCTAATTTCAGGTCACAGTGCCCAAATCACACCGGGAGAATAGAATCCAAGGGCCTGGCTGCCAAGCCCACAGCTCTGACACGGAACTGTGTTGCTGGTTCCCCCTGCGGTTACTAACCTTGCCGTTGTCTTTACTTCTGATAGCATTAAAATCTTCGCTGGCTAGAAGCCCCTAGAACCCTGGAGATCAGTGCTGGAGGGGCCTCAGAGTCACATCCAGATGACCTCAGAGCCAGTGCTTTCAATCAGGGAGCTCGACTACCTGTTGGGCTATACTGGAATCCACTGCTAGCATTATTAGTATCACAGATTGGGAGTGGTGCACGAAGATTGGCGCCCTCCGCCCTGCTGCGGAGGAGGGCAGAGAAGGGAAGATGGGTGGCCCCGCCAATGCCAGCGCCACTCTCTTCTGGCACACGCAGACTGCTGGCTTCATGTGCCGCTCTTCTGGGGCTGCTGTCTGAGCCTACAGGCTGCACCACCCACCGACCGCCTGCTGGGACGGTCATTCGCACGTTGGCTTCCTGCAGCCGCGCCTGGTGTGCACGTGCTGCAGCGTCTGCTGTGCACTTGGAGCTAGGCATGCTGCTGTGGGTGGCGCCAGAGGGTGTTTTTGCCAAGCGCCTGTGCCAAAGCAGCATGTACTGGCGCTGCCCATTGGCTCCACACCGCGCGCTGCCCAAAAGCCTGGAGCGCAAGCACGCCTGCAGCTGTGCACTCGCGCCTCTCTCTCCAGGATAAGCACCCCACAGTGGGGCCGAGGGCCAGGGTGGTTGGGCACAGGCGTGGGTGCAAGGAGGCCAAAAGAACGCGGGCAGAGGAATGTAGGCACACGAGATATTGACGCAAGGGTGTGGGCTTAAAGGTGCTGGGCTCAGAGTGGGCATTAAAACAAAGGACACAGCACAGAAAGCCCTGGGGAGGGAAAAAATAGCAGGCAGGCTTTGAGGCCTCGGACCATACGTGCAGGACTTGGGTATATCTGTTGGCATAAGGCACCCGGCATAGGGTGGGCATCAGGGGTACTGCGCACAAGATAAGCCTTGTCTGGCAGTGGACATTGGGAAGGCATACAGGCATGGGGTTGGGCGTGGGGCACCAGGCAAGGGATGTGAGCCCTGGAAGTGGGTGCCGATGTGGGCGTGGCACAGCCGTAGGGATGTGGAAGTGGGCATAGGGCACAGGTACACACGGGAGAGCACAGACTTGAGGCCCAAGCTCCCAGTGGGACTGGATGAACTGCCTGATTCTTGGCCCGGAACCCACAGTCTTGGGCCTATAGAACTGCATGTCCACCTGCTGAAAGGTGGCCAAAGCCAGAGTACCAGATCAGTCTGTGCCCTGGTGAGGAGTACCTATGTCCTCCCTACGAGCCGGAGAGCACACTCACAATGGCCCATGTGAGCCATTCCCTCCATTGTGGGAGATCCATTCCCGCTGGTCCCTTCCAGCCAGCTCCTCACGGACCCTCTACAGGCCCAGCTCCCCCTCCTGACCCTGTCTGACCCTCTGGTTTTTATGAACATCCCTGAAAAGTAGATGTGGGAACATAGCTGTCACTAGCATGGTGACTTCCCACCAGGAATGAGACTCTGCCTCTCCCTGCAGGCAGAGACAGTCTTCACCGAGAGCTCCTCCTGCATTCAGAGCACCCATGGGACCCTCAGCCTGGCTTTCTGGGTAGTAGCATCAGCCGCTTTCTGTGTGGCAGCCCTAAATGGGCTGCTTCCCCTTCTCACACCCACCGAAGGCAGCCCCCCAGGAGTGAGGCCCTGTGTCCCCAGCCCTGCTCACACTGAGCTGGTGCATGGGGGCCTCCCTCCACCTGTGCCCAGGTCACAGGATGGCGAAGTTGGTGGCATCTTTCACCTCACCCACGGGAGCGGAGCCCCAGGAGGTGACAAACAGGGTGGGATGCAGCAGTTAATGAGGGAAGGGACTAAAGCTCTTGTGCAGGGCCCCAGATGCTGATGGCAACTAACTGAAAGCCAGCCCCACCCTGTCAAGGCTGAGTTTCACAGAAACAGATCCTCAGGCTGTATAGACAATGGCCAGCGAGCAACCATGCGGCCTGGCTCTCCAGGGGCTCCAGTCCCAGACCCTTCCTCCCACCTGCCACGAGTTTCTTTTCTTTATTTGAGGTCAGTGAAGGTCACAAAAGAGGGCTAGGCCTGAACCCTGGGCTTTGGATACTAACCACTGACCATCTCTAGGTGTTGTCTTTGGAGAAACTGAGACAGGCTCCCAAACAACCTTAAGGCATAGACCAAAGTAGGAGTCCAATTCTCCCAGTCTTGTGAGTATAGTCACCTTTTTTTTTCCTTTTCTGATTTCTGACTTTAAAGGAATCCTCTTACAGTTGCCAAAATAATGTCTTTTTAGCCATACATGAATAAGCCACTTTTTAATGTGTGTGCTGGGGCCTTGAGCATGCTCAGTGTACGCTCTGCCACTAGCTACACAACCAGCCAGTAAGCTGCTTTTATGGAGGAAATCTATGAAGCGACAGAAGTGAATCAATCACTATTTTTTCAGTCACTGAACAGACATTTTTTTTTCACCTACTCTGTTCCCATGTCCAATGCTGAGAATAGCGCAAAACAGCATAGTCCCTATTCTCTTGGGGTTCCCAATCTGTTTTCTAGTTGAGCTCCTGTGACTGTCCCTGATTCGTGATGCTCACAGAATGCTGAGGAGTGGTGCTAAGGAGTTACAGAACCCTGGATGCAAATCCCAGCTTCATCATTCACTAGCTGGTGTGACCTCAGGTGAGTTGTTTAACTTCTCTGAGCTTTATTCCTCTCATCTATACAAGAGAAGCAATGAGGACCTCGGAAGCAGGGTTGCTCCACTGGCCTGACACAGAGTAGGTGACCACGGAATTGGGAGTGGTCAATCAGGAAGGACCCTACCCATCCGTCAGGAGGGCAGACTGCCTGGCTTGAGGCTGCAGCCGGGGGAGCCTCAGTTCAGAGCGACACTCCACAGACACATGGGGCTGTGGCCTCTGTGTAAGGGAGCTTGTTGCCTCCTCACTGTGGCTCCGATAGCTGAAGAGTGGCCAGCACCGTTTTAGAGATGGGAGACAGGCTTGGCCAAGCAAGGTCTTGAGAGTCCCTTGGGAGGGAGAACAGCTCCACCCAGACACTGCCCTCCCCATGCCAGTCACCAGGGGGCGCTTGGGCTCAGCCGAGCACAGCGTCCTTTCCATCCTAAGTGCCTGCCCGCCTACACACCCAGTGCTCGGGATGGGGACAGTGTGCCCCAGGCAAAGGCTCTCTGCTTCAGGAAAGGGCCGCGGAGGAGCAGAGCGAAAGGGAGGACTAGAAGGAAGACTGGAGGGGCACCTGGGGCTTCCTTCCCTCTGTAGGGACCCTGCTTAGATTCTGCCCACCTCTGGTTTCTCACCAGGACTCCACCCCACACCTGTGTCTGCACCTGCGTCTCTCTGCAGCTCCTTCTTTCTGTCTCCCACTGACTCCATCTCTCATATGCTGCCTGTCTCTTTGCGTGTATGTCTCTCTTTCTCTGTCTACTTAGTCTCTGTCTAATCATCACCCTTCTTTTTATGTTCTGCCTCTCTCTGTCTTGTTTCTGTCTCTGCCTCTGTACATTCCTGCCTCTTCTTGTGTCCTTGTCTTGCTCTCCTTTGCCTCCTGTCCCTCTCCAGCCCCTGCAGCCCAGCCCCTGTGGGCTGAGGGTCTCAGTCCCTTCCTTCCCTCTCACCTCCACCCGGCAGCTGCTCCAGGCTTCTCAGCCCTGGCCTCTGCTGCCCGCCCCTCTTGGGGCTTGTAGGGGGTGGTGAGGGCGGGAGGGAGGGCAGCCTGGTAGGCCCTCCCCTTTTTGCCTTTCTAGGCTGGGAGGCTGGGCCAGTGGGCCTTTTAACCAGCCCGGGAAGGCTGTGCCACACACCAGAACCTGGACGCCTGTGCTTGGCCTCTGTGGACCCAGCAGCCGCCAGCCTGGGCAGCATGCAGCAACCACCGCCACCGCCAGGGCCACTGGTCCCTGCCACAGAGCCCACCAAGCCCCCGTACAGCTACATAGCCCTCATCGCCATGGCTATCCAGAGCTCGCCGGGGCAGAGGGCCACGCTCAGTGGCATCTACCACTACATCATGGGCCGCTTTGCCTTCTACCGCCACAACCGGCCCGGCTGGCAAAACAGCATTCGCCACAACCTGTCCCTCAACGAGTGCTTCGTCAAGGTGCCCCGGGACGATCGCAAGCCGGGCAAGGGCAGCTACTGGACCCTGGACCCTGACTGCCATGACATGTTCCAGCACGGCAGCTTCCTTCGTCGTCGCCGCCGCTTCACCCGGCGGACAGGCGTTGAGGGCGCCAAGGGCTCTGCCAGAGCACCCCGTGGCCCCCTCAGAGCCACCAGCCAGCACCCAGCAGTCCCCGAGGCTGTGGATGGCAGGCGGTGCTCATTCCCACTGGAGCTGCCTGACCCCAAGGGCCTAAGCTTTGGGGGTCTGGTGGGGGCTGTGCCAGGCAGCATGTGCCCAGCAACTGCTGACAAAAGGCCGCATCTACCCATGGAGCCCAAAGAGATGCCCACGCCTAAGCCTGCAGGCCCTGAGGAGCTCCCCGTGGCCGCCTCGTCCTCGCCATGCCCCGCAGTTGGCTTTCCTGCCGGCTTCTCCGAGGCAGAGGGTTTTAGCAAGGTCCCTACGCCTGCAGCAACCCCGGAGGTGGGCGTCGGCAGCAGCTACCAGTGTCGGCTTCAGGCCCTGAATTTCTGCATGGGGGCTGACCCAGGACTGGAGCACCTCTTGGCCTCGGCAGCCCCCTCCCCTGCACCGCCCGCCCCTCCTGCCTCCCTCCGGGCCCCACTACCCTTGCCAGCCGACCCCAAGGAACCCTGGGCTCCAGGGAGCTTCCCTGTCCAGGGAGGCTCCGGCTACCCACTGGGGCTGCCCTCCTGCCTATACCGGACACCAAGAGTATTCTTCTTTGAATGATGCGGCCTCACCTCCACAGGGCCCCTGTCAAGGACACCCTCCGGGCTGAGCCTGGCTCTAGGACCTGGACAGATCTTGAAGGACCCAGCCCTGGCAGGCCAACATCACCTAGGATGGGAAGCCAGGACTCTGCAGCCAACGCAGCCAGGCCATCGGGCCCAGCAGACTTGGGGGTGAGGGGACGGGGATCGCTTACACTTGACTCTGTGGCTCTTGGGCCAATAAAAGCCATTGTGATTATAAGGATCAGCCTGCTGGATGGTGGGGGACGGAGGGTCAACATCCTGGGTTCCCCTTGGGTTGGCTGTGGTTATGAAGTTGTGTGACAGAGACAGAGACCCTGGATGAAAACATCTCCCATGAGCTTTCTCCTGCTGGGGACTTTCTCAGGGAGTTTCCCAGAAAATCAGAGGAACAGAAAGTAGGGAATGGGGCAGGCAGAGGGCAGATGTGGCTAAGAGGCCAGGGGAGGCTGGGCCAGCCTGAGGGGCTGGTGGTTGTCCAGCCCCAAACTATGACTGAACACTGTGACCTGTGGTGCATCTCTTCCCTCCCGGGCTGCTGCCTGCCACCTCCATGGGGGAAGAGAAACACCCGCCCTATTTACAGTGGGGGCAAGTGAGGCTCAGCATTTGGGGCTCACCCACCAGCCGTAACTCAGGCTGGCAAAGGGGTGGCTGAGAGGAATGACACCCAGGTGTCTATGGCTTTGCCCTGATTTGAGGGAGGTACAGGGTGGAGATCGGGCAGAGCAGGACTGCGGTGCCTCCAGGGGAGCAAGGGCTACTTTTGAAATCCTGGAATGCCAGGCTTACACGACCCCATTTCTTAGTGACTTGATAAAAGTTTCTTTCTTGGGGTGGGGCAGGGGTATCCTGAGTTCGGATTAGAAATGACCATGCCCTAAGCTTGAACCTCCTCTAGGTACCCCCTGGAGTGGAGACAGGAGATGTAGAGTATTTGTGGCACTTGATCAGAGGAACAAATGTATAAACCTGAAACCTCACTGTCTCCGTGGCCACCAGTGCGGGAGGAGCGGAAGCAGTTAACTTTCTCTTGGAGCCTTAGTGCTCCCCTCTGGATCAGGGTGTGAGAGAAAATGGATGCTGTGGATGCTGATGGAACCCCTAGTTTTGTCTTTGGTGTAGGGTTTGAGAGTCTTGATGTCCCATAAGGTGACCCCCAAAGAGCTGGGGACCCCTGCTTTGGGCAGGCGGGCCAGTCCTCCCAGAGGCCTCCCTTGGGCAGCCAGCCATGCTGACTTCAGCCTCTGTGACTCCCTCCTCCCCTCACGGGTCCCCCGGGGCCCAGAAGGAAGCAAGCCCGGCTGGACAGCATGGACTGTCTGGTTCCCACGGACCCAGAGCTGAGGTGGAGGGGGACCCGCTGGGCAGGGACTCACTGTGGCGGGAAGGGGTTGGGAAAAAGCCTGGCTGGCCGTAGACCACTCCCTTGTCTGCTGCACCACCCCTGGAGCGGTGAGACTGCCAGGGTGAGGGTCTGCCCCGCCTCCCAGAGGTAGCTTCCTCTCTCTGAGGAAAGGGAGAAAGGGCTGTGCCTAAGGGGGTGTGGGTGTGCCCTGTGGGTCAGTGTTTGGGGGAAGGGTTCGAGTGCCCTCGGCACAGAACGAGTCAGGGGAAGACGGACAGATTCAGAGGGTGGGGGCTCTTCCTCAGCTGGTCAGAGAAGGCGGCTTCTGCCAGGCACTGTTCCCTGTGGTGCATTCCCGTGGTGCCCTGGTGGCCCCAGTGCCTTCCCAGCTGAGTCCTGAGCTGGAAGACATGGAAGAGCATCCTGGAAGAGCCCCCCGGGAGACTTAACCTCTGAGCTGGGCCGAGGCCCTGTGTGTCCTGCCCTGGGTGAACACAGACAGGGTCAGTCACACCGGGTGCCTACCTCGCTCTGGCCATGAGCTCCTGGCCCCTGAGCACCTCCTCCCACCCCAAAGACTTCTCATCTGTCAACAAATGAGGACAAGCCTCTTGGCCCACATTCCCAAGCAGGACCCTGGGCCCAGTGCCTGCTTTGGCCTTGAAGTGTAAGCCTGGACCAGTGCCCGCCTCTCTGGGCCTGGGTTTCATTCCTTTTGCTGGGTGGGGTGGGGGGCGGCCTGACTCTGGATCTGAGTCCCAGGGAGGGCCTGACCTAAAGGATGGCCTGGAGGAGGTTCCATCTAGGGAGGAGTTGGGCCAGGAGGCCTCGACACCATGATCTCAAGGTGCCCTCTGCACGCTGCCCAGCCGGGAGATGCCCCCCACTGCGCTTCCTGCCTTCACATTCTTTCCATGACCAGTGGACACCTCCGGCTCCTGCCGGACCACCCCACCTGGACGGGTGCTGTGGGGCAGCAAGTTACTCCTAATCTGGGTGGGCCCAAGGAGAGCGTGTTGGCACAGATGGAGAAACTGAGGCCAAAGGAGGTAAGTGACATACTCAGGGTCACACAGCAAGGCACGAGCAGAGCTGTCTTCTCAACCCATGCTGCCTTCTCACTGCTGCCGCCTTTGCCACGTAACCCTCAGAGGGTGGGGACCATCACATCTGAGACTGCCTGCAGGGCCCTTCTCATTGGAGGCCCGCCAGCCTCCAGGAGGGGACCCCAGGCACATTGGCGGCAGCAGGTGAGAGCAAGACAAGGACACCAAGAGCCTGGGGGACTGGCTGAGTGGTGGAGCAATTGCCTGGCACACAAACGCTCTGGGTTCCACCCCCGACACCATAAAAAAAAGAAAGGGACATTGAGTCTCCTTGCAGAACGAGGCTAAATCAAATCCTAAAATGGTAGAATCGGTGGTATTTAGGAATATTCCAGAGTTCTGAATCACAGCAGCTCAGATCCCCGGACTTTCAGAGTTGACAGGGCACCCCCTGCCCAATTCCTGAATCCTCCTGCAAGGGAGGCCCCCATCACACAAGGTGTGGTGGCTCTGAAGGGCCTCAGAAGCTCTTCCCCTGCCCGTGGCCTCTGCCCACCCAGCTCAGGGAGCATTCCCTGCCCCAGGAGGCCGCCGTACCCAGCAGGGCTGCCCTTCTCAGACTTCTACACCTCTCCAGCTTGCACTCCCGGCCCGCTCCCTGCCTCCTTCCCTGGAGAATGGCATTCTAGGGTCCACCATCAGGTGGGTGCCATGCAGAAGAGACCCTCTCCCCCAAGGGCGCTGCCTGGTGGCCTCCCGGGAGTGCAGGAGCCCTGGAATCCAGGCTGCAGCCCAAACACCCTAACCCCTTCCCGGTACAGACTCCCACCCTCCCACCGCCTTCCTGCCTGGGTCACATCCGAGCTCCCTTGCTTCCCAGCTGTGTGACTCTGCGAGAGTTGCCTCCCTTCTCTGTGTTTTCCTCATCTGTAAACGAGGACACTCACAGCCCTACTCCCGTGGGGTTGGATTACGTGAGTTAATATTTGCAGAGTTAACACGGGGGGTCTGGCACATGGAAATTGCAATATAAGTGTTTGTTAAGTGGAATAAATAGGTATTTGGGTCGTGGGCATGTCCACCTTAACCCAACTTATCCCCTGCAGTATCAGGGGCAGAGGGAGGAAGGACTATTTACAAACAAGGCATGGGACTCAGTTTCTGGCTGTTCTGCTTCCCTGCTGTGTAATCTTGCCAAAGTGCATTCACCTCTCTGAGCCTATTTCCTCATCTGTAAAGTGGGGATGATTCTACCAGGATGAGCAGGTTTGAAATCCCATCCTGCACACTACGTGTACAAGTTGGTCAGCTGGAATGAAAACAGCCCCCTGGGGAATCATTCTGGCCCTCTGCCCGGTCATCTGTGCCTCTTCTTCCACACATGGCAAAAACTACATCCTGAAGGTCCAGAGGTGTCTAATTCCCTCCCCACCAGGAACAGGGTTGTGACTCAGGGAGGCAGCTAGTGGAGCAGGAGGAAGTGGTTCCACGCTAAAAACAGGCCAGGGCCCATGCGGTCGCACAGTCAGCCGGAAAGGCCAGGCTGCCTCCTCACCAGGTCCTAGAGGAGAGGCTGGGCCGCCGCTCCTGGGAGACAGTAGCTCCCAGGAGCCCCCCCCCTTCCCCACTGAGGCCTCTGCCCTGACTGTTCCCCTGCCTGCAGAGCTCCCTCCCACTGGCTCAGCACCCAGAGCCAGGCTCAGTCAAATCCCCTCAGAGAAGCCCCACAACCTCTGGTCCGGTTAGATGCCCCCACGATGCCTCTGTCTGCATCCTTTCTGCTGCAGTGAGGAAGACGTGTGTGCAGAGTCAGGGGCGGAGGACACGGCCAACCTCACTAGCCTGATGACCAGTGCACAGTAGGACCCCAGGGAAGTTTTGCTGAGTTAATCCATGGAGTTGTGCTCACCCAGCCACCCACTCGCCGTGGACTAAATCTCAAACTCCTGTCCGAGCCAGCACCAGCCCAGGTCCTGCAGGAAAGGACTCCTCCTGCACTCTGCGTAGCCCTGCACTGGCCTCCCCTCTGCCGCTGGTCCCCAGGTGTCTTCCCCTCCGCCTCCTGGGAGGCCTCCCTCACTCCCACATCCCTTCTCCCCCAGCAATATGTTCTCCATTCATCGTTGCTCTTCAGTGTCTGTTCCCTTACCCGAAGGAAACACGGTGATGTCAGGGACCTTGTCTACTCACTGACTGTCCCCAGCACCTAGGACAATATCTGGGACAGGGACTCAAGAAATTGCTGTGAAAAGAAAGAAAGGAAGGAAAGAAAGAAAGAAAGAAAGGAAGGAAGGAAGGAAGGAAGGAAGGAAGGAAGGAAGGAAGGAAGGAAGGAAGGAAGGAAAGATGCTGTAAAACAGCCTTTGAGGGGCCGGGGATTTAGCTCAGCGGTTTGGTGGCCTGCCTTGCAAGGATCCGTGTTCAATCCCCGGCACCGAAAAAAAAAACAGGCTTTGCATCCTGTGCAGGTCCACCTCATCTCATGAAACATTTGCACTGACCCTGGGAGGGAGATACTCGTTTTGCACATGGGAAACTGGGGTCTAGGGGGACAAGTGAGCAGTCTCGAGCTCTGTCCTACCCAGGGTCCAATCTGTTACCATTCCATCTGGCTAGAGGCATCTAGCTCTGGGCTTCCTGCTCCAGAGCCAGCTCTTCACGGCCTCTCAGGCAGACACGGTCCAGCCTCCCCTGCTCTCCCTGCTTACCGCTGGCCCGCCTGGCTGCCCGACCCTTCATGGGCACGGCCAGGTTCCCCCTTTGCTCTGCACCCTCCCCTGGCTCCCCGCCCTTCGCCCTGAGTCAGCCTGCCCGCTCAAGCTCCCGGCACATCTCCAGATGTTCTTCCTACTCCGTCTTTGGCAGAAGCCCCACTGGAATATATTCCCCTGGGCCTGTGACGTCCTCCTCTCCATCAGGAAAAGGTCTGCCTGTTCCGTACTTTGGCTCACCTTGGGCCTCGTTCCCACTGGAGAGGAGAGAAGAGACACAGTCCACGTCTCCTTCCCATCCTCTGGTTTCCTGAGTTCCTCTCAGCTTCCCTCATTGCCATCCTCCCTCTGAAGTCCCAGAGGTGGGAGCTCAGTAAGGGCAAGGGTGACCAGAGTGGGGACTTGATATGCTGGGAGTGTCACTGCCACTGTGGGTCCTGACTCCACTATTCACTGGCTGGAAGCCCATAAATGTGTCCCTGTGCCTCATTCCCTCCTGGGAAATGCTGTTGATGAAAACATCCACTCATAAGGTAGAGACAGAATGAAGTGGGACCCAGGAAACCCCAGGTTTGGTGCTGATGTCCTGTGGCTCCTCCCCACTAGAGTGAGGACAGGAAAGTGGGCAGCCAGAGCAGGTGCATGGGCAACTGTCCAGCTCAGTGCTTGGGCCCGGTGGGTACACCCCCCAGGATGACCCCGGCTGCTTCCCACCCTCATGGTGGCCCCATCACTGGTGGAATCTTTTCCCACCACTGCCTTGTTGGGTCCAAGGTGGCTGGTGGAATTTGAGGCCACTAGACCCAGACAGGAAAAGGCAACATCACTGGCCCTGGTGTAATCCAAACCAGATGTGGCCCCAGTGGCTTCCAGACCCATGGGGGTGGTCACTGTGGGCCTGGGCCAAGGCCCAGAGGCAGGAAATGGTCTTGGAGGAGAGCTTTCTGGGCTGGGCCCAGCTGGGAGGAGCAGTCCCACCGAGGGTGTTAACCCTTCTTTGCCCGAAGGGCCAGGGAAGCTGGTGGCCCAGGCCAGGGAAGCACAGCCACCTTGCAAAAAAGACCCAGCGTGGGCTTTGGGATGGACACTACAGGAGGGACCATGCCCTGCACTACACTGGGCAGGCAAACCACAGAAGGGCCTGGGAAGCATGCAGCCTTGGCCACAGGCCCTCCTCCATCCCAGTCCAGCCATGGGCTCCCTCCCGCCCTCTGCCAGGGCAGCCCTTGGATAAACAATCTCTTTTTCCCTGCAGCTGCCAGGGATGGAGCTCTGAGCACAATGGGGCCAGTCCCAGGCCTCCAGAGAGGCAGAGCCAGCTCTGCACCAGCCCAGCTCTGCACCAGCCCAGCTCTGCTGAGTGTGCTCTGCAGGCCCCAGCAAGAGCCAAAACCCATTTTCCCATCCACAGCATCAGATCTATATCTTCGGCTTCTGATGACGAGAGGCCCAAAATAGGCACCTGATTAATCAAAAAGAGCTAAGATGAGCTCCGGCAGGGAGATGGGGCTTGGGAAACCATCAGCCTTGTTCCATGGTTCTGGGTGTATTCTTTACCCAGGACATGGTGACTTGCTGTGTGTCCTTGGGTAAGTCACTTTCCCTCTCTGAAAGTGTTTCCTCACCTATGAAATATGGTGAATGATACCCTGTCCCATCTCTCAATTGTTACAATGGCCCTGGATGTGGCAGAGGAGAGAAGAGCTGAGATTATCACTTTCACACGTAGAGATGGAAACTGAGGTCTGTGCTGGGAGTCTGGCATCCTGGCTTGTAGACCCAGCTGTCACAGTGTTGAATGAGAGGCCTTCCCCGTTTTTGGCCTTGGTTTCCCCAGATCGATCCAGGCTTTGAATCTCTGCTCTGGCCGATCTCATTTCCTCCTCCCCCACGGGGTGACTCATCCCTCATCATCGCTCTGTGTGGCCCAGGCTCAGCCTGGGTGGGGGCCAGAGAGGCCGAGAGAACCACTCAGAGGAAACCACAGGCCTGGCCCAGCTGGCAGGTACAGGGCGGGCGGACAGGCAGGTGGGGATCTGGGGCCTTGGGGGCCCTGCCTATGAGCATAGCACCCCAAGAGCCCAAGCCAGGATCGGGGCCTCCGAGTTTCCAACTGCAAGAGCCAGGCTCAGCGCCTCCCAGCCCCACGCCCCATCTTGTGTGGCATCTGCCGTGATGGGACCCTCTATTCATCTGCGAGAACAGGCAGGGTGGGGTAAGGACAGGAGAGAGACGGAAGGGCCAGACGGGGTCTCTGAGCCTGGTCTCCACCACAAACCTTCTGTGTGTTCCTGAGACAGAGCTGAATGCCCCAAGGCTGGGGTGTCCTGTCTGGGAAATGGGCACAATACTCCATCCCGGCCATTTCCAGCCCCCAGGGGATCAAAGCCCAGGCTCGCAACCTGTTAACTGCCACCTCTGCCACTCTCCTGCAGGGACCTCGGCGTCCCCAGCAGGCGGGAGTCACTTCCAATTCTGTTGTCCTCACAGCCGGGCAGACTCCACCGTACTTGGGCTCTGCTCTCCCGCTGTCGACTGCCAGCCTAGCAGATGGATCCCTGGCCCTGCAAGGCTGGCCTGGGTGGGGCGGGCTTCAGCCAAGAGCACCTGTGCCCCTAGCTTTGGTCCCTGAAGACCCTGCCTCCCGCTCCTGCTCCATGTTCTGGGAGAAGCAGGACGACTTTGGGCAGAGCCTCACTCTGGGCGGCAGAGAGCTCATTTCCAGCCTGGCCTCCAGCTTGCTGAGCAGCCTTCAAGCTCCTCCCACCTGAGCCTCAATTTCCTCTTCCACTGAGCCAGTTAAGAACACTGGGGCCCCCAGAACCTGCCAGTTCTGAGCACAGCTCCCAGTGCTTTTCGTCTCCACTGAGTGAACCACCCACCACCCATCTTGGTTCTACCCTGCCTCACTGCCTCAGTTTCCCACTGTGAAGTGGAAATAACTCGTCATCCCGCTGTGAGGAGGGATGAGCTTATGTCTTGTGCAAACACTTAACTACAACCCGGCGGACAGTCCGCACCCCATACACATTTCAATGTCCTCACATAGGTGAGGAAACTGAGGTACAAATCGGGGAGTCTATTTGCCTGCACCAGTGGTGGCGAACCTTTTAGAGCTTTCAGGGACACAGCCCACTGCAGCACACGAGCCGTAAGCTCGCCTGGACCATGCGCTAGGCAGCCTGGCTCTGAGCCACTGCACACAGATGGATGCACCAAGGTACCCAGCACACAGTAAGCGTGCGGTGAACTGGAGCTGCTTGTGAGCTGACAAGGGTGTCTGCACAGAGGGAAGGAGGCCACGGCTGACCTGTGCATTTATTTACAAGGCACAAGCTGACAGCAGGCTGGGGGCTGCCCAGGGACCTCACACTCCTGAGCCTGCTGAACCAATCCTCTCGGTGGAGGATGGGCCCACAGAGGCTGGGTTGGGCAGGTTTAGCCCACAGGTAAGCTCTGGGGTAGTCTCCTGTGTCCCCTAGGCCTCTCACCTGCCCCTCCACTGGGCCCAGACAGGACACCCTCTCTCTCCCAGGGTTCCTGTGTGTGGGTGGGGCGGGCTGGCCCAGATGGGCCCTATCTGTTGGGAGTGCAGGCTGTGGGGCATGGAGGTCCTGGTTTACAAAGCCTGCTCTGTCTCCCCAGGCAGCCTTTCTGCCCTGCCAGAAGCCTCCCTTCCACAACCTTGGAAGCCTCACATGCAGGACCCCCATCCACCACACCCCAGCCAGGAGCAAGTCCTGGCCAGGGATGCCCCAGGAGGGGCAGACAGGGGCCGCAGGGCAGTGCTCAAAGGGGGATCTAGGAAGGGGACTAGGGAGCTGCTTCAAGGTCCATGGAGGCTGGCGTGCGGCTGCTGGGCCCAAGCCCTGTCTGGGGAGGCATCAGCAGTACGGATCGGATAGGGCCATTCTCCAGGAGAGGCAGCTGGCGTTGGGGAAGCGTCGCCGCATGGGGGCATGGGGAGCCTGAGCCTCCCAGCCTGGCCTGACACAGCCTTGCCTTGGCCGGCCCGTCCCAGGGACCTGGCCTGCCCACTCTGGCCTTCTGGGCTGTGTGGCCTCTGCCCGGCCACTCTGCGGCTGCGTCCAGACCTCAGAACCTCAGACCCCCAGAGCCATGAGAGCTCCCGAGCTGGTGATCTTCTTGAAGCGGTTGGCAGCACTGACAGCAATAAAGTTTTTCTAGGGGGGAGAAAGAAGGAATCCTATTCAGCACGGGTACTGGGGAGAAAGTGTGAGACAGCTGAGTGACCTTAAGGTCCCCTTCAAGCCGTGTCAGTAGGAAGGGTTGCACTGCCCCAAGTGGCCGCAGGGGGCGCCACGACACCACGCCGTCTGGGAATCCTTCCCCCACTCATCAGGCAAATCGGCTGGACTGGAGCCCAACAGCTCTACTCTAAAGCTCAATGGCTCCAAGTAAAAGATAAACCCCTCACGTGTCAGACAGGTCCGTCCACATGCTACCTGTTCAGCTCTCTGTCTCCCAGAGGGAGGCTCCGCCCAGGAGTGGTCCTGCTTCTCACTGAAACACGGAGCGGGAAATCAGAGAGAGCTCACTAAGGAGCGTGTGGAGAAAGGGTATTCTAGGCAAGGAGAACCGCGGTGCCAAGGTCCTGTGGCAGAGCCCCATGGCCAGTTTGAGGGGCAAGCAGGAGGCCAGAATAGCTGGAGCAGAGTGAGTAAAGGGAGAGGAATGAGGCCCGAGAGAAGGAGACTCGCCTCACACCACACCTCCTGGGGTCTCTGCTCACCAGCTCCTTCTCAGCAATTCCTGGGCACAGTCTCCACTCTGGGAGGCAGAGAGCTCATTTCCAGCCTGTTCTCCACCCCCACCACCCCCTGCTTACTGAGCAGCCCTCAAGCTCCTCCTACCTCTGAGCCTCAGTTTCCTCTTTCCTTGGGCCAGGATAAGAGACTGAGGCTCCCAATCTCTCCTATGGCACCCTGGGTGCCTTGTTTTTTTCTTTTCTAGAGCACTGCCTTAACCATTCCAATAACGCTCCACTCCCACCAAGATAGGTGCAGAGACTGGAATCTTGTCTGTTTTATCCACTGCTGCGTCCTGGTGCCTGGATGTAATAGCTGCTCAATAAATATTTGAAAAATGAAGGAAGAGAGCCTGTGATGGGAGCCAAGATATTTCCCCAAGCCTAGACCCAGGTGGGTGCACCGCCCCAGACTGGCGGAGGTGGGTGGAAGGAGCCCAGCCGGAGCAGAGAGAGAAAAACCAACTGTTTTCCAGACAAGGCCAGGCCTGGTCAACACAACCCCTGGTGAAGAAAAACCAACTGTTTTCCAGACAAGGCCAGGCCTGGTCAACACAACCCCTGGTGCCAGGCAGGGCTCCGTCCACGACCCACCCTCCTCCCCGCTGGCCAGCAGTACCTTCCAGCGCCTCTTCATGAGGTATTTCTTAAGCAGGATCTGGGACTTCAGGCGGCGGTTGCAGCGCTTGGCCTTGTCAGCCAGGTTGTTGAGCCAGGGGTGGGCCAGGCACTGGGCGGCACTCATTCGGGCCCTGTTGAGGGGGTAGCGTATTACTAAGGGAAATGCCAGGCCCAGCAGCCTTCAGACCTGGTTTCCATGCAGTGAATATATATGCAGTGAGCTTACACACACACACACACACACACACACGCACACACACACACACACATGCAGTGAGCTTGCACACGCACCTGAGCTTGCACACACAGAGTCAGCTTTGCACATACACAGTGATCTTGCACACACAGAGTTTGGGTCATCGGTGAACCTCACCCCTGGTCCTTGATGATGAGGTTGGAGACAAAGTCTTTGGCCTCTTCTGACACAGCCTCGAAGGTCTCCTCATCAAAGTACCAGTTGGAAGACAGGACATTGTTCAGGGTCTCAGTGTCATCATCTCCCAGGAAGGGGGAGAGGCCACTCAGCCTGGAGGGAAGGGGTGGTAGAGGGCAGGGAGAGGAGACCAGAGACGCTGAGTTGGAGGTAGGGGGAGAACCTAGAAGGCAGTACCGTGTGCTGGAAAGACCCCCAGCTTCCCGAGCGGGACAGACCTGGGTTTGAATCTGGCTGGGTGACTTTGGGCAAGTCACTTCCCCTCTCTGAGCCTCACTCTTCTCGTCTGTAAAATGGGCATAATCACCCCAGCTTTCCAGGGTTATGGTGAAGATGAGAAACGATGTGTGCAAGGCATGTGGCAAAGGCACAAAAATTGTCCACTGCCCCTCTGCTCCCACCCTGGTTCACCTTAAATCTGCTGTCCAGAGCCTTGGCACGGAATGCTATGCCTTTAGGGGTCTTAATTTTTCCATCGATCAAATGGGAACAGATCCTCCTTTCCTGGTTGTCCCTAGCATTCCCAACTCCCAGCAAGTCCTGGGGGATGAGGAAGGCAGGGCCACCTCACCAGACCCCAAGGCCTGTCTCGGCCTCCACTGCCCACCCTGTGTCCCAACCGACCCCAGAAACACCTTCCCCTGGGGCTCACAGCATGTAGGTGATGACCCCCAGACTCCACATGTCAGTCTTATCGGAGATCTGCTCATAATTCACCACCTCAGGGGACAGGAACTCCGGGGTCCCGAAATTCACCTTCAGCTTCTCGTTGGGGTTATACCTGGGGTGACATCAAGAGCTCAGTGCCCCCAGCCTACTCCTGGGCCTTCTCCCCTCCCTGGGCCCTGCCCTCCCCACACCAGAGGGTACCTCCGCGCCAGGCCAAAGTCAATGATCTTCACCAAGTGTCCCGTGGTGTTGACACACAGGATGTTCTCTGGCTGAGGAGACAGGGAGTGGCCCAGGTTGGCCTCTGACCCGGCTCACTCTGCCTCCCCACCAGGTCCCCTCCAGGCTCACGGAGGCAGAGGCCCAGTGTGACAGAGACTCTCTGGGCTGGCCTGCTCCCAGTCCAGCGAGGATACCGCGGTCCCAACAGAAAAGAAAAAGGCTGCTGTCCCCTGCTAGCAAGCTTGGGAGGATTTCCTTCTATTTAAGGCTGTGAAAGAACAAAGCCTAGCAATGTTGAAGAGAGGTGTTCGGGGGGGAGTCAGAGCGGCACCCCAGGGTGTGGAGCACTACAGACCTCAGCGGAAAACATTGCTCAGGCTGCACTGCTCTGGGCATATTCATGGTCATAAAATGCTAGGCCCTGGCGCCCTGGGTCACCTAATTTCTTTTTCTTTTATTTCTGTTTTCTTTTTTTTTTTTTTTTTT
>NW_022900934.1:26436496-26438184 GCF_012274545.1 Fukomys damarensis
CCACCATGCTAGGATTTTTTTTTTCTTTTTTTGAAATGGGGTCTTACTAGGCTGGTCTCAAGCTCCTGGGCTCTGGCAATTCTCCTGCCTCAGCTTCCTGAGTAGCTGAGGCTATACGTATAGACTATCACTTAATGTGTACCACTTACTCACCTATGAGACAGATACTGTTACCTTAAGATAAAACTCATGGTACACTGAGGTACAGTTACCATTCATCCCCATTTTAGGATGGGATTTGAGGCCAGGACTGTGGGACTCCAGCACTGGCCCCCTGATGTCCCTCCACACTGCTACCAGCCAACAAGCCCTTTTGTGCACTTTATATATGACCGTCCTGGGTCACTCTTCCAAGGCAGTGCCTGCCTGCACCCTCATGCTCACAAAGCACCCACTAGGTGCTCAGAGGGAAGCTGCACCCAAATGCAGGTGAGCAAGTGAAGGAAGTCAGCTAGGTCACCATATGCCGTCCTAGTACACAGACCTGAGCTGAGGCGGCAGGGGATAAATCTTACAGCTAAAAGCTCAAAGGCAGAGGATTTCGCACACAACCTGGCACCTCCTGGCCACAGGGGCCACCCGCCGTGGAGTAAGACGAGAGTCCCCCGGCTCCCCAGGGTGTGTGCCACCCTGACCCCGCCTCCGTGTTGTCTGTCTGAGCCCTGTGGGGGCTGACAGAGTCACGCGGAGCAGGATGCAAGGGACTTCCACAGTTCATGTCCCACCAAACAGGGAAATGAAAAAAGATCCCAGCATGGGAACAGTTGAGAGACAGGCCACCCAGACCTCCTTGGGAGACATTCAATCGCACACAAGGTTCTCAGGTGCCCTGCAGCCTACGGACCTGGGAGTGACTGTGAGTCTGGGAACTCCCAACTTTCCTTACTACAAAACACATTTGTGGTAACAAACTTCTTGCTATCCTGAAAGCACATTTTAGGACACAGAGGCTGCAGGTTGACTGTCTTCTGGGGATGTTGCATTCTAATCAGGGACCCTGCTCTAGCCCCCAGGAAACTGGCTCTCAGTGTGCCCGTGGGGGTGCAGCTGCCCACCTCAGGGGCGGGGCTGCCGTCTGCCCCAGGGACTCGGGAGTCACCTGCTCACTTTCCTAAGCTGTCACCAAATCGCATCCTGTCTGGATTCTTCCCACGGCCCCCCACCTGCGCTGCTCCCCCCTTGCCCTGTTAAAAGCCATCTCCTCCCTCGCGGCCCTCGAGATGGTACCAGCGCACTGTGGAGAGGGACACACCTGCTCAGAGTGGCACCTGCCCCAAACCAACCCTTGCAGTGCCAAACACAGCTGCAGTGGTCCCTACCCTGCTCCAGATCCCGACATTCTGGCCCCTACACCTTCCTCCACTGCCACCTGTGTGTCCCCTCCCTCTCACGGACATTTGCCCCAACGGTTTGGATGGTCTATGACACTGTTTCCAGGTTTAGTCATTACATTATGAATGTCTGCTTCTCCGATACTCTGTCGGCTCCCTGAGGTACTGACCAAGTCCTCCTAATCCCTATGGTAAACCCTGTTCTAAAGCCAGTTGGAGTGGTGCATGCCTGTGATCCCAGCACTCTGGGAGGCTGAGGCAGGAGGATTGTAAATTTGAGTCAAGTCTGGAAAACTTCGCAACTTAGGAAGACCCTGTCTCAAAAAAAAAAAAAAAAAAAAAAAACTGTACGAAGGT
>NW_022900934.1:26438278-26469743 GCF_012274545.1 Fukomys damarensis
AAAAAAAAAAAAAAAAAAAAAGACTGTACGAAGGTCCTGGGTTGAACCAAATAAATGAATAAACACGTACACACATACCATGCTAGACATGGTCTTGCTTGCTACTGGGTGCTGCCTTCCAGGCTGCGCTCCGTGTGCTCAGTGAGAGAACGAGGGAGGTAGCACCCGGCTGGCGGATGGCGCCAGCACAGCACATGCTCCTCCAGCCGTGCCGCTCGCTCCCCACGCCTTAAGGCCACCACAAGGACAGCACATCCCTGGCACCTGTGCTGCCCCTCCTGCCCCACGCCCCAGCAGCTCCTGGGCTCTAGGCAGCCACACCTCAGTGGTGGAAGCTGACGTGACACACAAACTGCTCGCTCTCCCTGCCTCGCTGTGTGCGCAGCGCGGAGCTGGGTCGGAGGGATATAAATGTCCCTTCACTAAAGCAGCATTGCTGCCCTCACCCCCGGTGCGGCACAGCCAGCAAGCTCCTGGGAGAGGATTATTTCTTTGGGTTGTCCTTGGATCTCCACCTCCCTCGTGCTGCCTGGCATCTAGCAGGCACTCAACACATTCTTGTTGGCTTTGAATAAACAAACAAATGCTAGGAGTCTCTGTCACAGACCTGTTATTCCTGCTTGGATGTGCGGGCACTGAGCTTGGCACTCGCAGGACTGTAAGAGACGCTTACGAATACTTAGCACCACGTTAGACGTTCCGTGAGAGCTGGGACGGAGGCCCCCCTCCTGTCTGTCTCTGCTCCTGGCACTTAGTAATTACTCAATAAACCCTCCCACGAATGGAGGGAGGACAGAGGAGGAGAGAGGGGAGACGGAGGGAGGCTGGTGCCCACACTGACCCCTGCTGCAGGCGGCAGCCCAGTACCTTCAGGTCCAAGTGCAGGACCCTCATCTTGTGCATGAAGAGGATCCCATCGCAGATCTGCCTGACAAACACCATGGTGTCCACCTCAGTCAGCTGGTAGTCCTCATCCACGATCCTCTCGAAGAGCTCACCGCCCTCGATGCTGCATACACAGACCCCTCTGCAGGACGCCCTGGGCTGCGGGCGCCCCCGCCCCTTGCCCCGACCCCCACAGCTGCCACTCACTACTCCATGAACAGGATGATCTCGTGCGAGGTCTCGATGGCCGCGTAGAGCTGGATCAGGTTGCGGTGGTTGAGCTGGTTCATGACCTCGATCTCCAGCATCACCATTTCCTGGGGCCCGGAAGCCAGGAGGACCAGCCCATCATGGTCTCTCCACACCCCCAGCCTCCTAGCCTCACCCCAGCCAGACCTGACCTGCGGGGCTGCTGACCACTGCTCGTGTCACCTTGAGAGCATCCTGGCCCCTCTCTTCCTTCCTGTGGCCCCCACCTGAACCTTCCCATGAGCCCCTGGCTTTGCACTGCATCCCATGGGGTTGGTTCCCAGACACCTCTGCCCCTGAGCGCTCCCTTCCGCTCCAGATGCCACTCCAGATCCCCTTGGATGGCTGGGGGACCTCAGATCTGTCGTGCCCCACACTAAGCCCATCAGGAAGTCTTTCGGCAAAATCCACCTTCAAGGTAAGTTAGAAGCCCAGTCATTTCTCCCCTCCTCCACCACTGCCTTCCTAGTCTAAGCCACCGCTATTTGTCCACTCTCAGCAAGTTGTGACCCAGTTATCACATTGCTATGCTGGTAGCTGTGGCAGGAAGATTTGTACCAGGGAAATTGGCAAATGCTTCCTCCCTGTTTCGCCTGCTCCACAGGGCCACTAGTTAAGCACTGGGCACCATGAGGCCCCCAGTGGCTTCTCTGTCCTCCCTTGAGGCCTCCCCTCCCCTCCCACTTCCTCAGAGGGGTCTTTTCTGAAAGAATCCTACCAGCCTCGTACCTCCTATTCCTCACCTCGTTTTATTTTTCTTCCTACCCCTTCTCAGTATCTAACACCATGCTTTTTCTGTTTAGATTTTAGTTATCTGTCCCTGCACTGTATAGCCTGTCAGCCACAGAGGGACAGGGACCCTTTTGGCTCCCTGACATTTCCACAGCCCCTGGTACAGAGAATGCCTCGGAAAACCACCCAATCACCAGTTGACTGATAGGGGCTCCAGTTAATCTGCACAGCACAGGGGCCCTGGACATCTGTGCCCCACTGGGTCCTGAGACAGAGGCCAAGTGGGAAGGAAGGTGAAGGACACAGCCATGTAGAAAACACGGTCCTGCCCACTGCTCTTAGAGCCTCCAGGGGAAGCTGGACTACGGCGCCTGGAGCTGCTTCTGGTGCTCTGGTTGGGCCTTGAGCATTTGCACACATGGCTGCCTCTGCTTGCTCACTTCCCAGCACCGCTGCTGTTTCTGTCCCTTGGCCTTTCCTCCTATTCCCCTTTTTTTTTTCCAGGACAAGGGCTCTCCCCCTGAGCTATGTCCCCATAGTCACTTCTGCCTGAAACTCTCTCCCTGCCTCTCCACAAAACATCACCGCACAGGGCTGGGGATTTATTTCAGTGGCACTGCGGCTGCCTCGAGAACACAAGGTCCTGAGTTCAATCCCTTGTATCAAAAAAACAGGAGAAGCTGGTCTAGGACTCTTCCCTGAGGCCCAGTCAGTCAGAAAGCCTCCCCTGGCCCCCACTCATAACCCCCACTTTCCTGGGTTACAGATCGGACTACCCTGGGGTGCTGATGTGCTTTCCTCCCTACACCACAGCCCCTCACCTCTGCCTGCATTTGGCCGTCCACACCCAGGACAAACAGGGCTCCTGGCCTCTGAGCTGGGTCAGGCGCCAGGCTAGAGGCAAAGCTCTGGGCCAGGCATCTCCAGCTTGGTGTCAGCTTCCTGCACCTGGGGACCCTGGCCACAGCCCATACTCTGTAGTGTGGCTGAACTGAACCTGGGGTGTGCACAGCCCCAGGGGAGGTCCCCAGAGAAGTTCATGAGCTGGATTCTCATTGGGGCACCCTGGCCTTGCAGCAGGGCTGTGTTTCTGTCCACCTGACACTCTGTGCGGCATCTCCAACACCAGGCCCCAGGGCCAGTGGTGCAGGTGGAGGGAGGGGAGAGGTACCCACTCCGAGACCTCTCTCTTCATGGGGCCAGGCATCCCCCTCCTACCTTGTCTTTGGGGCTCTGCTTCTTGATGACTTTGGCTGCCAGCTTGAGGCCTGTGGCTTTCTCTGTGCAGGTACAGACTGCTCCGAACTTGCCCCTGGAGAGGGAGGAGGCTGGGAGTGAGGCGGTGCAGAAGGGCAGAGGGGTCAGCAGGGTCCCATGCTCTGTTCCATCTCAGCCCAGCCCTGATGGTGACCCTGGGTTCTCCTCTGGGAGGTGGGAGCACTGACCCAGCCAACCCTGATTCTCCCCCATATCCAGAAGCCTCACTGACAGGGCAGCGGCTCTGTGGATCATGCAAAGCATGAGCTCAGAAAGGACAGGCTCTTGGGGTTGGGGGGGAGCTCGGATTCGATCCTGAACTGAACCTGGGGTGTGTACAGCCTGTGCCTCGAAGGGAGGTCCTCAGAAAAATTCACCAACTGAGGTGTCCGGATTATAGTTGGGACAGCTGGGCCCTGCAGCAGGGCTGAGTACCTGTCCACTTATCTCTGTGTGGCATCTCCAGTGCAACCCAAGGGAGGGCAGGGCAGGGCCCTGGGCTGGGGGTCACCTTCAGGAAATTGGGAAGGTACCAGATGGAGCCAGGCTTTCTACAAAGCAGGAATCACCCTGGGGAGTCACTGGGGCCTGGGACCAGAGACAAACAGGAAAATACTGCTTCCTATGGGAACACTGAGGGACCTGTGCACCACAGGGACAGGGCCCAGCAGCCCATGGCAGCTGATGCATGACCTGTGTGGAAGTGAACATGTCCTCGTCGTGAGTCCCAGCCACAGGACTGGGCGCTGTGCTGGCCCTAGGTCCCCCTGGGGGTCAGGCTCTCACCCTCCAAGTGCCTCCTTGGAGTTCAAGCTGAATTCGCTGTTCACGTTTCCAGGCCGCAGCTCCACGACTCGGTGTGGAAAGGGGGCGGGAGGAGGGGGGCAATCGTCTGGGGAGGCAGAGCAGAGTCACCGTGGTCCGTGCTGCCAGTGTGAAGGCGGCTGAGGATCCGCCTGCCTGGTTACCCCCACCCCCGCACACCCAGGGGTGAGTTAAATTCACCTAACGATACCTCGGGACACCTGGCTCCAGCGGCGAAGGGCCCCAGTTCCCGAATTGAGTTCCGCCTCCCACCCCCCCCACAATGGCCTTAGGAGGCCTCTGCCCCCTCTCAGAGGGACCCAGCTTCTAGCAGAACAATGAGATCGCTGATTGGACTCCTCGGACCCTCCTACACTATAAATGGGAGGATTCCACCCCACATTATCTTTGTTTCCATTAAAAGACAACCGATCAGACAAACCAACCAAATCCGCAGCTATGGAATCTCAGAGAGCTGGGTTGCTGCGTCTGAACCACCGGGTGCCTGGTGGGACCCGCACATCCTCTAACGCCAGCCACCGCGGAGGAGCTTTTTGGTGGGGAGGGGCCGCCATCTAGCGGCCAGCAGGAGACCAGCGGGCCCTGAAGGCCAGCAGGCTGAGTCATAGGGAATGGAAACCTCTATATAAATAGCCAGAGGCGACAGGGAAGCCGGGCTGGTGATAAATCAGACGGCCCTTGGAGGCGGTTCAGGGACCGTCACGCCAGGATGTGATCTCAGGGAGGGGCGGAGGTCTCTGCTGCCGAGGGGGGCAGAAGGCAGGTCCCCTGGCTGCCGCCCAGCTGCCAGGTCCTCCCACCCAGTCTGGGTGGCACTGTGCCGCTCTCCAGCCCAGGCCCGGCCGGCTGGCAGGTCTCCCAGAGCACCTCGGCCTGGAGGGGAGCGTCAGGACACTTCAGGTTCTCCTGACCCCGTCTCACCCCCACCCTCAGCCCTCTCCCTCTTCCCCTGCTCCCAAAGCTTTCTCATGCTCTGCTGCGCACTGAACAAGCCCTAAAATCCCCCTGGGGCCTTGTCTGAGCGCCCACGGAGGCTGCTGCACAGCCCAGCTTCCTTGGTCACTGATCTCACACAGACACCTGTGCTCCTCGGCTTGGCAACCCTCAGTGGCTCCCAGGGACCGCCCCCCCCAGGATGTAGTTTGAGCCTTTGAGCCCTTTGCATTTGAGGCTCATTACAGACTGACCCCCACTTCCACTGTCCAGTAAATTGGTGCTGCTCCAATAATCTCCCTGATTTGGGTTGGTTGGTTTGTTGACCGGTTGGTTTAACCCTATTTTAACCAAAGAAAAAAAGAATCAAAAGTGGACTCGGGAGCCAGTCTGTCTTTACCATGTGTTTTGGAGCACGTAGTTTTTCCCTTTTTCCACTTCTAGCAATAGGAAATGCTTCCTGGCACTATGTGACATTTAGACAAGTGGCCTGGGTGAAGCCTGGCCTAGGGCACTTCAGCGCCCTGCATGGGGATGCTTGGGACTCTTTGGACTGCCCCCCATCCAGGCCAGCCAGTCCCCGCCTACCCAGAATCTGGAAGCAGTCCTCCTCCCCGGCTGGGAGACCGAGGGCCTGCCAGTCCTCCGCTGTCTCTGAGGGCGCAGCCTGGAACTCAATCCCTCTCGAGGTGTCCCCTTGCACCTTGGCCAGGCCAGCCTGGCCTGGGGCTTTCTCTCCTGCTTCCTTCTGGCTCCCTGCCATGATGTTCTTCTCTCCTTCTGCCTTGGCTGGCCCAGGATCTGGGGGGCCAGGAGTATCAGGTACCCCTTCAAAGATGAGCTCTGAGGCCTCACTGAGGGGCTCTTTGGCCATCAGTCTCTCAGAGCTGGAAGGTAAGACGAGAGGTGAGGCTTCCACAGCCATCACACCCAGGCCTCTGGCAGAGCTTGTGCTCCTGGACCTCATCTGCCACCTGGAGAGGTCCGACCCTGCCCCAAAGTCCCCCAGACTCACTCGGCACAAGATCCAGAATGGCTGTAATCATGCACACTGACAGAACGTTAATGACAATAACATGATTGATATGGGCCACCGATGTGCAGCTACAATTAGGGAATTACATAACTCTTGATTCATAAAAACTGCGGGGATGAATTGATGTTATTAATACATAATTATTAAATTGATATGATGATATTATGACAGCTTACAATCTAATGTTAAGGCCTCATTGGCATTCAGGTGTGCACATCTGATCACATCCTAAGACCGGTGCTGCGTTATGTCTATAAGTCTTAGCAATGATCTATCAATCTGTAAGTCATCTATTCATGTTATGCCAACAATTATATTAAAATCCTTCCCTCCTGACACCTCAGTCCAACCCTTGGCTACAGCTGAGCCCACGGAATAAGGGGAACTCTGTGGCCAAATGCCTAGCCAGAGAAGAGAAGACAAATCCACCTGTGGTGGGCTTTTGAGACGTCTCCTGTGCAACATTCCAGGCCTCCATGAACGGTGGTCAAGGCCTGGGTTCTGCAGGGACAATGCGGCAAAGCCAACACCCAGGACAGAGGGAGCTGAGCATCGGTCCTACCCTCCCCAGCACTGAATGGGAGGACCACAATGCCTGGACAGGGAACCAAGTGTGTCTCTAGGGGAAGGGAGCCACGAGGTGCCTCCCATTCCCAGGCAGGGACGTTCACCTTGAGATGATGGCGGGGCAGCTGGGACTGTGCAGAAAGGCAGGAGAGCCCCTCCTGGCCATGGCTTGGCCCTCTGCCACTTTCTTGCCCACCTTGGGCTCTCCGGGTGCTCGGCTGCCTGCAGATCCCTGCTCAGCACTGGGCTTCTTGGCACTGACCTCGGCTGTCTCAGTCTGCTGGGGCAGGGCTGCTGGCTGCCCGGCATTGCCCTCCGCAGGTCCCCCTCCCTGGTCAGCCTCTGCCTCAGGGACCTGGCTGCTGGCTGAGGGCTGAGCTGGGACACCGTCCCCTTTCTCTGGAGCAGGGGTTTTGGCATCTTTCTTCAGGGTGGATGGATCTGGATCTTTCTTGGGGTCTGGGGAGCCGGGGAGTTTCTCTGCAGCCCGAGGTCCTTCATCTGTAGCACTGTTAGATGCCTTGTCTATAAGGAGGTGAGACGTCTGTCAGGATCCACCCGGCTTTCCCTCCCCAGCCTGGCTTCATGGAGACCAGTCTTGGGCCCAGGTCTCCGCCCAGGTAACAGTTTGCACTCTCGTCCCATGGAGCTATTTGATGGGCCCCTGAGATGGGCTGCCAGGACCTTGGTAGCCTCTTTGGGAGGCTCTAGCCCTCTGGGTGGGTCTTGCTTCCCCTCCCTCCACTCTGTGCCAAGTGTCTACTTAGGTGCATCCCAGCAGTCATCCACGGAGGCTTCCCATACTCCCGGGCTGTCCAGGGAGGTCTTCGTGCAGGCCCTAGACCCAGCCCAACCCCACCCAGAGACCACTCTGCTTCCTGAGTTCCCTATGCACCATGCAAAGAAACCTTGGGCACAGAACTCTCTCTAAGGAACCTGCCCAACCCTGAATTCAACCATCCCCTCCCAAGCTCCTCCCTCCAGCTCCTGCCTTAGCTTGGCACCTGTTGAGCTCTGGATTCCCAAATCAACTGCTCCATTTTCTGTCGCCATGAGGTAAGGAGGTGTGTGCTTCTGCTTGTCTAAGTCAAGTCTTTCTAGCTGCAGAAAGAAGAGAGATGCGTTGGGCCCTTGGTTGCCCTTCTTGTCTAGCTGTGGCAAGAGGAGGCCAGGCCCAGCTGATTAAGGGGAGAGACATACCTGGAGCAGAGAGGGGCAACCTGTGGGCCCTTGTCTCACAGCAGCTACTCAGGAGCAGTCCCGGGGCAGTTGTAAGGGATTGGGCCGGGTGGGCAGAGGCGGAGGCAGGGGTGCAGGCACTGGAGGCGGGGACGGAGAAGAGGATCTCTTACACCAGGGGCCATGCAGCTCAGGCCGCCACCACCTGTCACTCTTGGCCCCTGTTCAGAGGACACAGCATTCTTCCCACAGCCTGACTGGGGTGCAGTGGTGTTGGAATAAGCAGGAAGAGGAAAAAATAAGGGGGTACTTGGGCCCTAGAGAGAAGCCCTTTCCCCAGGCCTCACCCAGGACCCCCACCTTAGACAGGATCAGAGGGGCCTGGAAGGAAAGGGGACCTTCAGACAGAGCTGAAGGGCAAGACCATGTCCAGGCCTGGCCTTGGTTCTGCTCACCTGCATGCCCCAACTCCTAGGGTTTCCCAGAACCGGGAGACCCACACAGGCCCAGGGATAACCACCCTGACCCCGGTGCCCAGCTCTCTGCTCCTGGCATCTGAACCTACTTGGACCATCTTTGGGTAAGAAATTGTCTGGTGGGCATTTGCTTACTATGGCTATGGGCCCAGAAGCTTTTCGTCTGGAAAAACTTCTCCGATTCCTGGGCCATGCAAAGTGGCCAGGGCCCCATGCCGCTCCCCAGATTGGATCCAGTTCTCTGGCAGCCTGCCTGGGATGGGGCAGTGGCAGAGGGTCTTTTCAAGAATCCTTCATTACGATGGGGATCCCAGCTCCAGGTGTTCAAGCTATGCTCCAAGGGACCTTCATAGCCAGGGCTGCTTGCCCAGCCTTTCCCTGAGGGGCTGGAGAAAGCTGTCAGAGCTGAGGGCTTTGGGAGAAGCAGTGGAGTAGGCATCTAGGTTCGGGTTCTGACTGGCAAACCATCCAGTCACTCCACTCAGCTTCTCTGTCAAATGAACAAACGCCCAGCCCCTGCCCTCATACGGGAGAAGGCAGAGGGAATGCAGTGCCTCTAAGCAAGGGGGAAATGTGCAGCTGCAAGGATGGAGGAGGCTGCTAATGAGCTCTTAAGCAGTGACCCCCAAAGAAGTGCATGAGTGTGCAAACATCTGCGCAAAAGGGGCCGGTGAATAATATATGATTTGTCATTATTTTTGTTTGCTTGGTTTTGTTTTTTTCAGACAAGGTCTTGCTCTATAATTCAGGCTGGCCTTGAACCCACAGCAATCCTCCTGCCTCAGCTTCCCTAGTGCTGGGATTACAGACGTGCACCACTACACCCAGCTTACTTGGTCATCTTATAATCATAAGAATTTCTTTGGCAGAATAAGCAAGAAACTGGGCACCAAGGGTGGAAGAGAAATGTCACTGTGTGGCCTTTTTCTGTTGGTTTCTTTGGTTTTCTTTTGATACAAGTTAGCAAAAACTAGAGCTGGCGAGCCCTCCCCAGTCTGACGGTCCTCTTCAGGCGCAGCCTTCCTCTCCTGTTTCTCTTCTGTGAGGTCCAGCTAACAGCTTACCTCTTTCAGGAAGTGAAAATAACTAGTATGTACAGCACTCCCCGGCACCAGCCTCACCTCAGCACTCTGGGAAGATTCACTCGTACAGTCTTCATAACAACCTGACGAGATGGGGAAAGGACAGATGGGGAAACTGAGGCAGGGGTGACGAGACTTATACCAGGTCGTACTGGTTAGAAGAGGCTGAGCTGGTATTTGAACCTCAGCTGCCCTGAGAGAAGGGAGCGCTCATTTCCTCAGCATCACTGCTGGCTTCACATTATCTTGTTAAGAACTGCGGGCAGCATTCATCCTGTTTTTGAGACGGGGACAAGGAGAATTAAAGAAATAGGTAGCTTGCCTAATGCCACTCAACAAAGGGAGAACTGAGGGTGCAGTCAGTGGTTACTCTGGCTTTGGGAGGTTGAAGTGTTTCCTGTCCACATCCGGGGCTGGGACCTCTTGACCTTCTATTTGGTCATCACCACAGCATTCTCTAGTTTGGCCTGAAAGTGTGAACAGCACTCTTGCCCACTGGCCTCCTTCAGTGCCCCAGGCCAAATCTGCTGGTGATGGATGACGGTCTGGGCAGGGCTGTGTGATGCTCATGTGTCCCCAGCACAGAGTGTGCCTGCCAATCAGTCTTTGATGAGTAAATAACTGAGTGACCAGCAAGATTCTAGACCCGGGTCTGTGGGGCTACTTTACTCTGAGGGCCTTGCTGACACCCCTTGCTGTTGCTGTGGTTGTCAACACCTGTCGTGTACTGCCAAGCATGGTGGCGTGCTCCTGTAATCCCAGCACTTGGGAGGCTGAGGCAGGAGGATCACCACAAGCTTGAAGCCAGCCTACGCTACATAGTGAGCTCAAGACCAGCCTGGACTACATGGTGAGAACCTGCCTCAAAAAGAAACAAACAAACAAAACCTGTCACATATAGAGTGCCCACCAAGGGAGGCCTGACTGTGCCAAGGGCTTGACCCTTCTTAGAGCCTCACAAGCCAAGTGATTAAAGATGAGAAGACTGACACTCAGAGAAGGTAAATAGCTTAGTGAGCGGCTTCAAACTACCCAGATTCAAAGTCAGAGCCCCCTCTCGGTGAGACCAGAATCCAGGCTAGGACAATTTAAGGGGCTTCATTTGCTACTTGTATTACTGTTATGATTCCCAAGAATAAACTTACTGAACTCTTTCTAGAACAGCCCAGGATGCGGGGTAAACAACTGAGGGTCCTTTAATCCCTATAATGACCCTGCTGGGAGAGGGTCGGGAGCTCTGTCAGTGGAACTGCATGACCAATAACTGTGAGCTGGGACGAATGCCTTCGCTGGGTTCCTGCCTGCAGAAGTGCCTGTCCTGGGGAAGGTACACCAACCTTTAGAGCAGTGTGGAAATGTCAGCCATTGCATCCGCTTCACAGATGCAGCAGGAAAACTGAGGCGTGGGCAAGGTCACAGGGCTGGGATTGGACCCACCTAACCCAAGACTTGGCTCATCACCACTCCGCTCCGTGGCCTCCTGCACAGGGTGGCTGGGAAGATGCAGCCGGCACCTGTATGTAGAGCACTTGGCACAGTAAAGCAGGTAGTGGGGCTCCGTGCGGGGCACATCAGGTAGAGGGCTCTGCTGTTTCTGCCTGCTCCGCTGAGCCTTCTGCTAGATTGGGAGGCTGGCCTGGTTCTGGATCCACAGAATGGCCTGCACCTGCCAGCTGCTCCCTGGGAGTCCCCAAGCTCCTCAGCACTCTTGGAGGCACAGGGAAACCTCCTTCACACAGCTAGGGTTTGCCAGAGCCCCTGCCCACCCTCACACGAAGGGGCTTCCCTGCTCTGCTCCAACTGCGGACACCCTCTGCCTCTCCAGGGCAGGACAGGAAGTGGGGCAATGCCAGGACCAATGAAACCCGCCAGGGGAATTAAGGTCAGCAGGACGCAAGTATGCCTGTTGGATTTAACAAGCCACAGTTCACGGCTCCTTAGGCCTCTTGCCCTGGATATCTCTGCCTTTCCGGAGTCCAGGCTCCCAGGCTCACGCGTCTCCAGAATTCACTGGGAGTAGAGGAGTTAACTCTACCCAGGCACAGCTTTTTTGGCTCCTGAGAGGAAATTGGTCCAGCCAAGAGGCTTTAAAAGGACCTGCTAGAAGAGACATTCCCCACCTGACCCTTTCCCTGCTCTGCTGGGATGGAAAATCCAAGGAGTTGAGCAATAACCTTTCTGATTCCAAAGAGCAGCCAATTCCCCTCGTAACTTTCACCCTGGTCCTGGCTTGGGAGTCACTCAGCGCTGTCATGAGCAAGTTGTTTTCTTTTTCCCTCTCCCACCTTTGGGCCCTGAGCTGAGCCTTGGCAGTACCTATGGCCCTCTGCGGCCTCTGGAAAAGCCCTCTGTAAGGTTGTTGTGACTATGACAGACCCTGCTCTTGTGGCTAAAGCTGGTGAACACAGATCTACGGGCATTTCATGCTGCAAAACGGACACAGATGTCTTGGAAGCCTAATTGACACACTGCCCTACCCCAGAATTGTAGGATTTTATGGCAAAGACTAAACCAGTCATTGTGGAGATAGAGATGAAGCTGTGGGAAGGCCATAGAATCACCAAACATTATATTTTAGGTGAAAAAAAGATTGTAAAACTCACCCATGGAGTAGGATCTTGTTATCAAAAATATAAAGACGGGGCTGGGGATTTAGCTAAGTGGTTTTGCCACCTGCCTCGCAAGAGCAAGGTCCTGAGTTCAATCCCTGGTACAAAATATATATACAGAAAGAAGACATCCGGGGGTATATAGATATGTCTTGACAGGGTGGGAATGAAGATCATTTTTATTAACCTGGATTTTCCAGTTTTAAAAATGATCCTTTGTAGTCAGGTGTGGTGGTGCACACCTGTAATCCCAGCACTCGGGAGGCTGAGGCAGAAGATCGCTGTGAGTTCAAGACCAGCCTGGGCTACATAGTGAGTTCTAGGTCAGTCTTAACTACATAGTAAGACTTTGTCTCAAAACAAACAAACAAACAAAAAAGGATAAAGATCCTTTGTAATAATGATGATCAGATCAATAAGTCAAAACAAAACATGGACACAGAAATTCATGGCAAAAAGTAAGAGCAATAATAAGACACAAAACATGGTGGGATTTCAGGAATGGAGTCTTTGAAACTGATGGTCAGGGGTGAATTCTCAGCTGAAGGTGTGGTCACAACCTCAGAGAGCGCCCTATTCCATTGGGCACTCAGTTGGCACCCAAGGCCCCAGTGTTGAAGACAGAGGTTGCTTGGAATGGGGCTCCAGGAATCTGTCTTTCGGAGCAGCTTTTCAGGTGATGCATACATATGCAAGCTTGAGAGCTTCCAAGTCAGAGGCCTGCTCCCTGAAAAACACTGCAAGAACCCTGAAGGAGGTCAGTTTCCTCCTGAAACATGCATTAGTACAACTGGGGGACACCTGTCGCTATAGCCTAGGGCGGCACTCCTCAGCCCGGATGCGGATGCATGCTCACTAGAAAACATCTGGAGAATTTTCATACCCAACAAATTAAAGCATCTGGAGGTGGGCGCAGGATGTTGGTGGTTTTACCAAACCTCCCCTAGAAGAGTAATCAGGGTTGAGAGCCACTCAGCCAACCAGGGTGGAGGCTTGCCCAGGCTGGGGGCTGCATCTTATAGCCCTCGAACGCCCCCTAGGAATTAGGATAAAGTGGTGGACGTTTCTTCTGACTCGCACCCTCCCAGTGTGAGACTCGAGCCCAGGTGCAGCTCAGGACAGAGTCCACTTTTCATCCAATCCATATCTCAAGCACCTGTACAATTGTGCCACTGTGGTTGGTAGTAACACTGTGTATTCACTGTGTGCCAGACACGGGTACTGACTCCTTTAGTCTTAGCAGTAGATACCCAAGAAGAAACTGAGGAAAGTAGAAGAAACTTGCCCAACGTTGTGAAGGTAAATGGTAG
The DNA here is from genome assembly GCF_012274545.1 of Fukomys damarensis. Lineage (NCBI taxonomy): Eukaryota > Metazoa > Chordata > Mammalia > Rodentia > Bathyergidae > Fukomys > Fukomys damarensis. Next base: position 26,451,419 of record NW_022900934.1, read on the forward strand.
GGCCAGAATGTTAACCCACCGTGTCTGGCTCCAGAGCCCTTTGTACCACAAGAAAATGCAGAATGAAACATTTTATATGGTACTAGGATTGAGCCTAGGGCCTCTGTATTGAGCTATATACCCAGGCCTTTTAAAAATTATTTAAGACAGGATCTCATCAAGTTGTTAAATTGCCCATGCTCGGCTTGAACTTGTAATCCTTTTGTCTCAGCCACACAGAGTACTGGGGGGATTATAGGCATGTGCCACCATGCCTGGCTGAAAAATAAATTTGTGAGTGCATAGGGACTGGGGATGTAGCTCAGTAAAAGAATGCCTGTTTAGCATGTGTGAGGCCATGAGTTCGACTCCTAGCACATTTTAAAAAATGGAAAGAATATTTAGACTGTGTCAATTTATTGCCCCAAGGTCTGACATTCAGTAGGTGCTCTGCAAATGTTGAAGAATAAATGTTTCTACTTTGGTAGGGCTCTGGAACACGCGGAATCCAACACTAGTCCCTCCTTCTCGCCCATCCCAGCCCAACTTCTGCAGCATAAACAGCGAAGCTAAAAATAGCTACCTAATGACGTCAGAGGAACAAGGTCATCTGAACACTGCCACAGCCACTGGACACCTCCCTATAGGATCAAGTAGCAGGAGGGTACCCCAGGCTGGCGCAGCTGTTCCAAGAACAGGAAACATCCCAGGAGCAGACTTGGAAGCACTGCCATGTGCAACAGAGGCAGCAGGGGCAAAGTGATACACACATCCAAAAGCATAAGCCAAACTGAGAGCACAGCAGGACCCTGGATTGAGTAATTTGACTTTATCTGCGCTGGAAGTCATTCCTATCATCCGATCCCAGGAAATGGCTCAAGAAACTGAGAATGCATGTTCTGTCCTCTTGCACAGGGACAGCTTCCCTGCCTGCCATTGTGCTATTTTTAAAGTCTAGGTCTGCTTGCTGAACTGGGTCACCATAAGTAGGGGATGCACGGCAAGGTGAGGGGCAGCTAGGAGAGGGCCCTGCCTGGGTGGTGAAGGGCATCCCAATAAAAGATGAGGAGGCCGGGGAAGCTCCCCTTGGCTGCAGTCTGCTTGGCACCCTGGCCGTCATTCTGGCCTGCTGAAGCATGTGGCTTAATTGACTGGCAATGCCACATCCCTGACAGGAATCTAAGCATCCGGTGCAGTCTGAGGAGATGCCTGCTGTGCAGCCGGCAGGTGAAAGTGGTGAGGAGCTGCCCGGCAGCCTCTGGGAGGCTTGGCTGGAGGTTCTGCCAGCAAGGGCTCCAGTTCACAGAAAGACCCAGGCATTGTCCTCCCGGAGCTCGCCCCTAAAGAGCTGACTCTGCTCAAAGGATGCAAGCTGGGGTGGTAGGACATCTGGGAACTGACAGACCTGATCCAAACCCTGCCCCTATCTCTTCTAGCTGGGTGACTTTGGGTAAGTAACACCAAGCCTCAGTTTCCTCATCTGTTGTATGACTTCTTGGAAGGATATATGGAAAAGCTTTCTTCTCTCTTGGGCAGTCTTGGCTGAGGAGATAAATACCTATCAACAGACTCAGCAATAGGAATGGAGTACACACAGATGATTCCCCAGGGAGCTGTAGCAGGAAGGTGCTCCCATCCTCAGGTAGGCTCCTGACTGCCCTGGGCACTGAGGGTCACAGGAGAGAGCTGTTAGCTCGTGGGTCCATGGGAGCCTGAGTTGGGATTTACAGGTTCCTCTCTCAGCACAGTGGTCCCTGCACTTGGGCAAGGATTGTGGTCTCTTAAGAGGGCTTACAACATCACAGGCCTGCAAATAATACAGAAAGCTCAAAGGATGTCATCCTAAATTCAGTAATCCTGCATTGTAGACTTCAACTAGTGGGAATGAGATCTCTACAAGCTCAACTCAAACCCATCCCTTGCTTCTCTTGCTTGTACAAACTCCCATGAGCCTCCTCACCAGCAGTCTCCCAGTAAGCAAGTAACTACCAGTTGTGACTGCGTCCTGTCAGGTGGCTAGCTGTAAACAGTGGGGGCTTCTGGAAAGCACGGGTGACACACACCTATAATCCCAGCACTTGGGAGGCTGAGTCAGGAGGATTGCTGAGTGCGAGGCCAACCTGGGCTACATAGTGAGTTCAAGGCCAGCCTTAACTACACATAGAAACCCTAAAAAAAATGTGACTCAAGCATGGTCACACCAGCCAACAGGAGTAACAGTACCCACTGGTATCTATAGCACTTTAGGGTCTTGTTACATGAGAAACTCTCCTCCATGAGCTGTCATAAGGGTCTTCCCCAAAATACCATTCAAACTACTAAAACGGTTCAAGGCCAGAGCCAGAAGCAACTCTTCCAATTCCCAAACTAGCCTTTATTCCACTAAATAATTATTCCCCTTGAATTTTATGCAAATTATCCAAAAGCAGTCTAGTTCTTCTTGGCCATGAATACTTTAAAAACTGCAATGAGGGCCGGGGATTTGGCTCAGTGGTTCTGCTGCCTGCCTCACAAGTGCAAGGGCCTGAGTTCAGTCCCAAGTACCAAAAACAACAAAAAAATGCAATGATGGCCAGGGATTTGGCTCAGTGGTGCCACCATCTGCCTTGCAAGCACAAAGATCTGAGTTCCATCCCTGGTACAAAACAAATAAACAAACAAACAAACAAAAACCCTGCAATGAAGGATCAGGGATTTAGCTCAGTGGTGTCACCGCTTGCCTCCCAAGCACAAGGACCCAAGTTCAATCCCCAGGACCCATCCCCCCCAAAAAAACCTGCAATGAGAAACAGAAAAGGCACAAGGCAAGGTATCAGTTTTACTGTGACATCCTTAAACTGTCTATAACAATAAAACTACTTACAAAAAAATTAAAATGTTGGGGGCAGATCACATCTTGGATTGGGAGGGTCCACCTTCTTTAAGGTTGTCTACAAGAATTCACTGGGTAGTCTTGTAGTCTTAATTCCATGGTCAAGACAAACAGCAGAAAATATGTGTGTCAGAGGACAACATTATTCAGGGATTAGCCCCCTGGAGTGATCTGTGCTAGATATCGGCTTCCAGAACAACCCTTGGAAAGTCTTCAACAAGTAGCACACTGGTTTCCAATCTACTTCACTGACATTCATGTGGAAAACAGGGACTCACTAGAAGCGCCCTACTGAAGTGATTGAGTGGCAGGCTATGATAGAAATATAAGTGTGAAAGTACAGCTGGTGGGGTTTAAACAAATTGCCTAGGAAAACATCTGAAAATATTTAAGATAAAAGGAGCCTTATTAATGTTCTAACTCAATCCTGTTTGACAGATATGGAAACTTGAGGTGCAGAAAAGTGGAATAATTTGTTAAACATTACCCAGCTTGTCAGGGACGAAAGAGATCGTAATCCCTGTCCTCCGCTCTTCCCAAAAGTCACACATAACACAAAGGGCTTCCTCCTTTCAAATCTAATCTGAAGGCTTAGAGACAACAAATCCGCTGTGTAAGTTTATTAGAAAATATAGTTTTGCAAGACTTTAAAATAATGTAACTAAAATTATCTCCAAAAAGACTTTGCTAAATGTCAATCATTTCCATCCTGCAAGTTTGTGTGCCACAATATACGTCCCGAGTTATGCTTTGGGGAAGGCCTTGCATTTCCTCCTCAGCTTATATTTTAATTACATAGACAGACTGGTAAATGGCTAAAGCACAGAGTTCAGATACAGACATGACACATTAGAGGGAAGCAAATGCAGGCAACTCTGTCCTATAAATAGAGTCCAGAACAATCTTTTGCAAAACAAGCATTTTCACTGGGAAGAAGCAAGCTTAGAACAATGGACAGTATGCTTGTAAAACTGGTACTTTTAAGTATGCAATAATATAGGAAAAACATGTTACCATGATGCTAAGTGAACGCAATATACCAAAAGAATATACACCGAAAAGACATACAAGTGTGATTGAAATATACAGTGAATGTTAAACTCACGGCCTTGAGCCTGCCAGGCAGGCGTTTCGTCTCTCTGAGGTGTAATAAAGATACAGTGAATGCTGGTGTCCAGTGCCATCCAATGGACAGGAAGCTTGTAAAAAACATTACAGTGTGCCCTCATCCAATGTATTCACTGGGTTGGAGGAGACAACTTCTATTTCTTTCCCAAAGTCCAAATGGCAATGAAAGACAAGAGTTTCTAATCAACTCTGGACACATCAAGGCAGCAATAACAGTGCAACTAAAAACACAAAAAAGCAATTCTAGAACTGCTTCAGAAAGTGGCAAGAATGAGGGGTAAGAGCATCAAAATGAGGAGTATTCTAAGGAGAATCAATACAATTATTAATACAATCATTTTTTTAAAAAATTTAAACATTCAACCATGTTCTTCAATCACACCTTTTTTTTTTTTTTTTTTTTATCCCCAGCCCCTACCTCATATATTTAAAAAGGACACAAATTTTACCTAAAAGAACAAACACAGTTGGGGAATGGGAGAAAATTAAATTTGCAAAAACCCAACAAAACAAAACACAAGATTATCTGTGTAATGCAGCGTGTATGCCCATAGGAAAAGGTCAGAATGGGGCTGAAGACGCCTCCTCTCTCTGCCACCAAGCAAGTTTCAACAATGTGGCCGCAAACTACTTTCCACATTACAAGGGAGCTACCACAGACTATTTAATACTGATCCTCCACAATCTACTTCTCTCATCCTCACCCCTAAAGGAGGGTCCAAGAGTACCACCAGTGCCAAAACAAGTTAGGCCATGGCACCTGGTCACAATTCCCAGTGTATTCACACACTGCCTGTAATGTTCTGGAATAGCTTAACTACCTGGGTCTCTGCACACCAGACAGGCAAGGCTTTTATTTCCTCTCTGTCCAATAAAAACAAAAATAAAAATAAAGGGAAAAGGGCAACTGATGCCTTTAGGTCAAGCTTAGTCTGGTGAAATCATTCTTCCCTAACAAAGCATAGCATTTCTTTTAGCCGGTTACCCCTAACCCTCCAAGTATGATTTCTGCAAGTGGAATACCAGCACGGAAGAAGGCCTTCCAGGAAGCTGATATGTTCAGCACATAAGAATCATGCTTTGGCCTGAGTCTAGCCTTTTATTCTAAGGCAGAACAACAAAAACCACTGGACATTTGCAATGTCAGCAAGTGTTTGCGTAGCACCAGGAAAGAGTAAATATTCAAGAAGACAAAGAAAACAAGAGGAAAGTATGCTTTTGTCCCTAGGCTTCCCTTTTGAAGCAACTACACTGGCTTTAGCTGGATAACATATTGTCCTGGAATTCCTGGCACTGGAGCAAACATTCAGCTCCCTGGTTACACCTTCGTCACTGCTCAAAGTGCCACACATTTTAACCTTCCTGCTCTTTCCATAGGCCTGGGCTTGTCCTGTCTCCAGGAAACTTTATACGTTCTCTAACTGAGAATACCAGCAGGCTGTAAGGTGGAAGGCAGCTCAGGGTTCAGAATGTTGACCAGTGCCTACCTGGATCCAAACTATTAATCTGTTTTTGTTTTTTGGGTTTCTTTCTTTTTTTTTTTTTTTTTTTTTTTTTTTTTTGGTACTGGGGATTGAACTCGGGACCTTGCACTTGCAACGCTGGCAGCAGAACCACTAAGCTAAATCCCCAGCCCCAAACCACTCATCTGAAACTCAGTCTGCTTATGCAGAAATAGCCCAGCTCACAACTTTTTTAACTACTTCTGTCAGCAATGAAGAACTTCCCCAGCAAATCAGCTTCCAGGAGAGATGCCTTCTTTAAGGGAACCACAAAAGAAGCAGTGTCAGCACAGGACATACAGGGTTCAACCAGACACTGCAGCCGTAAGAAAGCCCCCCAAAACCTAGACAAGTAACCAACTGTGAACACTTATTTTTACTTTTAAAAAAAGAAAATCATCTTTATGAAGTATAATTTTACTTCCAACAAAAATCCTGAACTCCTACAGCACTGTCTCATGTTATACTGAGTTACATTCTATCCTGTTAACAATTGTGTGCGTCCAGGTCTCATCTCTGTTAGATGCTGAAGCAACTAGGACAGCAGTTCGTCCACCACTCTGCTTGTCCTTCCAGGGTCCAAAATCCTCAGAAAAGAATTTGTAAGGAATAAAACAGCAAGGGCCAGGGATTTGGCTCAGTGGTTCTGCTATCTGCCTCACAAGCCCAAGGTCCAGAGTTCGATCCCCAGGACCAAAAAGAAAATAAAAAAAAAGGAATAAAACAGCACCCAAAATAGCAGACAAAATATTACACGAGGAGCAGCATATGGTGGCGCATGCCTGTAATCCCAGCACTAGGGAGGTTGAGGCAGAAGGATCTTGGAAAGTTCAAGGCCAGTCTGGACTACATAGTGAGTTCAAAACCAGCCTCAACTACATAGCAAGACTGTCTTGAAAAACTGAACAAAAAAACCGAAAGACATTTCACAAGGAAAAAAGTGATCAAAGAGTGAAAGTGATCTTACACAAATTAGAACAAAATACGAGCAATGGGAAACCACAAACAAGTCAAAGCCCTTCTGAAAACTGCCCTTCCCAGAAACTATGGGAATTCCAACAACCTACATGTGCATGCACATTAGGAACTTTGCCAAGCAAAGTGTGGCAGCCAGATCTCTATAGTAGAACTCAGTAAATTCTTATCTCCAGGATGTTTCATTTATTTAGGAAAATTCCTGAGTAACCTCTCAGTATGGAAAGATGAAGCTCCTTCTAGAACTTGGCCTGGAGGGACAAAAGACATGAATCTCTCTCTAAAATTGGAGAGTTTGAGTTTCTGGAGGAAAAAAATAGGTAATAGTGAGGGCACATAGCAAGACAGGACTCAAGACTATACATGAGATTGTGTTGAGGAGAAACATAATCACTCAGTTTTAAGCTACTTGTTCTGAAGTAATGAATAAGGTGATCCAAAAATATGGGTGAATGCAGTCTGGCAAGTGCCATCCAATATAAAGGGCAGGGGTCTTCAATACTCGAGAAGTGGCAAGTCAGACATTAGGAAGAGCATGTGACAAGCTTCAACTTGTTTGGTGGTCAGCTGAGAACTAAGGTTGAGAAGGGTGTTTTTTAACTACACCATAAATCATGGATTAAGAACACACTCACATTAGCCAGCTGTGGTGGTGCACACCTGTAATCCCAGCACTTGGGAGGCTGAGGCCAGCCTGGGATACACAGTGAGTTCAAGGTCAGCCTGAACTACAGAGTGAGACCTTGTCTCAAAAAAACCCAAAAAACAAAAATACCAAATTAACATGAAATTTTATCAACTTCATTGCAGTTGCATGATCATATAGCTTCAGATTCCAACTTCTTAAGAAATGTCATATGGGAGAAGAAACCTGGGTTCATGGTTGTCAATGGAAATCACCCAGTTCTCTTCATGTGAAAGAAGCATGTTAGGGTCAGGGATTCAGCTCAATGGTGCCACCGCCTGCCTTGCGAGCACAAGGTCCCAAGTTCAATCCCTGGTACCATAAGAAAACAAAACAAAACAAAAAGAAAAAGCATGTTAATAAGCTCCAACATCGCAGTGATGCTGTGTGTTTTGACCTTGGTGGAAATCATGAGAGCTGAGTTTGTACCTGGAAACACTACAGTGAACTCTTGAGTATTACAAGAGCTTATTAGGGCATTTAAAAAATGACATGTGGGTAAAAAAAAAAAATAGATGTGGTAAAAACAACCTGAGATTGAGTAACCGGTTCCATGTTCCATCATGACAATGCTCTATTTAACATACCACTTCTAGTACAGCAATTTCTGTCAAATAGAACATTTGTGCCCTCATTCACCTTATTCATCGGATCATGCAACATGCAACTTCTTACTCTTCCCTAAAGTAAAAAAGGCAACAAAAGGTCAACATTTTGAATCCATTCAGGTTATCAAGGCAGTCATGACACAAAAGAGGACTTCCAGAGCTGGTTCAAAAGTAGCAAGAACAAGGGCATGTGTTCAAAACAAGGGGGAATATTTTGAGGGGGACTCATGGCATTGTGTCCTTTGCTGTAATCACTTCTTTTTTTTGAGACAGGGTCTCACGATGTAGTCGAGATTGACCTGGAACTCACTATGTAGCCCAGGTGGGTCTCAAACTCACAGCCATCCTCCTGCCTCAGCCTCCCAGGCGTGTGCCACCACGCCTGGCCTGTAATAACTTCTTAAAACTTAAATATTTACCTATTTTTAGTCACACCTTGTAATGACTTCTCTAAAATACTGCCATATATTACCACTCTGATATGGGGGTCTAGGCTGGGACAATCCAGAATGGGGCAGATGAGATGGAAGGTTTCCAAGTCCATAATTCTCACTACAGTGATACTTACTAAAGCACTCAGTTAGACGGCTGGATTTACGTCCCAACAATCAAACACAGAAACATAGAAGATATATGAAAAAGTGATGTCAGAAGGAAACACATGAATTAGGGAACTGGTAGAGAGTTGTGACACAAGTAGAGAGAAAAGCTACACAGGACAGACCCAGAGAAGAAACCAAGAGATTAGTAGGGGTGAAAAGACCAAAGCAATAGATGTCCAGAAAAATAAAACCGAGAATACAAGAATTATGGAAGACCATGTCTGTTTGAAGATGATAGCTGTATACCCTTCCTAACTCCTCCAGGTCCAATCCCTTAGCAAGACTTATCGGTTACACTGTCAAATGAATTCAGAAGCCAACCATTCTTGCCACCTCCACTGCAGCCACCATACCAACCCACGGGCAGCTCTGCCTTCCCAGTCTCACGTGCTCCTCTTCCACCCCAGTCCATCTGCACAGCAGGTATGGTAAGACCTCTCATCAGACAGAAGAATACTCACACGTTACTGTCTCTCCCACTAAAATATAATAAGCTCCACCAAAGGCACAGACCTTTTTGCTCGGTGCTGTATTCCCAGAGACTAGCACAGTACCAAAGGGGTTGTGTGTGTGTGTGTGTGTGTGTGTGTGTGTATTTATATTTAGCACCATAAATGTTTAAGTGAATTAAATATATGGCTGTAAAACCATATACTACATATCTCTGGGAAATAAAGAATCTCATTTTGAGCTGATCCATGGCCTCCAGGAGGAAGGGATCTGTAAGTCATACTGTGAAAAGCACTACCTTGCTGTCACCTATTGCTGGATCTGCAATGTTGTGTGTGTGTAAGAGGAAATCCATAAATGCTCACTGCACGGATACAGCATTAGGTCTGATGTCATATATGGTGCTCAGGACTGGCCTGTACAGAACACGGCTACTTTTGTATTTTCTGGCACAGGAGTAATGAGTGACAGAAGAGATATTCAAAAATAATGCAAAGCCAAAACAAAATGTATTACTTAGCATAGACCTAACCTAATTATGTGTCAATCACAAGAAATACAAGACTACAATGTTCTTGTCTTCAAGGAACTGACATATCTCTATTATTTTGTGAAGAACTACAAGCAACTCGGGGACAATTGTTCTACTAGAGATATTTCATACGAGAAACACTTGGAAGGCAAAAGGAAGTGACCATCTTTATCTGAGGTCAGATGGTCAAGGAAAGAATTCTAAAATATATTTTACTTGGGCTGAATCTTATAAGAAATTTACCAGATGAGAAAAAAGTTCATCTAGGGCCGGAGATGTAGCTCAGTGGTGCCACTGCCTGCCTCACAAGCACAAGGTCCTGAGTTCGATTCCCAGTACCAAAAAAAAAAAAAATTCATCTAGGGAAAAAGGCACAATCTATGTGAAGGTATAACACACATGATTAGGTGGTTACTGGAAGCGAGTTAACACAATATGGAGTGATATTCTGCCATAGACAGAAAAAAATTACATCGCACTTTCTTTTATGGATAGAGCCTGTGTTTTGGAAAGATCCTGGACCCACATTTCAAATCACCCACTTCCCCAATATGATGTGACCTCAAAAGGGGCTTAAATTTTAAAACAACAAGTAACAAAACCAGGGAGGGGAAAGACAAAATATATTTATTCCTGGCCAGATCTTAAAATGTATTCAGCACAACTGTTTTTATCAGCACTGAGGAGGGAATGGGCCTTAACAGCAGCTCTGCTAGAAGCTTGTCAAGTGGCTGCTGTGTGTGTCTTCACCGGCACAGTTACTGAGTTCTCCATCCTCATGACACAGGGCTCTGAACTAGAAACTCATTCTGTACAGAGAAGAGGAAAGAATCTGATACACTGTTCCTCATTTAAACCATGACTTACATCCTACCTCAAGATTTAACTATCTTTATTTTCTGATTAAAATATATATATATATGAAGGGAAGGGAAAAAGGGAGAAAGAAATTGCACTGTGCTGACACAGAGACTTGAAATTCTAATTGAGGGTCAACTGATGTCTAAAAGAAACCACTAGAAGAAGTCTCAACAAGGCAAACATGAGTTAGCTGAGTCTCATTTTAGCCTTAAAATATCTGAAAACACTTCTCCACAGAACCGGCCCCACAGTTGTCGGTGAGTCTCTCCATGCCTGGGGTGACGTAATGAGCAGCTCCTGCTGCCAGGCAGTATCTGCAGCTCACAGTTTACTTCAGCAGTGGAATCGAGTGGAGAACTTAGGGGAGACAGGCACAGTCAAAGGCTGGTCACTTGACTTTATCTCCACAGCCTGGTATTTGCGTATTGGATTTGCCTTGTGCACCTGCAGAGCAAGGAAAACAAAGTCACCACTGAGAGGGATGTGAGAGAACTATGCATAGTAGTTTTATTTTGTTGCATATTGAACACAGGGCCCCTGCATCACAGGCCTTTAAAAACATTTTTTTTTTTTTAATTTTGAAACAGGGTCTTACTGTCTAGGCTAGACTGGAACTCACAATTCTCCTGCCTCAGCCTCCCAGAGACATGGGACGATAGGTGTGTGCCATCATACCTGGCTTTGTTTTTTTCTTTTAGAGAAAATGGTTGTGTAGCTTTACAGATCTCAATCATGAATTTAAAGGAAAAGTGGAGAGATAAGAGTAACAAGGGAAAGTAAATGAGCTTTTGGAGACCAATAGTCCCTCACTAAAGATGCCAAACTCATTGCCAGTGCGATTTACTAGGGCAGCGATGGCAAGCCTTTAGAGCTTTCAATAACAGCCTGCTGTGGCACACATACCACAAGTTTACCACCACTGTACTAAGGTATAATGAGGCTGTATTCAATTGTACAGAGTTACAAGTTAAGAAGTAGCCAGAATACAGTCTTAAGCTTACTTATTCCTTTTTGTATGTGTGTTGAGGATTGAACTTAAGGTCTTTACACTACATCCCTAGCCCCCTTTTTTTATTTTAAGCAAGTACCCAAGTTGCCTGGACTGTCCTCAAGCTTGCAATCCTCCTTCCTCAGCCTCCTGAATAGCTGAGATTATAGGATACACCACCACACCCTGACTCTCAATATTTACAAAAACATGGACCAAAACAACAGACAAAAAGTAAAATGATATGCAGGAAGGGTTCTTGGAGAAGACTTAGTCCCATCTATCCTTCTGGATGGTCTAAAATCAATCCTGAATCAAGCTAGATTAGTAGAAAGATAACTTATAGATTATTGTGTTATACTGTCAGTGGCCTATACTGAGACCTGCTGTAAAAAACAGATCATGAGGACAAATGAAGCAGATACCAAGTACTAAAGAAAAACTAGGTAAGTTGAGGCTAGTTTTATGTATGAATGTAAGAGTGTCTTAAGTGGGGATTGTACTGACTTCTCATTCCATCAGTAATTGCTAGCTTGATGTTCCTGAGAGGATGATCTCTCCAGTGGTTTGTCCTAAAAGCCTGCCTGTGGACACAGTCACCTAAGCCAGCAGCTGTTTTGGCAACCAGCCTAAGTACTTTTTCGTGTTTTTTTTCTAGTGGTGCTGAACATAGGCCCTTAAACATGGCAGTCAAGTGCTCTACCACTAAGCTACTCTAAGTGCTCTACCACTCAGGCCGTATTTCAGCACTTTTAGACAAAAACAACTTATATATTTCTGTAGTCATCCTTTTACTAATCATATGAAATTGCACCTAAAACCATCTACTTCCTTATTAAATGCGTTTAATACAACTTGCTGTCCTCTCAACAAAGGGTTGCTTAATGTGGATTATGATTTCTTTTTAGATAACTAATATGTAATTATACTGGAGTTAGCATCAAGATCACAAAGACCAACATATACCGTAACTCCATGGAGTTGGAGCCAAGTATGATGAGGGGGAAAAGAAGTATATTTGCCTCACAATTCCCATACTCTTCCCTAAACCCTATACTGTATATTCTTGTCTAATTGTTTTTTGGGTTTTTCCTTGAAACAGTGTCTTGCTATTTATAATTCAGGCTGGCCTCAAATTCACTATTTAGCCCAGGCTGGCCTCAAACTCATGGTGATCCTCCTGCCTCAGCCTCCCAAGTGCTAGGATTACAGGCGTGCTCCACCATGCCCAGTGGCATGGCTCTTAATCTCAGAAGAAAATAATATAAATAAATAACCAAGAGTCCTAGGAAATGTATCACTGTGCATTCTCGTGCAGATGTTTGAAAACATTCCTGCCTAAATTCACTACCAAGGATAAATATACATTCTGAACAACTGGCATTGTGTTGCATAACTGACAGGTTGGTTTCTCAAGAGCCCAAATTATGGTTCATCTTCAGGTTACCACGTATACATCTCTGTGTCGTGCCCATCTTAACATCATCCTACTCTCAGTTGAGATGTTATCTTTCACTCACTTTGTCTTTGATCCTGTGTAGAATGAGGCCAGGTAAGAGAAAACAAGAGAGAGATAACCCTGTGTTGTGTTAGTCAGTGCTCATGCAGCTCAGTTACCAGTTCTTTCCGTAGCCTGGCCAGCTCCTCCTTCTTCTGTTCCTCCTCCTGCTGTCTGGCCTCCTCCAGCTGCTGGGCTTTCTGGGCTTCCACCTCAGCCATTCTCTTTTCCAGCTCCTGTCGCTCCTTGGCTCTCTTCTCAGTGGCCAACTGAAAAGGTTCCTGAACTAGAGAACCAGAAAGGTCCTCTGAATACAGAAAGAGAGAAAATACTAGTGCACAAGCAGAAAATGCATAAACCCAGCCCCCCTAACCCCAGAATGAGGTAAGTGGCAGAAATGTGGAAGGCAATTAAAAGGCTGAACTCTAAGGACACCCCATTAGAAAAAAAGTTGAGTCACACAATTCTAACAGTTGAAGGGCCCCTGGAAAATACAATATAAATGAAAGAAAAGCAAGTAAAGTAGCTTGCTCACAACTACAGTGACTTTAAGATAGATGTAGAAGAATCCCAACCTTTAACACAGTGTCCAGTGCCTAAGGAATAAAATGTTTTATATCTAAAGCTTGTTTTGGGGCCAACTCCAGAAAGACCACTCAGCTCTCCCTCTATTTTACTCACTACTCTACAGGTGAGAAAAGCCTACAATGCTAAGGTTCGTGCTATAGCAATCTGGACACAGTACAATGGCAAACTCAACAGTCACAGAGGTCGACCACAGCAAAAGACTGGGTCTAGGGGAAAGAAAAAGCTACCATTCTCTAATATCAAACACTTCTGGCTTATTCCGCATTGTCTCAACACAACTAAGTACCAGCATTCCCCAGGAAAGTCTGACAATTCTGCCCTAATCCCACAATACTACAGAGAATACTACCAGCAACTGATTTTTTCTCTTTCTTGGGAACAAAGGGCTCCTGGAAGATGACAGTGTTTGGACGAGCCTTGAAACAAGTTGCTTCTTTCTGCTGTTTCAGTTCTTCCTCCAGCTATTAGGAAGAAAGTCTGTCAGATAGGCGAGTTCACAACTTCGTTTTTTTTTACCCCCTGTGGTACCCGGGATCGAACTCAGGTCCTTGCACGTGCAAGGCAGGTGCAGTGACACTGAGCTAAATCCCCGGCCCGAGTTCACAACTTCTCATCACTATTACTGCAATAAACTCAAGTTCTAATGCTTCTAAACTGCACTGTAACTAAAAATACCAGATGATTTATTATAAATGCTAGTTAATCCCCCCACACCAAACAATATCTGAATCCACAGACAAGAATTAGAAGCCATCTTTAGCTACCCCCACCCCCACACACATACACCTCCTCAGTAGAGGAAACTGAACCAAGAGCCTTTGCACCGAGCTATACATCCCTATCTCTTTTTAATTTTTTTTTTTTTAATTTTTAAGGTCTCAAAATTGCCCAGCTTAAATTTGTATCCTCTTGCCTCAGCCTCTCTGTAAGATAATTGTTTTTGTTTTGTCTTATGAGACAAGTTCTTATATAGTCCGGACCAAATATGAACTGTTAAATAGCCTAGGCTGGCCGTGAACTTACAATCCTTCTGCCTCAGTGTCCCAAGTGCTGAGATTATATAGGTATGTGCCACCACTCAGCTAAGATACCTTCCTTTAAGGAATACCTTAACCACAGCAAAAATAAACAACTACACATTATACGCCTCTAGATGTGATTAAGGACCATGGCTGTGTAGTATCATCTATATTTTTCCCACCCCAAAAAGCAAACAAATACAACTAAAATTTAATCAAACTTTCAGATCTGACTACTCATTTGTAGGAAATATGGGAGATAGACAAACATACAAATAAAATACAAAGAGAGCACCCACTAAGTGAAAGAATCTTGGAGATTTATCAAACAAATGCATGATTTGGGCCTTACCCGGATCTTGATTTAAACAATTTAACTGTAATTCAAATTTACAAGAAATCTGTCACCTCCCCTCTGCCTCCTGGCTGGCATGATGTGAACAACTTTTCTCTACTATGTCATTTGCTGTGCAGCCTGCTGGCCACAGACTAAATCCAATGAAACTGTGAGCCAAAATAAACCTCTCCTTCTTGAAAAGTTGTGGGTATTGGGTATTCTGTTCCAGTAATGGGGAATTAACTAAGACAGAGTGATTCCTATAAACAAGAATCAGCCCAGAGCCTTTAGAGAGTCCAGAATAAGCAATGACAGAAAAATACTGACAAACTTAGGAATCTGAAGAGAATTTCCCAACTGGACAGAATTAGATCCCAATTAAACCAGCCAATAACCAATTAATTGGCTTTGTATGTTTTTGTGTGGTACTAGGGATTGAAACCAGGGCCTTTGCACTGAACTATATATCCCCAGATCTTTTTTTTTTCTCCCTGAGACAAGTTGCTGAGTAGCCCAGGCTGAGCTCAAATTTAAAATCTTCCTGCCACAGCCTCCCAGAGCACTCGAATTATAGTTGTGAGCCACTATGCCTGGCTCCAATTAATTGTTTATAATTACATGGTATCTATAAAGAACAATTATATCCCATACCATGCTGAGAAAACAGCATATTATATTGAGAAACTGTTCCCCCATCCTGTTACTTTCCAAGATACCAACAGGAAACAATAAATACAGTGTTTAATTACTAAGTCTAACAGTCGGAGCGGATGAGATCTTACAGACCAACACAAAAAGCCGCAGCTTTTACATTTCCCAACTGGTCACATACAGAGAGGCCAGCAAACTTCAGCTTGCAAGCCAAATGCAGCTGTTTTTTGTCCAGCCCTTGAGTTAAGAATGTTTTTTACATTTTCAAAAAGAGGAAAACACACACAAAGAATGTGACAGAGTCAGAGGCCACATATAACCTATAAAACCTAAAATATTTACTACCCAGTATTTCAAAAAAGAAAAGTGCTGAGCCCTGACTTAGATGGGGTGGGGCCTACTGAAATAACTGAGTATTTCACCCCACGTGACTTCAGTACCAGTCAACCAACAAACCCCAGCCAGCCCTTGGGTGCCCCTATCTCCCACCTGGTGCTTCCATGTCTCAGCCTTCCTAGCACCTCGTTTGTCAGTCTCCAGCTCAAACGGCTCAGTCTGGGTCACATTCTTTACCTTCTTCTCCGGCAGGGTAACGCTATCAAAGTGAGGCAAAGGAAGTGCCTTAAATTTGGGTACCTAATGAAAACAAGCAAAACAAAAACATGTGACTTAAGAGAAATATTTTTTTTCTTTTTTCTTTTCTTTTCTGGTACTAGGGATCAAACTCGGGACCTTGTGCTCGTGAAGCAGTTGGTGAAACCACTAAACTAAATCCCTGGCCCAAGAGAAACATTTCTCTAGCCAGAAATCAATACTTGCTCCAGATCCTGTGAATGAACCTGAACAAATAGGGATAAGCAGTTTTCAAAACAGTAAGGTCCAACAGAAAAGAATAATGGGCCCAAAATGAAACCTCAGTTTTCCTCCCAATATGGCCAACAATTGGCAGTGTGACCAGAGGCAAGTTATTTAACATCTTTGAGCCAGAAGAATTATTTAAATTACTTGCCCTATTTATATTTCACATAGTTCTTAGAAGAATTAAAGGAAGGAGTAATTTTAGTTAAGTACTGCATAAAAGGTTACCTGTGAGGGATCAAAGAATAATAGTATTATGCTACTTGCAGAAATGGAAACACCTACCTCTCCTTTCTGCAATTCTTTTATTTTCTTCTCCTTCTGTAGTTGGCGTTCTTTGTCCCGAGAATCAAAGGAGAAAGGGCATATTTCTACAGTTCTTGCCTCTGGGATGTGGGGCTTAAAAGGCACCCCATAATGTGGCATAGGCTGAGCTCTTATCACTGCTGGTTCATCCTCTTCCTAAGACAGAAATTGCAGTTCAGAAATAAGACTCCTTATTCTCTCCTTCCTCCTCAGAAGATACCTTATGAGACAAATCACTCAACTTTAGGTCTGAGTTTCCTTTTTATTAAAGAGGGATAATGGCAAAGTCAGCTACCATATCACAGGGAGGAGAGCAATGTGAAAGCCTTTAGTGAAAGATTAACAGATCTAAAATTTTTCACAGGACTACTGGAAGAACTTAATAAGTCAGCATAAATAAAATGAAGATTAGAAGAAAAGTACTAAACAAACATATACCTTAACCTCTTTTTCTTTGACCCAGTCTCCAGACTACACTAACACATGTGACTAGAGTTAATTAATAGCAGCCAAGCCCAGAATAGGACAAAGTAAGTTGTTTGAGTTCAAAGTGGTAACATAAGATTACTGTGTATTTCAGTTTCAAATGAACCTATAAAAAGGCTTTGCTGGAGATCTGCTATAAAATTACCCTAACTCTGGATATTTATAGATACAATGGGAGATGTAATAAGAAACTAGAATATCAATGACAGTTTATATGTTACAATTCTATGAGCCATCACCACACAGCCATCTTGGCAATCCCTGTATTAATGGCGAGAGGACAAGGGAGATGTGACTACTCATTTTTAAAGTCACCACTGAATAGTGACAATAACTGGGCAAAATAAAGTACAAGGCTTGGCAATTTACTCTCCATGTTACAAAGACAGGCTGACTTCAATGCTATAGAAACAAAGCTCCATTGCCCAACTCCTCCACACCTTTTCTATAAATCGTAAACAGTTACTACCGAGATCCAGAAGATTTGTACCTCACCAACTACTTTGCTCTCAGGGAAGCAAAACAAATGATCAAATGTTCATACCATTCTTTTTTTTGGTACTGGGGATCGAACTCAGGACCTTGAGCTTACAAGGCAGGCGGTAGCTCCACTGAGCTAACTCACCGGCCCCTTCATACTATTCTTAAAGACAATACCAGAAAAGAGTTGTTGCCTTTGATCTCCATTAAATTCAAGAAATGGTAAGGCTTGAGGATTAGGGAGAGCTTAGTGGAAGGATTCCTGCCTAGCAGGGGCAGGGGAAACAGGCAGGCAAGGAGGAAGGGAGGGAGCTGGTTAAGGCTTAGATTGCCTATACAGAAGGAAACAGAAACTTCCTACTCCTCAGAAATCACCTCATCTTCTTTGGTGGGCAAGCGGATTCTATTCCTCAGTGCAAAGGCTGGAGACTTGGGGATGGTGATTGGAAGTACCTTCTTCTCTGGAACACCCTAGAAGGAATACAAAACTCAGTTAAATATCCCCAGACACCCTCTATTCTCAAGAAAAGTTCATGTATCATGACAGTTGATCTCTCCACGCTCAGAACTTACAAGTGTCCCCTCATGAATACCAATCCAGAGATATTCAAATCCCTTATATAAAATGGGGTAGTATTTGCATTTAACATATCTGTATCTTCCTTGTATACTTTGTCATCTCTAGTTTTTTATAGTACCTAATACAAGTACTGCATAAAAAGTTGTTATACTGTATAGTTTAGGGAATAACGATAAGAAAAAGTCTGTACATGTTTAGTACCAACGTAATTTTGCCCATAAATATTTCTATCTGTGCATGCAGAGTCTGCAAATATAAGGTGGGCTGTGACAGGGATTTAGCTCAGTGGTTCTGCTGCCTGCTTCACAAGTGCAAGGTCCCAAGTTCGATCCCTGGTACC
>NW_022900934.1:26469855-26488165 GCF_012274545.1 Fukomys damarensis
GGTGGGCTGATTATACATATAAAAAATTTCATTATGGGCCGGGGATTTAGTTCAGTGGCACTATACCTGCCTCACAAGCACAAGATCCCCATACTGAAAAACAAAATTGTTTTTAATTTTAAAAAATAAAACTTCATTATACTTACTTATTTACACTTTTATCTCCCCCCAGCTTAGCCTATGAGTACTACAAGGATGGGCACTATTTTATTCCATCAATCCCAGGCACCTAACACAGATCTTGACAAGTATAAGGCATTCAGGAAATGTCTGTTAAATGAATGCAGTAAGAATGAACACATGAGAATTTATATCTTGGACTCTACATGGATACCTTGGGAGACTTCTTAATCCTAACAATGCTACAACTGCTCAAAAACACATTTGGAATGTCTTTCTTGGAGTGCCTATCAAAGCCACTTTTTGGACTGTGCGAGACAATTGGTCAATCTCTACCTTTAATGTAACAAAACTCTTTCTCCCTCTATTATTATCTTTTACTATTCAGAAGTTTTAGTTAAGAATATATTTTTTAAAAAGTTTAGTCCCAAATATTTTTAGACAAGCTTTTAAATGCAAATTAATCCTTAAAACACAAAGATTTGCCATCATGTAGAAATCCAAAAGTAACAAAACAAGTGGTTTTCCCGAATGTGCTGTGCAGTATCATAATCACTGGAAAGAACCATGATTATAGTGTCTCAAGGTGACCACTGCGAAAGGAATGCTACTCTGCTGTGAGATTTCTTGCTTGTAAAGAATGCTATCACTTAGAATAATGAAATCCAAGTTACTAGACCTTGTAATCAGAGGTTGAAAGTCTTAAGAATGTATTTTGAAATGATTCTCACCATAAACAATAATGAAAACCTGCTGTTTCGCCATATCCTGGAAGGGTGAACACCAGCACACCTTGATTAAATACAGATGTATAGAGAAGTGGGAAGAACCGTAAGCAAAGAGCCAGGGGTCCTGTTCTGTCCCAACTCTGCTTCCAACCTGTACAAGCAGGAACATCAGGAACCCTCCTAGGCCTCAAGGTTTTTCACAAAATAATCAAAATAGATACCTGAGGACTCATTTAGTTCTAAAATAATCCCCTCTTATTTTTTTCCTTGTCTCTACATCCAACCAGCAGAGAGCTGCATTTTAAAAGAGAAGCAATGGAAATCTCTAGTAAGCCAGGAAAGGAGATATTTATGAGTGAGAACAACTCTCATAATTAGCTGGGGTAGGAAAAGATGTTTTATAAAAATCATCACTGCAGCAACGAACACACCCCATCTCCACTGCAATCAAAGCCAAATGGGAGTTCAATGTGAAATTCAGAAAAGGAAATCAAGTTTCCAGAAAAAATGATGGCTTCGTATCTTGTTATTTTAAGTCTGAATTATGAGCTCCTCGAGGGCCAGGATACCGCTTTTGCAAACCTCTGTCTTCTCCACAGCACCCACAAAAAGACCTGGGAGTGACTAAACATGTATGTTATTGCCACATTCATTTGCTTACATGTCAATCTGCTCTACTAACCTGTGCAAGCTTTGGGTTATATCTTATCCCATGTTTGAATTCTCAGTGTCTAACAAGCTAAAAACACATGCTGGTACATGTCAATTTGTACTGTCACTCAATCCACCATCCAATACTGGAGTGTAGGTGTTGGGGCGTCACTAGGCAAGGTGCTGGGGATATACAATGCACAATATAGATACATACGAGCCCTGTTCTCAAGGATTTCACATTTCAGTGGGGAAAAAGAGACAGTGAGTAAGTAATAAATTAAATACTTCCTGATTTTCACAAATGTTCTCAACCTAGCAGAATATGGAGCTAAAAGCTATCAGAGAAATTTAGGTACCTGTGAAGGGATGTATGGGCAGACGTGGGCGATGTAAGGGGACAAGTGACACATGTAAGAGAAGCAGCCAGGTGGGAGATCAGGATGAACACATCTCCCTACGGCAGGACATGCTCCCATGTGCTCTGGG
The DNA here is from genome assembly GCF_012274545.1 of Fukomys damarensis. NCBI lineage: Eukaryota > Metazoa > Chordata > Mammalia > Rodentia > Bathyergidae > Fukomys > Fukomys damarensis. The sequence goes on from NW_022900934.1 coordinate 26,471,844, forward strand.
ACAAGCTCTCAGGCCTGTTCCAGAGCAGTTAAGAAATCACCATGAAGCAGTGTTATCTCAGCGGGTACAGGGGGTAAAAAAAAAAGGCCTGCTGGTCTCTGTAAGTCATCCCCAAAGTATCTCTGCTAAAATTACTCACTGCCCTTACTGACATCACATCTACCACCACGGTTCCGCAGCCCCGAGTGGACATTTCACATCCTTGTGCTCAAAGCTTTCATTGCCCCACTTCTGCCCAGGAGCCTGATAGCTACTACTCAGGAGGCTGAGACAAAAGGATTTTAAATTCAAGGCTAGCCTAGCCAACTTAGCAAGATCCCATCTCAAAATAAAATTTAAAAAGGGCTGGAGAGCCAGGCCTAGTGGCGCACACTTATAGTCCCAGCACTTAGGAAGATCACTGCAAGTACTGTAAATTCAAGGCCAACCTGGACTACATAGTCAGTTCAAGAACCATGCAGCAAGACCTTATCTCAAAAAATTAAACAAAAATAGGGCCAGGGGAATGTAAGTAATTTAGTGGTAGGGCACTTGCTTGGCATGTGCAAAGGCCTGGGTTCAATTCTCAAAACCAGGAAAGGGGTGAGTGGAAATATGCGTAAGATGTCCTATGATTTGCTTCTCTAGAAACCAAGACATGAATTAAAATTTTAGTACAGAGTGGCAAAAAGCTAACGTTGAATTTAAAAACTATGTGCCAAAGAAACAGATAATATCAAATATTGTGGGGTAGTATAATATAGTGTAAGAAAGTGAAGAACTCAAATCCCAGTTCTTGGTTTTTTTTTTGAGCTAGTCTTGCTAAGTAGTCCAGGCTGGCCTTGAACTCATGGTGATCCTCCGGCTTTAGCCCCCCTAGTGCTTCGAGATTTCTGGTGTGCTACACCACACCCAGCATCAAATCCCATTCTGCTAGTGCCTGTTTCCTCATCTTAAAAAATAGGGATAAGAGCGAGGTGTGGCGCATGCCTTTCCCAGCACTTGGAAGGCTGAGGCAGGAGGATCATGATGAGGCCAGCCCAGGCAACCATTGTGAATTGAAGGCCAGCCTGAACTACAAAGTGAGACCTTTTCTCAAGGGGGGGGGGAGGTTAGAATAGACCTTGTATGAAAAATAAGATCACATAAAGCAATCAGAAAAAATTTAAAAATAAAGCACTCAGGACAATGTAAGCACCCAGTAAAACAGCAGTTAGTATTACTACTAACTGCTTACTGTCCTTACTGTGTATCAGGTACTATATTCTAAATTCTTCACCTGAGCTCCCTCTACACTGTGCCCAACAAATCAAAAAATTCCAGGGCTGGGGCTTAGAAACGGTTTACATCATAAGAGCCCCAAAGGATTCTGAGAACCAGCTGTATTTAACAAACACTTTTCTTCAGCATTAATTCAGTAACACTTTATCTAGTGCTTTCTAGATCTGTTTACTTAGAATTCTCAATAGGCATAACCAGGTACAGTGCTACTCCAAGATAACCAACTCCTAATCGTACTTGCCTAACACATATGATGCCCTGGGTTCAATCCCTAGCACCACAAAAAGCTAAAAGCAACAATAAAAAAAAATCAAAACCCCAAAACTTTCTCTTTTGGAGAGCACATAACCTATTATTTTTATCGTAGTTCTACCACAGGCTAATCTGTAATCTCAAACAAGTTATTTTACCACTGTTTCCTAATGTAAAATGGATCAATACAAGTAGCCTCAGTATTTATTTCATAGAGTTGTTGAGAAGAATTAAGTTATTGTACAGATGATTTAGAATAAAAACCAAGTATATAACAAGCTTTATATAAGTGTTAGCTATTAGGGCTGAGGATGTAGCTCAGTGGTGCCGTGCAAGGTCCTGAGTTTAATTCCTGGTACCAAAATAAAATAAAAGTTTAAAAACCAAAATAAATAATTAAGAGTCTCATGCTCTACCGACTGAGCTAGCCGGGCGGCTCAAAATAAATAATTAAGTGTTAGCTATTCTATGTTGTTCAGGACAAAAACCATTTTTTATCTATTTATGGAACCATTTTCCATTTATGCATGTATCTACTGGTACCAGGAATCAGAACTCAGACTCAAATTTTGCAAGGCAGACATACTACCACAAAAGTTGGGTGTGGTGATACACGCCTATAATCCCAGCATTCGGGAGGCTGAGGCAGGAGGATTGCTGTGAGTTCAAGACCAGCCTGGGCTACATAGTGAGTTCCAGGCCAGTCTCAGCTTCATAGTGAGACCCTGTCTCAAAAAAGAAAAACCACTACCTTTCCCCTATCATATTCAGGACCCTATGCACTAAGGGTATAATCAAAGAAGGCAAAAGGGGGCCGGGGATTTAGGTCAGTGGTGCCACCACCCTGCCTCACAAGCGCAAGGTCCCAAGTACCAAAAAAACAAAAACCAAACAACAAAGGCAAAAGGCACAACTCTTAGAGACCAATCACATGGGGGTGGGGAAGTGGGTTCATAAAGTAAGTTGTGACAGAATTTGGCCTGGAGTACATATGCTTCAGAGCAGAAAATATGAAAAAAAAAAAAAAAAAAAAAAAAAGGAAGAGGGATTGTGAATAGAAGAGAGGTCCCAAATTAAAAAAAACCTTTGCAGGATGTGGTGGCATACACCTCTAATCCCAACACTTGGGAGGGAGGGTCGCTGCAAGTTCAAGGCTAGCCTGGGCTACACAGTGAGACCCTGTCTCAAAAAAGCCAAAAAGAAAAAAGCTTTCAACTGAAAGAGGATATGAGGACAGAAAAATTTCTTGGCATGATCATGAGTTTTGACTTAGTGCTAAGGATTCAAAATAAACAAAACCCTAGTTTGTTTGCTTGTTTTGGTTTTTTGAGACAGGGTCTCACTATGTAGTTGTGACTGACCTGGAACTCACTATGTAGTCCAGGCTGGTCTTAGACTCACAGCGTTCCTCTTGCCTCAGCCTCCCCAGTGCTGGGATTACAGGCGTGCACCACCATGCCTGGCTAACAAAACCCTAGTTTGTTTGTTTGTTTTGGTTTTTTGAGACAGGGTCTCACTATGTAGTTGTGACTGACCTGGAACTCACTATGTAGTCCAGGCTGGTCTTAGACTCACAGCGATCCTCTTGCCTCAGCCTCCCCAGTGCTGGGATTACAGGCGTGCACCACCATGCCTGGCTAACAAAACCCTAGTTTATCCAGTCAAAGGCAATATATTCTTGTGGTTTTACCAAAAATCATGGCTGGCTCTAAAACAAGCAAAAAGAAAGAGGACAAGAAGCTGAGACTGTGGTGGCATGTGTTCCAAGTCCTACACATCTCAAAAAAACAAAGCATATAGTAAGTGCATATAGTTCATAGGAAAATATCTGTAACATTTTCTACAAGGTATTAGAGCATATGGTGAATCTGGCACCCATGGAAGATCTGTAACCAATCCCCCAGGATAAGAGATGATTATGTAAGAAAAAGGTACAAAGCGGTACATGGCACAGAGTACAACTGTCAGTTATCATGACAATGCGCGATGACAACTGAACACTGTCAAGGCTCAGAGCAAATGTTGCCTCCTCCACAAAGCGCTCTAACCTTCTATCTGGAAAAAATCATTCTCTCCTCTGAATTCATACAGTACCTTAACTGTCATCCATCTCAAAGTACTTCTGCCTATCTCATATTATTTACACATATGTTGTCTTCATTACTGGACTTTAAGTCCTAAGAACAAACACTTTCATATCTCTTTATCATCTCTAGCTCCTTATACAATGCCTGCCCCTCGTATCTACTATACTACCCCAGAACGTCTGCCCATGACGGGTGGGTACTCGGCCACAGGCCGAAGCCTCAGCTGTTCTTACCACAACTTCTTCCAGGATCTTAATAGGGCAAGGTCTGGAATGAAATTCAAAGTGTTCATCCTCTGACTTCTTCTTTGACTCTCGCTCCTGGATTCTTTTCTCAATTTCCAAATCAAATCCAATAGGCTGAGTGGGTGGTTTCACAGGTGGTCTCTTGGGCAAGATGGGCCCACCTTCAAGAATTCTGGAATCAACGTCTCGTGCTTTGAATTTGTATCTGCAAAGAAGAAGTTTAAATGACAAGTACAAAACCAACAAACTTACATGAAATGAAAACTAAGTAAACAAGAAAGTGGGGCAATAACAAGAACTAATAATCTGCATAGTAAAATTTCCACGGTCTGCATAACCGTTGTCTTTACTGGTCCAAGGAGAATATATGAGACAGCCCTAACATCCCCACCATTTTAAGGATCCTCTTCTTGGATGAAGCTCCCTCTCCTCAAAAGAAAAGTTGAGACTCCACATCATTCCAATCAGAAGGGTTATTAGCAAGAATGCAAAAAACAGGGCCGGGCATGGTGCATGCCTGTAATCCCAGCACTCAGGAGGGTTGCCTGAGTTCAACACCAAGCCTGAACTACATAACAAAACAAAACAAAACAAAAAGAAAAACCAATAACTTAAGTGCTATCAAGGAAAAGAAGGGAACCTTCTGCCCCGCTGATGGGAATGAATACTAGTATATCCACTATGTAAATCAGCATAGAGACTCCTCAAAACACAGAAACTACAGCTAACATTTGAAGCAGATATACCACGCCTTGGTATATACATGAAGCTATTAGAAGTCAGACTACTATAGGGATACCTGCATAACCATGTTTACTGTGGCCCAATATACAACAGTCAAGACACGAATCAGCCTAGGTACCCAAAAGCAAATGAATAAAGAAAATGTGGTATGTGTACATACAACAGATTATTATTCAGCCACAAAAAAAGACTTAGTCATTTGCAAAAAAATGGATGGATCTGACTGGGCATGGCGGTTGGTGCACATGTATAATCCCAGCACCTGGAATTGAGGCAGGAGGATTGCCATGAGTTCAAGACCAGCCTGGGCTACATAGTGAGTTCAGAGCCAGCCTGAACTACAAGGTAAGGCCCTGTTTCAAAGGGGAAAAAAAAAAGGATAGATTAGAGATTATCACTGTTGGGTGAAATAAGCCAGACTCAGGAAGACAAAACATTGCATGTTCTAAAAAGATAAAAAGAAAGTAAAAGGGAGACTACTACCTTGTTTCCCTGCAAATAAGACCTAGCCAGAAAATAATCAGCTTTGAAAATTAGAGATAAAAAATATCAGCCTCAATCAGTCAATGCTTGCCTTACCTGCCTTATAGAGAAGCCACTGAGCAGCAAGAGAACAGGGATGGCAGGTAAGGGACAGATAGGCTGGATGAGGCTGTCTTTTTTTTTTGAGTGGGGGGTGGTATCGGGGATTTAACTCCGGTCCTTGTACTTGCAAGGCAGGCATCGGAACCAATGAGCTAAATCCCCAGCCCCTGAGGCTATCATTTTTGATTTCCAGTTTTCAAGGCTGATTAATTTCTGAGTAGGTCTTATTTTCAGGGAAATGGGGGGAAGGTTAAGGGAGGAATATAAGCACATGTAATGAAGGGAATGAATATGATGAATTAATATGAATATATTAAACCTTCCCCTAAAAATATGTTAAACTAGAAGGGAGAGCAAGGAGAAAGGGAGTGATATGAGGTAAATGATGAAGGTATATTATTGTGCATGTACAAATCTAACAAAATGAAACACTTTAATCTGTATAGCTAATATGCACCAATATGCACGAAAATAGGAAAAAAAGAAATATAACCAATCACATAGCTTGTGTTTTTATCACTGGCTTTTAAAACTTAGCATAATGTTTTCTTTTCTAAAAATATTTACCTATTTTTAATTGACAAAAAAATTGGGGTGCTTTTTTTTTTGTTTTTTGAGACAGGGTCTCACTATGTAGTTGAGACTGACCTGGAACTCACTATGTAGCCCAGGCTGGTCTCAAACTCACAGCGATCCTTCTGCCTCAGCCTCCCGAGTACTGGGATTACAGGTGTGCGCCACCACGCCTGGCTCAAAATTTTCAAAGAGAAAAACTGCGCCTGCCCCACAAGTGAAATATCCTGAGTTTGATTCCCCAGTACAAAAAAAGAAAAGAAAAAAAGAAAGAAAACAGATTCCAATGCTAAGCATTAAGTTTTAGTTGCCTCCACCGATGATAGTACCTATAAAAATCCTTTAGAACATTCATAAAGTGGGACTCTACCTAAACCAACCTCAGAGGACATTCCTTAATTGGAACTTTAAGCAAGCACTTCCACTCCAACTACTGAGTTAGATTTTTACCAGTTTACAGCCCAGGGTATGGCAAGGGCAGCCTGCAGAGCCTACAACTCAAGTGCCACAGATTTATTTTCAGGAAAAGAAAAATAGCAACTGTCACTCTCACAGAACTGTGAGAAAGCAAGCAGGTTTCTTGGAAGTCTTCCTCAGGCACTGTCAGTAGAACTTACTGCTGAAGTTTCTCAAGCTCTTCAGCCTCCTGTTCCGCTGTGCTTTTGCAGGTCACAGGCCTTGCTCGGTATTTGGTTTGCAGTACAGGGGTCTGTGGCTCTGTGGACATCTTGGTCACAGAAGATTTGGAGGATAACAGGCCTGGAAACCAAGGTAACAGATGTTCACCTAGTTCCCATGTTCTGGTTTAGCGCTAAGTGCTGACTCAAATAGGCAGTCCCAACAATGCATAAACAAGCCAGAGTGGCTGGCCCTTCATACGCAGCTTAGCTGATTGATACCAGTCAACACAACAAATGTTATTACCTTCCCATCACTCTTTACTGAGGGAGAGCCTTTAGGCAAATTCTCATGTCATCATCTAAACTTAAAATTATTCATGTCTAATGGGTTCCTCAGCATTGCACAGGCCTGTACTTCTTCTCTCCTGACAATACCAATTATTTTGCTTAAATAAATAAATAAATTATTAAAAATAAACAAATGGTCAAAGTAAAGCCTAACTTGATGAATTTGCTTTTATTTGCATAATTCTTACATGCAGTACTACAATGTATAACAGAACATAAAACTACAGTACAGTTCTACTATTTAATGCATTCAGCAAAAATTACATTACTGTATAAACAAAGTGTACTGTACCAAAAAAAAGGACACTGAGACTCTATCAACAAGATGTACAGAATTGTACAAAAAAAAAAAAGGATGGGTCATAAAGTCCAAGCGGCAGGTTGTGAATCTGAATAGTTGTTAAACATGTAGGTAGTTAAATGAGGAATACCTGTGATGAATGTAACTGTACTGTATACCTAAAATGTACCAATAAACTCAATGAGGGGAGAAAAAAAAAAGGAATACCAAAGCACCAAGACCACCACTCATAGAAAGTCAAATGGAAGAAAGTAAAAAGCCACTGTCAAAATATTAAGAAGGAAAAAACGTAATCAAAGCCTTTGTACACAGGGAGGGGAAGGAGCTTCGGGGGGTGTGATAAAATAAGATTTATTTAAAAAATAAAAAGTATGGGCCAGGGATTTAGCTCAGTGGTTCTGCCACCTGCCTCAGAAGCAAAGTCCCAAGTTCGATCCCTATCACCAAAAAAAAAAGTATTGCTATTAAGAACATCACCAACACTCAGAAAATACTAATCTACCTGACCAGGGACAATCCTGCCAACTGTCATAACTAAGTATTTAGAATGATTCCTCTAATTTAGATCTTATCACAAAGCAGTGGGGGGATATCAACATCAAATCCATTTATTTTAGAATAAGGAATACTTCAAATATACATATAACCATAACATAGCTATTTAGGGCCAAGGATTTAGCACAGTGGTGCCACACCGACCTCATAAGCACAAGGTCCTGAGTTCGATCCCCAGTACCAGGAAAAAAAGAATATAACTATTTAACTGTACAAAATTTTGTTTTGTTTTTGTTTTTTAATACCGGGAATCAAACTTGGGTCCTTGCACTTGTGAGGCAGGTGGCAGAACCACTGAGCTATATCCCCAGCCCTAACTACAAAATTTTACATAAAACTTGCATGAAATAATTTTCTTCTGATTTGAAAGGAATCAGATTCTAAAAAGCAGAGCATATCAAATTAAGTCTCAGAGTCATATTATTTGAAAAGTCATGTTTAATACTTATAATTTTCATGAGGGTTATTTCATTAACATAAAATCTGACAAAATCAAATGCTGTACTGAAAGGAACTTGTATGGCTACCAAATACAGTGCTAAAAGAAAGCCTGTCCAAACAAAGAGAAGAAAAACTTTAGAGACTCCAAAGGAAAAATAACCACATTCTGCTTTATCAAGAAACTAGGCCTATTCTCTCAGCAATTATTTTATACCACCTCACTCCTATCATCTTAATTATTTTCATTAAGACAGAAACTATTAGAATTCCCTCATCTATTCACCACTGTATCTATAAACACATGAGCATTTGCACGCATTGCTCTTACTCTTCCATCATCCGTGCAAAGAACAATCCCTTCTCCTGTGTTGAAAATTCTAGGGGAGGCTCGTCATCGATAATATTGGTAGGAAACTTACTAATATCTTCCTTCTTGCTCCTCAAATGATATCTGTTAGGGGTTCGTTTGTGGAACGCCTCAACCTGCTGTGCCAGGGACACATACGGAGTAGCAGCCTCATCAAATGTTCTCTTCTTTCCTTGGGACAAGTTGAAAGGCTTAATGATAGTACATCCCTTAGCCACTCGGGCCTGTAAAGAGAAAAGTTGTTCCCCAACTGAAGTATTATAACAGCAAAGACCTCCTTCAAGCCACACATTTTGCAAAGAAGATCAAAATAAAAAGACCTCAGGTAAAACCATTATTATATTCTGATCTGATGTTTGTCCTTCAGCAAGGATAATAATCAGTCTTTCATCTTTTTTTTTTTTTTTTTTAGATGGGTTCTGACTCTTACTTTAGGCTATGAATTCATCATCCTTCTGCCTCAGCCTCCTAAATTCCCAAGTACTAAGATTACAAGAATAAACTTGCTTGCATTTTTTCCTTCTTTTGCTTAAGGAAGAAGTGATCTAGCACTTAGCAAATCATCTGTTTACAACAGTACTTATGCAATTTTCCCAATCTTTTGTCAATGTCAATGTCAATGTTTTGAACCAAACAAGAGCAAACTTAACATTCAAAGAAAAAAAAAAGTTGCAAAAGCATCCCACCCCAAACCCATTTAAAAAAAACTAACCTGGCTTCTTGTCTGCATCAGATCAGCCTCCCTACCTACATCCCCTCTACATACATCCCCTCAAACTGACTGACAATAAAGCCTACCCGTTGGATCATTAGTCTTCTAAGATTGCTGTCTGGCTGAAAACAAAACTTTTCAGACATATCTGAAAAGTAGCATCACAATCTCTAGGTTTAAGACTAGAAAAGAATGGCGATCCCAACAACAAGTGTGTGTAGTCTTTAAGTTCTAGAATTTTTATTTAGGATTGTCATTGTTTTCAGTGAACCTATTCATAAAAGTGTATGGGATTTGAGTGGTCTATACAACCCTATCTGTTCCCATTAGTCCTATTGTATTTTCTACATAATTCTGCAGACATAGATTTTTCTCAATTTTTTTTGCAGCAGAAATGCCTCTAACTACAAGTTCTTGCACATAATTTTATGTGCTTTATGTACCTTCTTAATTTAATTTTCAAAGCAACTTGGTAAGAGAATTCCCAGAGGTAGAGTGATTTGTCCAAGATCATAGTTTAAAGCAGGTTTATATGTCTTAATTCAAAACATATGCTTCTTTAAACTAAACTAGAGTAATCAGTGACCACAACTGCTATTCCTGAAATCTGAACTGAATTAGCAACAAGCATATTCATTTAGCCTATCAACTTACAGGAGAGGGGGGATGCTTTCGCAGTTCAGCTGTAAAGTTCACTTCCTTATACTCTTCCCGGCCCTTAGGATGTTGTTTGATTCGCTCATCTGTGCAGAAGTGGAAGTCAACTACTTTGGTTACCTGGCTCACTGATTTCTTCACAGGTTGCCCTGAGAGAGAGAGGGAGAGGGAGAGAGAGAGAGAGAGAGGGAGGGAGGGAGTGTGTGTGTGTGTGAGAGAGAGAGAGAGAGCGAGAGAGAGAGATACAGATAATGTCAAGAATAGAGAACATCTGACCCGCAGTACCAAAAAAACCCCAAAACAAATACAGAACATCAGCACCAGGTGTGGTGGTAGGCGCCTGTAATTCCAGCATGTGGGCTGAGGCACGATCACCACAAATTCAAGACCAGCCTGGGCTACACAGCAAGTTCAAGGCCAGTCTCAATTACACAGTGAAACCATGTCTCAAAACACCAGGGAGGAAAAAAAACAAACAAAACAGAGAACCTCAATAAATCTTTTACTTTATTTCTTCACTATTTCAATCACCATGGATCTAACTTTGTTCTCTACATATGTGTAACCCCAAACCCAAAGTAGCCTTCTGGACACTACCACGTGTCATATTTTATTGAGTCCTATTAGGTTTGAAACCCTTTGGTCAAATACAAATATGAATACAACAGGGAAGACAAACCTCATTTCCCAGGTGTAGTCACAGGTTTGGTGAGTGAGTGGTATGTCTTTGATAGGAAAAGCCATAGATTGATTTTATATGTGTGGTACTAGCAATCAAACCCAGTGTGTTACAAGTGCTAGTCAAGCACTCTATCACTGAGCTACACCTAGGCCTTATGTATTGACTTTAAAAGCAAACTTAACTCAGCATCTCTAACTGGGAAACAAAACCTTATAAACTCCAGGTATGCTTTTCAACCCATTAAGGACTCTATAGCTTTGACTCCATCAATAACCCTATGCTAGAGTAAAACAGAACTGTGAGCCCTCCCCTCACATACTTTTTCTTCCATATGTGCAACAGATTTGACTCAGTTCTCCTTTCCTCTGTCATCAGAATAAAAGAGGATACACAGGACTGAGGATTTAGCTCAGTGACAGTGCACCTGCCTCAACAAGCCCAAGGTCCTGAGTTCGATCCCCCGTACCAAAAAAAAAAAGAGGAAGAACAGCATGCTCTAAGGGTCAATGTAGGTAAAATATTATAGGGAATAATCACTGGGGTATAAATGAGACCCACATTCAGTCTTTTAAATAAACAATTATTTCTCTGCTGAGAAATTCTTTTTGCAGAGAACAAAGAAACCCTACCAAGATTATAAGAAGCACCCTCATAAAATACCCAACCAGTGCCTAGCTGACCTGCTCCTGCAAGAGCAAGTTTCTTGAACTCTTCATTCTTTTTCCGCATTTCTACCACCTCCTGCTGCATTTTCATGCTCTTCTCCAACTCTTGCTCCTCAGTACTTTTGAGAACCTTCTGCCTAAAGGGCATTTAAATAGAAAAAATCAGAGTGAAAAAAGGGATTCAATGATTCAGAAGAATTAAAGGCATTATAGACTATGTTTTTTAACATGATAACCATCAAAACCAAGCTATTATCTAACAAACAGTACTGGCTTAGACTGATAAAAATGTAAAAAACATGCATATTGTACACCAAAATATTGAAAAAAATTTTAAAAATAGCTGAAAACAACTGTAAGAGATACTACAAAAGATCCACAAATCTGATCATATGATTTAGCTTTTATGACACATGAAAAATCTAGTTTAAAAACTCAGTAGAACCTGGCAAGGTAACACAGGCCTGTAATCCTAGCACTCTGAGAGGCTGAGGTAGGAGGATTGCAAATTCAAGCCCAGCCCGGGCAACTTATACACTCAGTAAGATCCTGTCTCAAAACAAAAAATAAAAATTTAAAAGTTGAAGAGGATGCTGAGATTATAGTTTGGTGAAAAGGCCTTGAGTTTAATCCCTAGTACCACAAAACATATACATACATAAATATATAAATAAAGATGATGGTGGAGTGCTTGACTAGTAAGCACAAGGCACTATACTTGATCCTCAGCACTGCAAAATAAGACTGGTGAATAATAAAAATGGGGAAAATATTTACAACAAATACGGCAATAGTACAAACTAGGTTTAAAAGAGAAGATAGACTTAAAAGTTAAATCCCAATTCTCCCATTTTATTTTTTGCCTATACAGACTTGAGAAAACTATTTAACATGTCTTAGCCTATTTTCTGGATTGAAAGTTAAGGAAAAGAAAACTCAAGCTCACAGAACCTTTAAGACTGTTACATCAGATGATTCTGAAGTGCTTGACACATTTAAATTCAACACACAGTGGCCATTCTTAGTAGTAAGAATATCACTAAGACTACTTAAAGAATAGACAATTCACTAAAAAGAAATACGGAGATGTTTACAGTAACATTAATACAATTAAGTCAGCAAATAAGTAAGCATTAAAATAATTTGGTGCTGAGGATGAAAAGAGATGATCGTTAAAAGGGTACAAAAATGCCAGACAAAAGAAGTAAGTGCTTTTTAAAATCTATTACACAGCATTAGTTAATGTAGTAAGAGTGCATTGCAAATTTCAAAATTATTAAGAGTGAATTTCAGTGCTCGCTTCAGCAGCACATATAATAAAAAGAGTGAATTTCAGTTGTTTCCCCATAAAAAATGTTAGTATTTGTGGTGCTAGATATATTACCTGGATTTAATTATTCTATATTGTTGTTAAAAGTCATTAACATTACTCTTCACCCCATAAATATATACAATTATAAGCTGTCAATTTAAAAACTAATTTGATGTCACTGATATTATATTAACTTTTAAAAGGGCTAGGAGAATAATTCAGTGAGAACCTGCTTACCTAACACAGGTTCAATCCCCAGTACCAGAAAAAAAATTAAAAACTTTTGTGGGCTGGAGGGGCTTATGCCTGTAATTCTAACACTCAGGAGGTTTCTTTGCAGGAGGATCCAAGCCTGGGTTACCTAGCAAATTCAAGGCCAAATTGAACTGCCTCAAAAAAACCAAAAATAAAAATGAAAAGTTAAAGAAAAAGAAAAAGAAAAAAAAATGCTGCAGTAACTAAATTTGCAGCAATTTTATAAAGTAAAAGAAAGCAGATAAAAATACAAGAAATGTGCCAAGCATGGTGGTACATGCTTGTAAACACAGCTCTTCGGAGACTGAAGGTAAGGGGGATCACCTCAAGTTCAAGCCCAGCCTGGGCTAAAAAGTGAGTTCAAGGATATCCTGAACTACATAGTGAGACCCTGCCTTGAAAAGCAAAACCAAAAAATAAAATACAAGAAATAAAAATATTCATTCAAAGCCAATAGTAGTATAAATTTGTACTCTAATCAGGAATTAAATTGGCAACAAATACCAATCAAAACCCACAAGATCATAAGATACTTTTGATCAAAGAATCTCTTTAATCTGAGATTCCTCAAAGATATGGCTTCTGCCTATAAAGCTGGTTCATTGATTACTATATAATCACATATTATAGTGAAAAACCAGTAACTACTTTACAACAGGAGATGGTTAAATATAATTTTAGAGAATATTAACAATACCAAAAAAGTATAAACATATATATGCAGCAGTACAGGAAAAAAGAAATCATCTCATGGCAAATGACTAAGGAGAACCCAGAGGCTGCTTATTAACTATTTGTGAAAATATGTATATTTACTTGAATAAAGGCCGGGGGAGATTTCAAAAATGTGAAAGTATCTGAAAGTTAAAAAAAAAATGCAAACTTCAATTTAGGTAGTAAGAACCTTTATTAACTTTTATGTATTGTATTATAAAGGTTATATTTAAATAATATGTTTTCTCATTTAAGGATACAGCAGCACCTGGAATACTGGCAACAACTCACCTACCATGAACACAGCTTTAAGAGTTTCACCAGCTCCAAGTGCACAAAAAGGATTGTAGATGCACCCACTTATAATTGTATTCTGTTCACTCTTAGTTTAACCTGGGAAAGAAAACTTACTTTATAGTTGGTACATGAGGCATAGTACGTCTACCCTTCACTTTTTTGAGGGAAATTTTATTCGTTTTGGAAGTATCTTGAGCACTGCCCTCTTCCTCTTCCTCTTCCTCTGGCTCCTTTCTGTTTTGAGAACTTGAGTTAAAAAGGACAAAAAACATATACTCAATTCCCTAATGCATATTTCACACCAACCATCTCCCCAAATCTGATATGGCTCAAGTTTTCTCATTTTTAAGATAATAAATATGCTCTAATCACAAACTTTTTCCAATAGTATCATCAGATTGTTACACCCACTATGTCCAATCTGAGGCTCATTGGCTGGACATGTCTGGCTTGCCTGTGCCATTAAGTGAGGAAAAATTGTCTTGGGTCACATATGAAAATATAGCTAAACCCCAGCACTTGGGAGGCTGAGGCAGGAGGATCTCTGTGAGTTTGAGAGCAGCGTGGGCTACATAGTGAGTTCCAGGTCAGTCTCAACTACATAGTGAGACCCTGTCTCAAAAACAACCAAAAGCTAGGGATTTAGCTCAGCGGTTTGGTGGCCTGCCTTGCAAGCACAAGGACCCGAGTTCAATCCCCGGTACCAAAAACAAAAAACAAAAAAACCCAAAAACAAAATAAAAAACAACCAATAAATAAATAAATAAATAAAAATATAGCTAATGTACATAAGTTTAAAAAAACTTCTTTTTAAAATATACTTTATTATGACTTAGGCATGTCCCACCTGTAGACTGCAGGTTGCAGATTCCTGGATAGAATATCTCGAATGAATAACCTTTGAGGGAGCTGACAGAGGTCAAGATAAGGGTTGGCCAGTGGTGGTTAGGACGGTAAGAAAAGATTATTTCTGCTCTTCATAGTTGCCTTCCTGCTATCCATTCCATCTCTTTCTTATTAGAAAGAGGAACAATGTACAAAGCTACTAGTAAGGACTGTACTTATTTCCACCATCTCTACTGCAATTAGAGAGGCCAAGTGACAGTCTGGGAAACTAAGGTGTAATTTAAGTGCATCTGAGAAAGATTTCATTTTTTAGATATGAATGCTACTCTTTCCTTACCATACACTTGTTTTTCTCTTAAACATGGATGCTATGCCTAAAGATATAGCAGTTAACTTGTGATAATGAATCAAGAAGCCAAAGAAAGGCAGGCATGAAATCCCTGCTGAGACAGGAGGATCACCATGTGTTCAGGGCCAGCTTGGGCTACACAGCAAGATCCTGTCTCAAAAAACCAAAACACCAAAAAAACAAAACAAAAAAGAAGCCAAAGGAAAAAGCTAAGAAACAACAGAACAGCCATCTCGAGCAACAAATATTTTTTTTAAAAAAAAAAGGCTAAGTATCACAGAGATAACCCATTGTTCAGCAACTGAACCAAAGAAAGCAGTAAATTATTTGTAAATGTCTATGAAGCAAATCACTATTATTTAAATACTCTAGTTGAATACTATTTGCCACAAAATGCATTCCTAACTGACAAGAACAGGAAAACACGCTATGTGTTTGGCTTGTCCTCAGCCCCAGAAGTAAATGGGGTAAAACTTGTGTCAACAAAGGTTTGAGCACATTCCACACACAGGTAACAATTGCCCTCATCATGGTCACAGCTTTAGGAGCTTCCCAAGCCCCAGGTGCACCAGACTGAAGCTATACCACTTGTAATTCTACTTGGTTCATTAAAAAGTTTAAATTCAGGAAGGATATTTAACTTATAGGTGTTACACAAAGCACATTAGCCCTTAGGAATAAGTGTGTCAATTAGCCAGGCATGGTAGTGCACACCTGTGATTCTAGCACTCAGGAGGCTGAGGCAAGAGGACTGGCTTGAGTTCAAGGCCAGCCTGGGCTACACAGTTAAACCCTATCTCAAAAACAAAAGAAAAGTTGTGTCTACTTACATTTTCATCTTTTTGGAAGGTGGAATTTCACTGATTACAGGAGTAGCACATCTCTTTGCTTTCATCTGAACATGGTGTTTTTCTTTCTTCTCCAAATTCTTCTGGGCAGAGAGTCTAAGCGATATCCTATGGTAAAAATATTAATAAAAATTTTATCCATAATGAACACATCTACTACAGATATGCAAATGTTCTTCAGAAATGTGAAAGTATGTCAAACTACAGTTATGAAAAATTTAGTGAGGGGGAGGTGATGCAGAGAACTGAGATATGTTCTGTATATGTACCAACTCCCCACAATGAATATAATCATTGTACTGCAAACATGTACTAGTAAAAATTTTTTAAACTTTAAAACCATTTACTTTTATTACCTACATTCTCAAAATCTATCTCTTGCTGACAGTTTTTGAAATTCAACCATAGTATTTGTAAATTAGACTCAATAAAGCTGATTTTAAAACACAAAAAAGAGAACAGGGCCAAGGATTTAGCTCAGTGGTTCTGCCGCTGCCGCTTGCCTTGTAAGCTGCCGCTTGGCTTGCCTTTTAAGCATAAGGTCCCCAGTACCAAGGGGAGTACTGGGAGGGAAGAGGAGGAGAGAGAGAGAGGGAGGGAGTGAGGG
>NW_022900934.1:26488283-26495064 GCF_012274545.1 Fukomys damarensis
AACAAGACACTTTCTCCTTAACAACAACAAAAACACTGCCAGCCATTACCTAGTACAATGATTTCCTTTCTCTATAGGTTAAGGTTAAAAAAAAAAGATGAGGTGAGATGACAGCCTATTAGTAACTAGTTATAGCTGGTTACCTTCACACCTAAAACTATATAGATGATGTCCTGGAAACTGGCTAAAGTATTTATTTTCTCCTTTTTCTCATAGCTACCCCCAAATTCCTTTTATATAAAATGCAAGAGATACTAAAAAATTAAGTCAAATAATTATATAAGTGTGGCAGTGCACACCTATAATCCCAACACTCTGCTCTGGGAGGCTGAAGCAGAAGGATCAGAAGTTCAAGCCCAGCCTGGGCAATGTGGAGATCTCATGTGATCCTGTCTCAAAATAAAAACTAAAAAAAAAAGGGCTGGGGATTTAGCTCAGTGGTTCCACTGCCTGCCTCGAGAAAGTGCAGGGTCATGAGTTCAATCCCCAGTACCAAAGGTGGGGGCAGGGATGTAGCTCAATGCAAAGCCCCTGAGTTCAATCCCCAGAACTGAGGGGGTGAGAGCAAGGGGGTGTCAAATAATTACAAAGGGGAGACTCATGAAATCACTCATCCAGGCCAAGAAATACAACAGTGAAAAGAGCTGCTAACTTGACTTTTACAATAATCACTAACTTTTCTTTATCAAGCTATACCAAATAAGCATGCATTCCACAAATATGGTATATTAATTTTTAAGAACAGATTCCATGTAATATAATCAGCTAATAACTATTTTTTCTGTTACTTAATTTGATATTAAGTTTATGAGATTCAGCCACATTGTCACATAGCCTTAATTCACTAATTTTTGTGGTTGTATAAGTCACTATGGGAATGTTCCACTACCTATCCAGCCTATTATTGTCAGGTTCTTTCCTCATTTTAGCTATTACAAATACTACTGCTATGAAGATTTTCATAGTGTGCCTCTGGATGCACATGGATATATAAGTCACAAGATTGCTGGATCACAGGACATTAATTTGCTTTTTCTCTGATTTTCAGTGAGATTGAGTATCTTTTCACTATTTATGGACCATGTGGCAACCCTTGTTCATAAAGGACTATGCTATCTTAGTACAAATCTTTTTGCCTCTTTTCGACTGTCACTTTTCCTGGATATGAGTCTTTTGTAGGTTTTTATGTGTTATAGTTTCTCTTACTTTGGGGGTTGGCTTTTCACTCTTTATGTTATATTTTGATTAGATAAATGTACTGAAATGTTTCAACCTCTTCTGTCCCCATAATGGTTAGGATTTTTTCTACAAATGTTCTATTTAGGAAATCTTTCACATTTTCAAGTACATGAAGATATTCTCCTATCTATATTTAGTACTATGTGTTCTATTGGTTTCGTTTCCACATTTAAATCTATGATTCACCTAGAATTGACTGTTTTATATGAAGTAAGGTTGAGGCCAAGTTACTTTCTACTCAGTTACAGTTATCCCAGCAGTTTGTTTGAAAGCAAAACTCTTTCCCCATAGGTCTGCAGTGTCAACTTTGACATGTACTGTGTTCATATAAATGAAAATGAGTTTCTAACTGATTTACACTAATCTTGTTGCTATCTTTGGGAAATACAATAAAACTTTAAATAGAGTAGCTTTATAATACGCCTTTCTTGCAATCTACTAGACACTTCAAAGGTATTCTTGGATCTTAATTTTAGCATTTCTGAATTTCAACATCAGATTGTTAACATACAAAATGAAAACCATAAGAATGGTTATTAGATTGTAACAAATCCAAAGATCAGTTAGGGAAGACTGACACGTTAAGTCTCTTGATTCATTAACATGGCACATTCTTCCACTGATTTAGAACATGTTTAATTTCTCAACACTTTCTGTTACTATACAACAGTATAACACATTAAACAGGTCCAAAATGGTTAGGACGAGAAGTTTTTCAGATTTCAGAGTTCTTTAGGTTTTGGACTATTTGCATAGACTTTATGAGTTGAGCATCCCTACCCTGAAAAATCTGAAATCTGAAATGCTCCAAAGTGTCATATCACACAGCTCAAGTTTCAGATTTGGAAAGATTTCCGATTTCAGAACAGGGAAATGCTCAACTTGTATATTCAATTTTTCAATGTTTATTATGGAGAATTTAAAAAATACTTGAAAATATAATGAATGTCTGGGCATTCATTAGTTAATTTCAAATATTACCAATTCGTAGCCAATACTGTATCGATTCCCCCACCACTCCCCTACATTTTGAAGCAAATCCCAAATTTCATTTTTAATTTGTAAGTAAATCTCTAAGAGAAAGCACTCATTAAAAAAAGGCATGTAGTCTAAAAGAAACATATCAAACAATCCTCCAAATTAGCACAAAATATAGATGACATACAAAGACCTAACTATTCTCAGTGCTACTGCACACCTGCCTCCCAAGTGCAAGGTCCTGAGTTCAAGTCCCAGGACCAAAAACAAAAAGTGCCTGCCTGGCAAAGACCCAACTATTCGAAGGCACTGAAAAATGACCAAAAGCACACGAAAACAAACAATTTACTCATGAAAACCAGCAACTGCAAAGTCCCCAAACATGGTGGCTCCAACAGCATAAAACTAGTCTCACAGGCTGGAGATGACAGAAGACAGAAATCAAAGCCAAACAGAATTTGGAAATTTAAAGAGAAAATCCTGAAAGTTTAGAGAAAGACACAAGTGTGATAGCAAATCTGAACAAAAACGGCACAAATCCCTGCATGATCGCTAAATTACGAGTGCCTAGGGGAAACTGAGGGTGACAAACAAAAAGGCAGGCAGAAACCAGTAAGGTGTCCTTCTCTAAAAGAGGAAACTGAAAAATAAACAAAATAAAAATAAAAACTGAAAAAATGGAAATAAAGTGTTTGTAAATGGGGAGGGGAGGAGGGGGTGAAGGGAGGGCAGGGACAAGGGGAAAAAATGAGAATCAAGACCTATTATGTAAAGGTACAGAATCCCAATGATGAATGTAATTGTATTGTATACCTAGATTGTACCAATAAACTCAATAAAAATAAAAAAATAAAAAAAAATAAAGGAGGAAACTGCACCTGATAAGACTGGTAAATTTGCTGCTTGTTTGATTAAGTGAATTCCTCAATCTGTATATATAGGCTGAGTATCCCTTGTCAGAAATGAGTTTGGGTTTTGGATTGGCAGACTTGGGAATGGGAATATTTGTATTTACATGAGATGTGCCAAGGATGGGACCCAACTCTTAAGCAAAATATTTATGCTTTGAATATGCTTTTCTGGTGGGAAGAGATGCTGGAGATTGATCTCAGGGCCTCATATGAGCTAAACACATATAAGCCACTGAGCTAGTCACTAGTCCCTCATATTCACTTTCTATGAGTAATTTTATATATTTTCCATAATTTTGTGCATGAAACAAAGTTTCATGGCATGGAATTTTCTGGTTGTGTAGTTCTGTCAGTATTCAAAATGGTTCAGACTTTCAGATTTAGAGATACTCAACCTAAATGGATTAAGTAGCTAAGCATGGTGGCACATACCTATAATTACAGCACTTGGCTGAGCCAGGAGGACTGCCATGAGTTCGCGGCCAACCTAGCCTACATAGTGAGTTCAAGGCCAGTCTGAACCACATAGCAAGACCTGTCTTAAAAAACAAAAAAGAGCTGAGCGTGGTGGTGCACACCTGTAATCCCAGCACTGGGGAGGCTGAGGCAGGAAGATCCTGTGAGTTCAACACCAGCCCAGGCTACATAGTGAGTTCCAGGTCAGTCTCAAACGACATAGTGAGACCCTGTCTCAAAAAACAAAACAAAACAAAAAAAATTAATTTAAAAAAATAAATGGATTAAATATTCTTAATCTAGGGCCAGGGACTTAGCTCAGTGGTTCTACAGCCTGCCTCGGAAGCGCCAAGGTCCAAAGTTCGATCCCTGGTACAAAAAAACAAAAAACTATTATCTTTAATCTAAATAATTCTCAAATTTGAGTGGCACAAAACTTAAGACTTCCAGTTTGACATATCATAAGACAAATCTTAGGCCTGGTAAAACTCTTGCAATGTTTTATGAAAAACACTTAAGTACTAAATGTACTCAAAGTCTTAGGTGATCACTAAACTATGCATGTATAGGAAGACTCCAACGAGCCAACTCAAAAAGCAACAACTAGAAGCTTTAAAACAAACCTGAACAGAAATCAACTGCTTCACAGGCCAGGGATTTGGCTCAGTGGTTTCACTGTCTGCCTCACAAGTGCAAGGACCTGAGTTCAATCCCCAGTACCAAAAAAAAATCAACTGCTTCACAAATGAAGGACAACAGTTTGTACTGGTATCTAAGTAAGTTATATACATGCTAGCCACGACCATCATCACCATTTTCAGAATACAACTGAATCCAGAGTTACTACAATCTAATTTTCAAGTCTAACTTTCAACCACTACTTTAAAGATGTACAAAGAGAAAAAAAATAAAAATAAAAATAAAAATAAAAAAAATAAAAATAAAAAAGAGCAACTATACCACAAAGAAATGGAAACTATCTAGGTTTCAAGTGGGTCTAGATATCAGATGTCCCAAAGATTTCAGTTTTGTTATTGTAAGTATGTTCAAAGAATTAAAGAGGCAAATAACAGACTGGTGACAGCAAAACAATGAATCAGTGAAGCTGAGCAGGATGTAATCATAATCCCAGGAGGCTGAGGTAGGATGATCACAAGTTTGAGCTCAGACTGGGCAATTTAGCAACTAAGACCCTGACTTGAAACAAAAGGTTTTTTAAAAAATGGCAGGGGAAAGCCCGGTGTTGTGGCGCACACCTGTAATCCCAGCACTCGGGAGGCTGAGGCAGGAGGATCACTGTGAGATGAGACCAGCCTGGGATACATAGTGAGTTCCAGGTCAGTCTCAACTACATAGTGAGACCCTGTCTCAAAAAACAACAAACAAACAAACAAACAAAAAGGCAGGGGATATAGAGGCCCTGGGTTCAATTCTCAAAAGAGAGAGGAGAAGGGGGCGTGGGAGGGAGAGGGATCTGTAAATTTAAACCAGACACAGACATGGTGGTGCATGCCTGTAATCCCAGAACTCTGGAAACTGAGGCAGTAGGATCACTGTGAATCCAAGGTCAGACTGGGCTACCTAGTGAGTTCAAACCCAGCCTCTCTTAAAGAGAGAGGTGGGGGTGGGGAGAAGGAGGAGGAGGAGGAGAGAAAAGAGCAAGATCCCAGTACACACTATCTACAAAGGATCAACATCAAAATCAAAGGCATTTCGAGCATGGTAGCACAGGTCTGTAATCCTAGCACTTGGGAGACTGAGGCAGGAGTGAGTGCTCCAAGTTCAAGGCCAGCCTGCGCTATACAGCAAGAGCCTGTCTCAACAACAAAAAAAGAAAATCTAAGGAAGGACAGGGTAGGTAACTGAGTGCAGAGTATGTAATTAGCAT
This sequence comes from Fukomys damarensis, assembly GCF_012274545.1. NCBI lineage: Eukaryota > Metazoa > Chordata > Mammalia > Rodentia > Bathyergidae > Fukomys > Fukomys damarensis. Next base: position 26,493,756 of record NW_022900934.1, read on the forward strand.
GCATGAGGTCTTGGATTCAATTTCCAGCACCACAAAAATAATAGAGCCAGAGATTTAGCTCAGTGGTGCCACTGCCTGCCTCAAAAACACAAGGTCCCAAGTTTGAGTTTGATCCCAAGTACCAAAAAAAAAACAAAACAAAAAAAAAACCAACTTATAAATAACAGTAGTAATGAATAAAAGGCAAAAAATAGGTTGAAAGTAAAAGGACAAAAAAAAAAAAGAGAACACAAACATGACCATGAGAAAGCTTAAGAAAACCAGGCAAGGTGGCAAGTGCCTGTAGTGCCATTTACTCAGGAAGTTTAGGCAGAAGGACCACTTCAACACAGGAATTTGAAGTCAGCCTAGGCAGTGAAGAAAGACCCCACATCAAAAAAAAAAAAAAAAAAAAAAAAAAAAAAAAAAAAAAGTAAAACTAAAGAACAAAGAGACATTGGACATTAGGAGGATATAACCATTATACCAGACTAATCAGGATTTGAACCCTGATTCTGAAATGAACTTGTCCTGACCAAGCACCTTATTTCTGAGCTCTTATCTATAAATTAAGCTAATAGTCCAAATGAACTATTAAATGAGATACTATAAAGAGTCTCCCACTGGGGCACTGCAGCGCACACCTGTAATCCCAGAACTCGGGAGACTGAGACAGGAGGATCTCTGTGAATTGGAGAGCAGCCTGGGCTACATAATGAGTTCTAGGTCAGTCTCAAGTAGTAAGACCTTGTCTCAAAAAACCAAGAGTCTCCTATAGCACAGACCCATAGGAAGGACTGCTCTATCAAGGCCATTTTTGTTGAAGCATCAGAAAGCGTTTACAGTATCACAACATCAATCATACTGCTTTGCTTCATCACATGCATCAAGTTATTGGGTTTTTAACATTATTATAAATACAACTTTTGAGCCCTAAAACAGTCTTACCTCTGAGGCTGAGCTGGAGTATTTCTTGATTTGGTTCCCTCAACTTCCAGGGTGCAATAAGCATTTGATGAATTAGAATGTTCCATAAGATTTACTTTTTCTGCCTCTTTGTAGTAAGTGTTCTCAACTGTGGGAGACCAAAAATTAGCACTCAAATCCGAAGGAAAACCTACTTTGTTTATACATTGCATACATGTAACAAATTATCACACCTTATCCAATAAATATGTACAGTTATATTACAAAAATGTTTTAAAAAGAACTACTATGATACTCTCAAAATTTAAAGAACTCTAAAAAGGCTAGGGTGTGGCTCAGTGTAAAGGCCCTGGATTCAATCCCCAATACTTTAAAAAAAAAAAAAAAAAAAAAAAAAAAAAAA
>NW_022900934.1:26495195-26501535 GCF_012274545.1 Fukomys damarensis
AAAAAAAAAAAAAAAAAAAGACAACAATTATGTACTTAGCAGTAGAATTCTATATTAGCGTAAGTTTCAACAGATATATTTTACAAAAACACAGCACATGATTAGCTTTATATTCATCGTGAAATGAATTAACCCATTTTACCATGATAGAGCATTTAGGTAATTTCCCCAGCTCCCCAGGCTCCTAATATACTGCCCCACCTTTCTGTCAAGGAGCTTTTTTTCTATGATTTTCTTTCTTACCTGGTCGCAAAGGTGTAAGACTAGCTTGCTGAAGATTTGCTTTTCTCAGGGAAGTTTTGTTTTGAAAAAGCTCTCCTGTCCCATTTTTCCCAAGAAACTTATTCTCTAAATTGGCCTTCTCTTCTGTAAAAAGGTAAGGTCAGTATCATCCAAACAGTAAGCAAAACAAATCAGCAACAGGTACTTAAAACGGGGACTAAAGCCCTCTTCCAATATTCTTCCAGCTCATGTCACAAATACAAGCAAAATTCTAGCAATCAAAAGGAAATGAGTACACATTATATATCAGAGATAGACTGCAAAAGCTTTCACTCAAAAAATGGCAACATCGAACAACATATGATAGACAAGTATAAATTCTGCCTTGTACCATCTTTGCTTAATACACAATCAGCCACACATGACCCAGCCTTATCTACCACCTAAGTACATCGTGCTCCTCTTAAAGGAAACTGTAGCCAATAGCAACTGCTTGGCTATCTTAGGCACAGATTCTTCTTCAACAGGAGTAGTAAGATGAGAGTGTGGGATGTGGGAGAAGGGAGGACAGCTAGTTTCTCTCAAGGCATGTTATCTTAGGCTCTGCTGTGCCTGGAAGTCAGTGCAAAACAGGAAAAGGTCTGTTCTACCAATAGTCCACTCACAGGGCTTCAGGAATGCAGAGAGCCCCAGCAACAGCTACTCTGTGCACATGCGCTCTGACTACAAGTGTGAAAAAAGATGGTATTATCTGGAAGAAAATGAGAAAGTAATACTAGAGCAAAAGTAATTCTGAAAGATTGTGGGTAAATTTTTTTCTTCTAAACTGTAACAGTACTGTTAGTTAATATTTCATTTTTGGTTTTTGTTCTTATTTTTTTAAACACTTGAAAAAAAAATCCTCAGCTCAAGCATATTCTCCAGGTCCTAGCAAAGCAAGGGCAAGGGGAAGATGCCTCTAGAACAGTTGACCCCGCCTATATCTACTTTTCCTCCCACACTACTTCCAACAGACTCTTATTGTCAGGATTCCCCAGTGGATGCCATTTAAATCCTTTTCCAAGAGAATGGCAGGTACTGTCACATTGGGACACTGCACTATGAGTGATAAGTGCAACTACAATGGAATCATTTTTGTCACTACCACAAACTGATAACGATTTTTTTTAATAAGGAAGTCAGAGAAAAGAGAAAAATGAAGGGACCCCATCAACTACTGTTCTCACATATTATCCCAAAGGTATACAAAGACAACCATATCCTTGTTTACTTTTTTTTTTCTTTCACACTCTTATTTACTATTGGCCTGGTTTTAGTGGTTGTGCCACATCACAGGAACTAAATCATGAATTCTATCTAAGTGAGGGGATCAGGTTCTTAGTAGCATAACATCCCCATTTAAAAATGAATTGAGAAAGCTGGGCGTGGCAGCTTTCCTAGCACTCGGGAGGCTGAGGCAGAAGGATCACTGTGAGTTCAAGACCAGCCAGGTCAGTCTCAACTATATAGTGAGACCCTGTCTCAAAAAAACCGAAAAAATGAATTGAGAGGGCTGGGGATTTAGCTCAGTGGTTCTGCTGCCTGCCTCACAAATGCAAGGATGAGTTCAATCCCAGGTACCAAATAAATATTGAGGGGTCAGGTGCAGTGGCATAAGGCTGTAATTCTATAATTCTAAAACTCTAGAGGGCTGAGGCAGGAAGCTCTCAAATTCAAACCCAATCTGAGCAACTTGATGTGATTATGTCTCTTAAAAACAAACAAACCAAGGTCAGGCGTGGTAGCGGAGCACACCTGTAATCCCAGCACTGCACTGCCTGTAATCCCAGCACTAGGGAGGCTGAGGCAGAAGGATCCCTGTGAGTTGAGACCAGCCTGGAGTACATAGTGAGTTCCAGGTCAGTCTCAACTACATAGTGAGACCCTGTCTCAAAAAAACCAAAAAAGCAAAAACAAACACAAACAAACCAAAAAAACACCAGATAACACCAGGTATGGCAGCGCATACCTGTGATCCCAGAACCTGGGAGGCTGAGGCAGGAGGATCACCATGAGTTCAAAGCCAGCCTGGGCTACATACATAGTGAGTTCAAGGCTGACCTGAACAACATAGCAAGAACCTACCTCAAAAAAATAAAAGAGCTAGGGATTTAGCTCAGCAGCACAGCACCTGCTTGGTAAGCACAAGGTCCTGAGTTGGATCCACGGTACCAAAAACAAAAAAAGATGAGGCTAGGGATGTTGTAAAGTCCCTAGGTTCATAGTATTGCAACAAATCAAAACAAAACCAAAACTAAAAAACAACTGAGAGAAGCCAGGCGTGGTGGTACACTTGTATAACCCAGCATTTGGGAGGCTGATGCAGCAAGTAACAAGTTTGAGGCCAGCCTGAGCGACCACAGTGAGACCTGTCTCGAGAAAGAAAACAAAAAACAAAGACTGAGGGGAGAGGGTGAGTGTAGTTGTAAAAGGGCAACAAGTGCCACGGGCGGATGGCATGTGACCATACTCCCAACACTTGGGAAGCTGAATCAGGAGGATCGACATGAGTTTGAGGCCAGCCTGGGCTACATAGTGAGCTCAAGGCCAGTTTGGAAAACATAGCAAGACCAGGTCTCAAATAAATAAATAAATAAATAGGAAAAAAGCCAGGCACAGTGGTGCACATCTGCCGTCCCAGCTACTCAGGAAGCTATGGTGAGAGGACCGCTTATGAGGACAAGGCTACCACAGCAAAGCATAATGAGATTCTGGTTTCAAAAATAAAGAAAGACAAATTAAAGGGCAAAACAGGATCTCTGTGATGGTAAAACTATGCAATATATCTTGACTGAAATGGTAGATATACAAACCTACACACAGGTGATACAACTGGAAAGAAATTGGCTGGGGATGGTGGCACATGCCTGTAATTCCAGCACTTAGGAGGCTGAGGCAGGAGGATCACAATGAATTCCAGGCCAGCCTGGGCTAGATAGTGAGTTCAAGGCCAGCCAGCTTGAATTTAGAAAAGACCCTGTCTAAAAAATAAAAAATCAAGAGCTGAGGATTTAGCTCAGTGGTTCTGCTGCCTGCCTTGAGAGTACAAGGTCCTGAGTTCGATCCCTGGTATGCATGTATGTATTAATTAATTGAATTTAATTAAAAAAAATTAAAAATCGAGGGCTGGGGATTTAGCTCAGTGGTGCCCCTGCCTGCCTCACAAGTTCAGGGTCCCAAGTTTAACCCCCAGTACAAAAAAAAAAAAAAAATTTAGTAATTGCAAAGAACTTAATACATATACAAACACACACACAAAAGAAAAAGAATACAAGTAAAACTGGAGAAATCTGAGTGAAAGCAATAAATTGCACCAGTGTCAATATTCTAGTTGTAATATTATACTCTATACCCAAATAATAGAACAAATTTTTAGGTGGCTGCCACCACTACAGACATGTTTGAGTCCTTGAGTTTCACTAAACATTGTTTTATTTGGATTTTCTCACATCCCAAAACCTATCACACTAAATTGCAAAATAACATTAATTTGTACTTAAGGGTCCATTCCCAAAATACGGGGAATTTCAATTACAGCTGACCCCTGAATACCTCAAAAGTTATAGCACTGACTCACACAAGTCGAAAATCTGCAGAGAACTTTGGCTATTCAAAACACAAGCTAACTACACAATTATTGTACCAGTTAATTGTATAGTTATGACTTAATACTGCATCTTCACATTTATTTACATTTCTCTCTGCATATAACAACATGTATATAAGTTTTGGTAAATTTTAACTTTTGGGGTTTTTTTTGGGGGGGGTGGTTTTTTTCCCCCCAGTATCAGAGGATCAAACTCAGGACCTTGTGCTTGCTAGGGCAGACACCATACCACTAAGCTAAATCCCCGTGTTTAGTTCTGTTTTTTTTTTTTAAAGACAAGGTCTCATTTTGCATTTCAGGATGGCCTTGAACTCATTACGTGGCCCAGGCTGGGCTCAAACCCACTGCCTTGGCCTCCCAAGTGCTAAAACTACAGGCATGTACTCCCCTCTAGCCTTTAACTTTTATAATAGATCTTTGCATGTTTTATGGTAGTAAATGATAAAATAAGACTACTGTCTATATATTTTATGTACTCATGACATACCTAAGGTATTCTTAATTTTCATCTGAGTTCTTTCAAATTATCACAAATCCAAAAGAAAAATAAAAAAATAAAAACTAAACTTCAAACCCATGTATTTCAAAAGTCAACTGGATTTCTATAGGTGACAAGATATCTTGGTACAAAACAAAGGTTATGTTCTAGTTATTTTCTTACAACCCTTTCTATTTGTGAAAGATTCTCAGCATAACCCTAAAAGGGCCAGAGAAAGCAGATACTTACCAAACCATGAGTCCACATTTTCTGTATCTTCCTCATAATCCAAAGATGTAAAATTGATGAAGTCCGAGGGAGCATCAAAGGAGTAAGAGTTTTTAACTTGTGACATTGTCCTACCCTTAGTGCACAAGAGCAGGTTCTTCCTAGTGTTTGTATCTCGTTTCTCAACAGGTCAATTTCTGAGGAGAGAAATGGTTCAGAAATTTGATTCATATTAACCTAAAGTACTGACTGATTCCTACTCTAGTTTTACAACCATACTTACAATTAAGAAAATCATCTGGACAATACACTTAATTTGTCAAATCAACCTAAAACTTAGGTTTTTGTTTGTTTGTATTGGTAACTTGAAAATACTCCTTCAAGTAAACATACCTGAATTAGAAAGAAGCAAAAAGTTCAATGAGTACTTACAATATGCCATGTACTGTGCTAGATGTTTTATAGCCATTATCTTAGTATTTTCCCTCACTCTACCATTTTCTCATTTCTAGTCCTCTGCCCAATTTGTTCTTTCCTGAATAATTTAATTTCTGAAACACATGAACTTTTATGCCTAACAATATAAATCACTCAATGTCCAATTTCTATAAATTCTTTCCCAATTTCCACCTATCATACATATTTTCTGTTTCTAAAGCCACAGTGCTTTGTTTCTATCTTTGCTATCACTTGCCATCCAATTTTATATTTAGAGTAGAATGAAGTTCCTTCCTGAAAACAGGAATGTATTTGACTTGCATGTACTTCATATGTCAAGGTTCTTAGCACATTACCTTATACAAAGTAAGTGCTAGATAGAGTTCTGCAAGTACAGGGTTTGTCTTGTTTGAGGCAGGGTCTTGCTGCATGGTTCAGGCTGGCCTTGAGCTCACTATATAGCCCAGGCTGCCTCGATCTTCCAGCAATCCTGCCTGGGCTTCCCCAGGACTGGGATTACAGGCATGCACCATGCCAGGCAACTGCTTTCCTTAGTAACAGTTTTTATGGAATGGGGAATATAGCTCAATGCTACAGCACATACTTAGCTCTAGGTGCAATCCTTCGTACTGCCAAGAGAAAAAGAGAGAAAGAAAGAATAGCCTATTATGAAAATGACTTTACAATGTAGACAGTATGTACAATACGCAAAATAACTAAAAGTAACAAGTTAAAGATATTGGCCCACTTCTACCCCTGTATACAATGTTTTATATTCTATCATGTGGAAACCTGTATAGATTTAAAATCAGCCTCCATCCTGGATATATCTAGCTTATAAAGTAGCTGGAAATAGTATGAAAAACAGCCTATAAGCCACACTCATTGGCAAATAATTTGGCCATGAAACTCGAGAGCCATTTGTCTTTATCCAGGGAACAACATGTGCTTAAAAGTATTCTGAATCTTGGAAGGGAAGGTGACATCAGTAATCACTTACATAAACATTTTTAAAATTTGTTTCTTTAAATTCTTAACTCATAATTAGTAAATGCTCATTTTTAAAAAGGTAATAATGCTGGGTGTGGTGACGCACACTTGTAATCCCAACACTTGGGAGGCTGAGGCAGGAGGATAGCTGTGAGTTCAAGACCAGTCTGCACTACATAGTGAGTTCCAGGTCAGTCTCAAACTACATAGTGAGACCCTGTCTCAACACCCCCCCAAAAAAAGTTACCAGAGGTCCAGGGATTTAGCTCAGTAGTACCACACCTGCCTTTCAAACAGAAGGTCCTGAGTTCAATACCCAGTACCACAAAAAAAAAAAA
>NW_022900934.1:26501559-26515509 GCF_012274545.1 Fukomys damarensis
AAAAAAAAAAAAAAGTTACCAGAGTGATCGTGACATGCCAGATACTATAAAGTACTAAACACATATTATTTATTTCTTTATTTTTTTTTTTTGGTACTGAGATCAAACTCTGGTCTTTGAGCTTGTGAGGCAGGCGGCAGAATCACTGAGCTAAATCCCTGGCCCCTAAATACATATTATTTCTAATGTCTACAAAATCCTATAAAGCAGCAATTATTCTCCTGATCCTAGAAAAACTGAAGATTAGAGAGATTAAATAATTTGTCTAATATCACAGTTATGTCAAGATAGACCTAGATCTAGAACACAGGCTTCTGACTTCAGTACAATGTTCTTTCACACTCTTCTACCCCTATTTATACTCTAGAGAAGTATAGTAATATAGTTCTCTATTTGCTCATTTTATTTCCAAGCAGATCTATTTTCCACAGTCCTTTAACCTAAAAAGAGGGTTTTGTTTTTTGAGACAGGGTCTCACTACGTAGTTCAGGCTGACCTTAAAATCACTATGTAGCCCAGAATGGCCTTGAATCCACAGCAATCCTCCTGCCTCAGCCTCCCAAGTGCTGGGATTACAGGCATGTACCACTATGTTCTGCCTAAAAAGAGGGTTTTCTATTATCCCCATTCTAAATTTTTCACTCTCCTTCATTTCTTTCATTATTCAGTTTAATTCAATAAGCTTGTTAGTAGTTCATTTAAATTATGCACTTACATAAGATTTAAGTTTTGTATTTAAGTTCCTTTCTCACATATATTCAATGATGGGACTGTCCTCACATGGGACATGCCAGACACAAAAAAAGTTAAAGTGTACATGGCAGCTATATAAATAAGTAACAATAACCAATAAATAAGCTAATACACAACATCGACGGCTAGGGGATTGTAACTCAATGGTAGAGTGCTGTCACCACACACAAGACCTTGGGTTTGATCAGCACTAAAAAAAAAAAAAAGTATAAAACCTCTACATTATATAGTTTAATCTGGGTCTGACAGCACAGACTTGTAATCCCAGTACTCTAGGAGGCTGAGGCAGGTGGACTGTTAAAGTCAAGCCCAGCTGAGGAAACTTAGCAAGACTCTGAAGACTTTGTCTCAAAATCAAAAATTAAAAATAGGCTGGGGACATAACTCAATATTTGAAAGACCTGGGTTCAAATACAGTATGGAAGGAGAAAAAAATTATATTGTATAAATTATAAGTATAAAGAGAATTAGAGATTAACATGACTAAAGTTAGGCTATTATCAAATATTTTTCAGCTGGGCGTGGTGGCACACACCTATAATCCCAACACTCAGGAGGCTGAGGCAGGAGGATCACTGTGAGTTCCAGGCTTGGACTACATAGTAAGTTCCAGGGAAGGCTGAACTACATAGTGAGACCCTGTCTCAAAAAAATAAAAAATAAAATAAAATAAAATAAATGAATATTTTTCTCAGGAACTAGGCCAGCCTATCCCCTCTCACCACTTTTATTCAATATTCTTATATATTTCTTAAAATTTTAGCTAGATTGGGGCTGGCAATTTAGCTCAGTGCTTCTGGCACTTGACTTGTAAGCACAAAGACCTGAGTTGGATCCCCGGTGCCCCCCCCAAAAAAGTGGTTTTTTCAGCTGTATCAATTAGGCAACAGAAAAAAAATAAAAGGGATACAAATAAGAAAGGAATAAGTCAAATTATTGTTTGTAGGCGATATGACCTTATATCTAGAAGACCCTAAAGACTCCACCAAAAGACTTCTAGAGCTAATAAATTCAGTAATGTATCAGGATATAAAAATCAACATTAAAAATTATCTTTATTAGGGGAGGAGGGGGTGGAGGGAGGGTGGGGACAAGGGGAAAAAATGAGAACAAGACCTGGCATGTAAAGGTACAAGATCTCAGTAATGAATGTAACTGTACTGTCTACCTAGAATGTACCAATAAATTAAATTTTAATTTTAAAAAATTACCTTTATTATACACTAATTATGAACTAGCCAAGAAAGAAATCAGGAAAACGATTTCATTCACAATAACTTCAAAAAAGAAAATTTACCTAGGGACCAATCTAACCAAAGAGATGAAAAGATTTCTACATGAAATTTTTAGAACACTGAAGAACAAAACTGAAGATACCAGGAGGCGGAAAGACCTCTCTGTTCATGGACTGGCAGAATTAACATTGGCTAAATAGTCATATTACAAAAGTGATCTAAAGATTCAATGCAATCTCCATCAAAATACCAGTGACATTCATCAATGAATTAGGAAAAACAATCCTAAAATTCTTATGAAAACACAAAAGATTCAGAATAGCCAAAGCAAAGAAAGGCTGCTATCAAGAAATCAACCAATAACAAATGCTGATGGAGCTGTGGGGGAAAAGGAACCCTTCTCCACTGTTAGTGGGAGTGTAGACTGGTGCAACCACTGTGGAAATCAGTGTGAAGATTTCCCAAAAATCTAAAACTAGACGCTCCATTCAAACCAGCTATACCTCTTCTTGGTATGTTCCCAAAAGAATTAAAAGCATCATACTACAGAGATATATGCATATCCATGTTTACAGTGGCACAGTTTGTAATAGCTAAAGGTTGGAAACAGCCCAAATGCCCATCAATAAAGAAGATGTGGGTTTTTTTTTTATATAATGGAGTATTATTCAGTCATAAAAAGGATAGGTATGGGCCAGGGATTTAGCTCAGTGATGCCACCACCTGCCTTGAAAGCACAAGGTCCTGAGTTCGATCAGCAGTACCAAAATAAAAAAGGTTAAATATGAGACAATTCTAGCTAAATGGATGCACCTTGAGACTATACTCAAGTGAAATAAATTGGATGTACATGTTTAAATACTACATTACTTCTCTGATATGGAAAAGCAAAAATGGAAATAAGGACTACACATTTGTATATTATACATTTGTATAATGGATGCTGGAAATGGGAAGAAAGTATTCAAACGGGAAGGAGGAAGGAAGGAACAAGAAAAAAGTGAAAACAAATAAAAAATGGAAACAAAGCTTTTGTATATGGGGGGCCTTGGGGGAAATGAGATAAAAGCAAAGCAAACCAAAGCCAAGCCAAGCCAAGCCAAGCCAAAGCCAAAGCAATCCTAAGCAAAAAAGATCAAGGCTGGAGGCATCACAAGACCCAGTTTCAAGTTACATTGCAAAGCCATAGTAACAAAAACAGCATGGTACTGGCACAAAAACAGACATACAGGCCAAAGGAACTGAACAGAGGACACAGAAACAAACCCACACAACTACAGCCATTTGATTCTGGACACAGGAGCTAAAAATAGACTTTGGATAAAAGACTGCTTCTTTACCAAAGTGTGCCCCCAAAACTAGACATGCACTTATAGAAGACTGAAACTACATGGTGGTGCACACCTGTAACCCTAGCACTGACTGGGTAGGGCTGAAGTAAGAGGATCACTCCTAGTGTGAAGCCAGCTTGTGCTACACAGTGAGCTCAATGCTAGCCTGAACTTCATAGCAAGACCCTGTCTAAAACAACCACAAAACCCCAATCAATTCAAAATGGATCAAAGACCTAAGTATAAGACCTGAAAATCTGAAACTGCTAAAATGCACTTGAAAAATCTGAAACTACACTTGAATAGAACTTCAGTATCACAGAAAACAGCAAAAATCAACAAATAGACTATATCAAGGTAAAGTTTCTGCACAACAAAGGAAACAACTAGCAGAGTAGAGAGCCTATAAAATAGAAAATCTTTATGAACCATTCTTCTGACAGAAGATTAACATATGGAATATACAAAGAACTCAAAGCTTAACATCAAAAAATCAAATAGCCCAATCAATAAATGGGCCAATAAATTGATCAGGCACTTCTCAAAAGTACAAATGGCCAATAAATATATGAAAAAAAGTTCAACATCTTTAATCATTATGGAAATGCTACTCAAAACTACTTAGCTGGGGGGTATGTGCAAGGCCCTGGATTCAATCACCAGCACCACAAATAGACACACAGCCGGGGATTTAGCTTAGTGGTTCCGGCGCCTGCCTCACAAGCACAAGGGCCTGAGTTCCATCCCCAGTACCACAAATAGCCACACACACACACACACACACACACACACACACACACACAAAAAAAAAAACACAATACTACAGATCCCATGTCATACCATTCAGAATGGCTGAATACAAAAAACAATAGCCAAAAATACAAAAAACAATAAATGCTGGGAAGGATATGAGGAAAAAGGAACCCTTCTACACTGCTAGCAGGAATGAATATTAATATAGCCATTTTGGAAATCAGTATGGAGATTCCTCAAATAATTAAAACTAGGGCCAGGGATTTAACTCAGAGGTGCCACACCTACCTGACAAGCACAAGGTCCGGAGTTTGATCCTGAGCACAGCAAAAAAAAAAAAAAAAAAAAAAAAAACTTCCAGAAATAGAGCTACCATTTGATGCAGCTATACATTCTTTGGTATATACTCAAGGATTAAAGTCAGAATAGGGATATGGGTACATACATGTTTACTGTCACATAATATACAAAAAGCAAGATAATAAATCCAGCCTAGGTGATCATCACCATATATAGGATAAAGAAAATGTGCTGGGTGTGGTGGCACATGCCTGGGAGAACTCACCAGGAGTTCAAAGCCAGCCTGAATTACAAAGTGAGACCCTGTCTCAAAATAACAAAACAAAACAAACAAAAATAAGTGACTTCATTAATTACGAGAAGGCCTGCCTGCTGGGTGTGGTGGCGCATGCCTATAATCCCAGCACTCAGGAGGCTGAGGCAGGAGGATCACTGTGAGTTGAGACCAGCCTGGGCTACATAGTGAGTTCCAGGTCAGTCTCAACTACACAGTGAGATCCTGTCTCAAAAAACCCCCCCAAAAAAAGAGAGAGAGAAGGCCTAACTACACAGCAGTAATAATAGCAAATACTGTTTTAAGGAGGAAAAGGGCTAAGACTTCCTTAGCAGTGACATACACTGAATATTAAATCTTTTTTTTTTTTTTTTTTTTTTTGGTAACAGGGATCAAACTCAGGACCTTCTACTTGCAAGGCAGGCAGCAGCACCACTGAGGTAAATCCCCGGCCCTTAAATCTATTTTACTATAGAAAGATCAGTTTCTAACAAATGAAAATGTATCCTGTTCTTATTTTTTACTTTTTTTTTTTTTGAGATAGGATCTTGCTCTGTAATTCAGGCTGGCCTTGAACTCACTATGTAGCCTAGGTTGGCCTCAAAATCATGGCAATCCCCCTACCTCAGCCTCCCAAGTGCTGGGATTACAGGCGTGTGCCACCATACCCAGCTCTTGCCTGTTCTTTAACTGTGTAAATAGTAAGAAAATTTCTTTGAAACTGGAAAAAAAATTAAAAGGATGACAAAGTAGAAGGGGCTAAGCACAGTAGCATGTCTGTAATCCCAACACTCAGAAGGCCTAAACTACATAGTGGAACCTGTCTCAAAAAAACAAGAGGAAAAAGTAGAAGGGAAAGCATTACTAGACAAGAGGAAGAGAATACGGGCGGGGGGATGAATAACAGGAAGGATAGACATGAACAAAATGTATTACATGCATTGAAACTCCCCCCAAAATGTGAAACTAGGGGGAGGGCAGGTGAAATGATCAAAGTATGTTACGTGCATGTAGGAATCTGCCAAAATAAAACCCATTAGTCTATATAACTAATTTTTAAAAGTGAAGAAAATATATTTTTCATTGAACAAGATGGGCATGATAGAGCACATCTATAATCCCAGCTACTCAGAAAGCTGAGGTAGGAGGGTCACAAATTTGAGGCCAACCTGGGTAGCTCAGCAAGACTTTGCCTCAAAATATTATAAAAAGAAGTTGGGAGGGGGATATTCTGGAGGTGTAGCTCAGTGGTAGATTGCTTGCTTGAGGCACATTAGGAGCTCAATCCCCAGTATTGCTAAAAACAAAAATTTTGGGGCTGGTGATTTAGCTCAGTGGTTCTGCCACCTGCCTCCCAAGCACAAGGAGCTGAGTTCAATCCCCAGTACCAAAAAAAAATTTTTTTTTAATTGAACATCACCAAAACAATAGGAAGTACACTAAAATGCAAAGTACCTCGATAGCCTTCCAAGCCTGGAGTGGCCATGCAACAGTTCTGGTCCATGAGAACTACGAATTTGTTAAAAGAATTCATAGGAAAATGTTTACCTTCCTGCTACAGCTATTTCTGTCACTTCCCTTCACCCTCTTCCTGCTTGAAAGCACATCTAAGGGCTGAAGCTACAGCAGACATCTTACATACATCAGTGGATGGAAAAGAGAATAGATGTTGGCCCTCACATCACTGAGCTACTGATCACCTAATACAGGTCTCTTATGTGAAAAAACAAGTACTTTTATTGTATAAGCTACAAGAGTTACATTTCCTGTCATTTGTAACCAAAAACAATCCTAAGTAACACAGAAGTCTGGAATTCTAACAATCTGACAGCTAATAGGTTTATATAACAATGACAAGTCACTCTACCTCTCTGCCCACCTACTTCCCATAAACAAATGAGAAGGCATCCCAAGTGCTATGAAATATACCACCCTAAGGCATCATCAACCACTGCCACTTGACCCACAGATAATTTTCTCCTTCTTGATCACATTTCTACACAAAAGATCCTCAGTGGAGGACTTCTCAGTGGCTGACAGTGATTAAAACTTTCTGGCTGCAAGGAGGAAGTTTTCCCGTTTTTGTGAACAAACATGCTGGAAGACATGGGAAAAATCTTGGATTCTCATGATCTTAATGCCTAACTGAGGTCACTGGCAACACTTCCCAGGCAGGAATGTAATGAAGACAGCTAGAGCCAGGGGAGGGCAGAAGCAGGAATGTAACATGCAGCAGTCCCACTTAGCCTTCTGAATACCATGACTGCACCAAAGCCTGATGCTGGAAAATTTTCAAATTCAACCACTTGCATTCTTTTTCTTTTTTTTTAACTATGGAGCTCTATGGTCTCATGTAGCCTTATACTAGCTGACAGAAGGAGAAAAGAACATAAAAGCGATGCAGCTGTTTCTTACAAGTTTGGCCCAGAATTAGCAGATTTTCCAGCCACATTTTATTGGTATGAACCAATAATCTGGCCACACTGATGCAGGAACTAGGAAATGTTCCCTTTGTCAGCCACTGCTCTATATAGGGATCAGATATATTTTCACAGATACTGCCAGAGCAAATGCCTAAAATATTGAGGAAAAGCAATGAAAATAATAAAGCCCATTGAGATATAAACACAAAGAATCAAATGGTGATGATAAAATTTTTGTGAAGTAATTTTCATTCTAAGTGATAAGATATACAGAACTGATTGTGTCCAGCATATAGACCAGAAACTTAGAAAACAGAAACCTGGTATGGTAGCGCATACCTGGAATCCAGCTACTCAGGAAGCTGAAGCAGGAAGGTAAGTTTCAAGCCAGCCTGGGTCACTTAGCAAGACTCTGTCTCAAAAAAAAAAAAAAAAAAAAAACGAAAAAAACCATTGAATTCTTAATCCTCTTTGAGAATAACTTTGTGAAATTATTTTCCTGAGATTACTGAATAAAGAGTAGAATAGGATCACTGTTGTTTATTTTTTGATTCATCCAATAAATAATTTACTGAAGTTCTACCTAAAAAAAAATTATGACACTCTACTGTTATTCTCTATGAAGGGCAATCTACAGAGAGATACAGCAGAAATTTTATGCACGTATAAATATAAGAAAGTGGAAGCTGGGTTCACTGTTGCAAGCCTGTAATCCTCGCACTCAAGAGGCTGAAGCAGGAGGTTACGCCATTTGAGGTCAGCCTGGCCTGCATAGGGAGTTCTAGGCCAGCCAGACTAGAGTGTGAGATCTTGCCTCAAAAAAAAGTTGAAGGCTGGGCATGGTGACATACAACTATAGTTCCAGCACTCAGGAGGCAGAGGCTGATGCAGGAGGATAGAAAGGATTTGAAGTCAGCCTGGGCTACATAGTGAGACTCTGTCTCAAAAAACAAAACAAAGGGCTAAGGATTTAGCTCAGCGGTTCCACCACCTGCCTCACAAGCGCAAGGTCCCAAGTTCCATCCCCAATATAAAACAAAACAACAGTTTTTTTATGGCATTGTTCATAAAAGTGAAAATAAAAAAACCCAAATCCCACCAATCAGGAATTGGTTGAATAAATTATGACACAACTGTTTAATGAACTATTCATATGAGATAACTGTAAATATGGCAATATGTACAGTTGTTTCAATAGCTGTTATGTGAGAAACTAAATGCAGAAGACTGTTTTACTCTTTATTTATTTTTTATACTGGGGATTGAACTTGGGTCCTTGAGCTTGCAAGGCAGGTGGCGGAACCGCTGAGCTAAATCCCCAGCCTCATTCCTACTGTTTTCAAAAGAAGAAAAAGTCAATATATACTCAGAAATACATAGACTATTAAGACACAGAGTTAATAGTTGGCTCTGTGATGGGAGCTGTGGGAGAGATAAATTAGATTTTTCACTGTATAAACTTTTTTATTTTCCTGGTGATACTGGAGACTGAGCCCAACGCCTGCACGTTGAGCTACATCTCCAGACTTTTTCTATTTTTCATTTTGAGACAGGATCCTACCAAGTACCTAAATCATTATATACTCTTTACACTTTTAATATGTTTTATTATTACATAAATGCATACCTTTTCAGTTTAAAAAAAAGTTAAGCAGCATTTATTTCCATCTACAATTAAGTGTGCAGTGAAGATAACACTGGATATTCTGGAATTTTTATTAAATACTCTTGATAACCCAATAGATTGTCAAATCTCTTGGTTTTGGGAAATGTTTCCCATTTACATGGCCTGTATATTGGCTACTAAATTTACATATTCTAATATTTCTATATAGAAATAAAAATGATAAGATCCAACAATAAAAAGGTATATAAAAGTGAAAAGGGCTAAAAATAATAATAGCTACTAATTACTGAGTACTAATGCAAGGGATTATTGGCAGTGTTTTACAATTACTCATAAGTCCTCAAGACAACAATATAAAGTAGGTACTATTATAATCTTCATCTTACAGATGAGAAAACTAAGAGCTAGAGATTACTCATTTATTTATGGTCACACAGCTAAGAAGTTGCACAATCAGGGTTTGAGCCTGCATGGGCACTAAAGACTCTGTTCTTATCCACTGCCTGTCATATTTACTATTTTGCCAGCTGTTGTAGTGAATGCCTATAATTCCAGCACTCTAGGAGGCTGAGACAGGAGGATTGTAAATACAAGCCAAGCCTGGACAACTTAGTGAGACCTTGTCTCAAAATAAAATTTTTTTAAAAAATTAGAAGTGTAGCTCAATAGTACAATGCATGCACAAAGTCCAGAATTCAAACTCCAGTACCACGCACAACACACACAAAAAGTAAATAGGTAAGTAACAAATGTCATGTTATAAGACATACAACCATTTATAGGCAACTTACAAATACTGTCTACTACAGGTAGGCTAAGCACCTTACCAGGTTCTTCACACAAATCATCTAATTTAAATTAAAATAAAGAAGGCAGATACAATCATCACCATGTCACAAATAAAGGCTTAGGCTCAGGAAAATTAAGCTACTTCAAGATCACCAAGGAGTAGGTGGAAAAGGTCTCTGATATACAAAACTTTTCTATAAACATTCCTTCGGTAAAGAAGTAGGTGGGCTGGGGATTTAGCTCAGTGGTTCTGGTGCCTGCCTTGCAAGCACAAGGTCCAGAGTTTGACCCCTGGTATTAAAAAAAAGGAAATTAGGTAAGCCAGATGTGGTGACACATGCCTACAATCCCAGCACATGGGAAGCTAAGGCATGAGGATCACCATGAGTTGGAAGCCAGCCTGAACTTCAGAGGGAGACCCTGCCTCAAAAATGAAAATAAACAGTGGTGCTGCCACCTGCCTCACAAGCTCAAAGTCCTGAGTTTAATCCCCATACCAAAAATAAAAAGAACCCAAAAAGCAAAATAAATAAAATAAAAAGCTTCTTTTGAGCTCTCTTGGAATCTAGTATAGCCAACTCAGGGCACCATCTGACCTCCCTGAAAAGTGGGAGAAAAATGAAAAACGTGTCAAAAATCAAAGCCCTTAGGCTGGTGATTTAGCTCAGTGGTTCTGCCACCTGCCTTGCAAGCGCACAAGGACCAGAGTTCGATCCCTGGTGCCAAAAAAATAGAAACATGAAAAATCAAAGCCTTTGGGCCGGGGATTTAGCAAGGTGCTTGGCAAGAATGAGGTCCTGAGTTTATACCCAAAAAAAGAAGTTAAAAACAAAAAAAAAAAAAAAAAAAAAAAAAAAAATCAAAGCCCACAGGCAGGGGCTATAACTCAGTGGTACAGCACCTGCCTGGTAAGCAGGAATTGAGTTCAATTCCCAGTATTAAAAAAAAAAAGAAAAAGAAAAAAGAAAGAAAGAAAGAAAAATATCAAAAGCCCATAGGGTCTAGTGAGAAATGAAATAGACTAGAGCTAAAGGCAACTGTTTAAATGAGAGAGCCCCAGGCATGGTGGGAACTGGATGCTTTCCTGCACCCCTTAATCAAGATTGAATTTCTGTCAACAGGTCTTACTGGGAAAAAAAAAGGCACATGTGTCAACCACATTCCCTCAAACAAATCAGGTGCCAAGCAAGAGAATCAACTTCACATTTCAAAATTATCTGAATCTGCCATAGCGCTCTTAAAAACTAGAAATATTCTGAGTAAAGAACTAGCTATTAATGAACAATAACTCTACAATAGATGTGTTCCTTATGCTATGAACGAGGCAAGCTCTTTTTAAAACTACTTATCAAATGTCGAACATCATATAATACAACCCATTTCTTGCTTCCAGAAAACAAAGACTAAAAGTATATAGACATAGTCTTTACATAAATATATAAAATCCCCTCCCTTAAAAAACAGTTGAGTGAGGCATGCAGAAACAATTGTGATATAGTGATCCTTGCTGTAATAGGGGGCAATGGGGAAACGCACACAAGAACTGGGTGAAGGAGAGTGCAGAAGAGAACCCGGGGAAGGTGAGTCAACGTAGGCTTCCTGGTACAAGAGACAGGCCTGCAGAGGTCTACAAATAAAAAAACGAATGTTGACCTTTTCTAAGGGAAGAAATAAATGGAAAAGGGAAATGAATGGGGCCAAATGCAGAAGAAGCAATGCAACATGTTTCCACATTCATCTGAAATTAACCTCCCATTGCCTCCTGTCTCTCTCTTCACTCTCAAACCAAAAATAAACTAGCCTTGACAAGCTCTATAAATCAAAAGGTGCAGGTTCAGAGGGGGTGGGGGAAAGCTGCAAGAGGGTGCATTCTAAGCAGGGCTGAAACAGTGGACTAGCAGCTCCTAGCAAAACAAACGCTGGCATGAAAGATGCTCTCAAGCACCTCAGTATCCAGCGTTTTCTTCCCTACTCCCAGTAGAGGGAAAAAGTAGCAGTTAAGCAACTGGTGATGCAACAGAATAAATAGATTAAGTTAAGACTTCATTAGAAATATAGTTAGTTAAAATAAACCCATCCAGGCAGTGCCATTTCCCCAAGAACACCCTCTTCTACTTTCACAAGGGATAGGAGATTCTGTTACACTACAAGTAAAATAGAGTTATTTCATTTTACCCAGGGAGAAAATACCTTCATTTTTTTTCCTTATACATAAAGAGATTAGCAAGAGTCAGTAAATGGTAACATAATCCAGCATGCAATTTTAACTGTTAATTAAAGTCACAAACTAAGTCTAAAGAACATTTAATGGACTTTGTGTTTCCACATTTATGTTTGTAAGCTTCTATGTTGAAATTGGATCTGTTTACAGAAACAGATCTATGAAGCTTCCAAAATTGGGTCAATTTAAAATCCAGTGACAATCTCTCACTGTCCAAGCACTCAGAAGTCAGCACAGGACACACAGACACTTGTTCTAATTCATCACTGTCCAGAAACCTCAAGCAAATATATTTTTCTATCATTTCTCTTTCAAATTTGTGAGCATATCATCCTTTTTAAGAATTACAAATTCAGTACATTAATTTATGCATTAAAAATCTTAAACCATTCCTTTAAATATTAACAAAACTCTAAAAGCTGGGCATGGTGGCACACACCTGTAATCCCAGCACTCGGGAGGCTAAGGCAGGAGGATCACTGTGAGTTCAAGACCAGCCTGGACCACAGAGTGAGTTTCAGGTCAGTCTCAACTACATAGTGAGAACCTATCTCAAAAAAAAAAAAAAGAAAAAGAAAAAAAAAGATACTATCTCAAAAACATCTAACAAAACTCATATAAATATTAATGATGCTGTTTACATGTAGGCCAAACAATGACCCAGATTTTTGTAGAACACCCAAAGGAAATCTCTGCCGTATCCCAAAGTATTCTACTATTCCAATAATAATGTGTTTGTAAGGGTTGACAGTGGGGCTTTAAGAGGCTATAAATTTAAACAGTAATCACTTAGTCTTATAAAGATTTATGCTCTTCAAAAAGTATCTGGTTTCGGAAATACGCACACATACACAGATTCAAGAGTCTAATAAAACCATTTATCTACAGCGTAATATGGAGAGAAGTAAATAGTTATAAAATTAGAAGAGGATTTTGAACCATAAATTATTAAAATTTTGCTTTTTGCATCATGCAAATATATTATCTATTTTAAGAATACATATTTGTGCCTCTTTGAATACATACTGCTTTAGTGAGTATGTAAATCAGCATGATATTCCCATAAGGCAATTCCGTGTTATGTATCAAGTCTTAAAAATAGCGCTCTTAGCCAAGCATGGTGGCACATGTCTAATTCCCAACACTGAGGAAGGCTGAGGCAGGACTGCAGGTACTAGCCCAGCCCGGGCAACTTAGTGACTCAGGGAGCTCCTATGTGAAAATAAAAAACACAAAGAGCTGGGAGGTATAGCTCAGTGGAAAGGCCCTGCGTTCAATCCCCAGTTACAAAAAATATATATATAGTTTGATCAGCAATTTCATGGGGTAAACTACTATAATTAAATCATATTCTATTATTTGGAATACCATACAGCCATTAAAATTATTTCATAGAAAAATTTAATGATATGTATAGATATTATTGAGTGAATAAAAAAATAACAAAAAGCTTTCAGTGTTGTTTTTTTTGTTTTGTTTTGTTTTTAAGGCAGGGTCTTGCTATGTTCAGGCTGACCTTAAACTCACTATGTAGCCCAAGTTGGCCTCAAACTCACAGCAATCCTCCTGCCTCAGCCTCCAGAGTGCTGGGATTACAGGTGTGTGCCACTACAATTTTTTTTTTTTTGAGATAGGGTCTCACTATATAGTTTAGGCTGGCCTTGAACTCACAAGTGATCCTGCTACCTTAGTCTCCCGAGTGCCTGGGATTACAGACATGTGCCACCCTGCCCAGCTTATCGTATGATGTCTTTGTTACACTCTCACTGCAATCTTTACAAAGCCTGCAATTTAGGAGAGCTGACACCAATAGGCAGTAGTGCATACTTCTATTCAAATATCAGGACAAATAGGCTGGCTCATTTCAAATGTGAACTTTTACTACCTTCATTTACTAAATCATTTAAATTTCCACTTCCTAGATACAATTTCACACCTTTCATTAATTTTTCATTTCTTTCCCTTTTACCAAGTTCCCCTATACAAATAAAAACAGAACCCCTTCTAGTTATCTATACTTTTCTCACAGAATATCTTGGGCTGCTGATCTATGTCTCAAATATATAGTTCTATTCACAGAATCCTTCAGCTATACAATTGTGCTACAGTCAATTCTGCTCCCTAACTTTAATCATGGCAAAGAAAATGTCAAGGGACATTCAAAGCCCCCCTTTCTTTCCCATCAAGATGAGAGATAATTCGATCCCTGGTACCAAAACAACAAAAAAAAAAAAAAAAAAAAAA
>NW_022900934.1:26515589-26523390 GCF_012274545.1 Fukomys damarensis
GCGCCTGTAATCCCAGCACTCAGGAGGCTGAGGCAGGAGGATTGCTGTGCGTTTGAGACCAGCCTGGGCTACATTATGAGCTCCAGGTCAGTCTCAACTACATAATGAGACCCTGTCTCAAAAAAACAAAAACAAAAACAAAAACAAACAAACAAAAAAAAACAAAGGGAATATATAACTCTAAATCCTTTCTAGAACCTAAAAAAGAAATGAAGAACTTTCCCACATAATTCTTTCTCCTGAACAAGCTTTGTCACAAACATAGAAAAAATTAATTTTATAAAGGCTAAAATACACATATATTTAAGCGTAATCATTACCAAAATAACCTCATTTTATGTAAATAATTTGGCCAGGCATGGCAGCACATCCCAGCATTGGGGAAGCTGAAACAAGAGGATCACTGTGAGTTCAAGGCCATTTTGGAGTACACACCAAGATCCTGTCTCAAATAATAAAAAGTTTAAATAAGTCTACCAACCTATTTGAATATGATCCAAATTTCCATACCTACAATTTTGTGATCAATTCAGACAATACCTCTGGTCTATCCAATCAACAGATATTCAGTGGGTGATTCCATAACCACAGACTGTTCTAGTCTAACCAAATTGCTTCTCAAGAGCCAGGTTTTATTCCACTTACTTTACAACCCACTTAGGCCTGTCTTAGGCCTCATTGATCTCCCTCACTTCTAACTTACCACAACACTTACCAAACTGTAGAGCACTCAGAGCCTGTTTTGTCTTGGTTTGATAGTCATTTGTATCAATCTTTTGTCCCCAAGCATATGAGAAAACCTTTTACTACACCACACATCCCACACATCTGTCTGTATACTCACAGTATCTAACACCAATCTGAGTAATGTATATACCCTCAAACTGAACAAGTTAGCTGGAAGCACAATAGGTTTTGAACCAAGAATGACAACTTAATACTAAACAGACACACCCAAACCAACCAAGTGTACTGCAATATGATTTGGGGATGCGTTGACAGGTAGTATAATATATTAATGTTCTTTTTTTCTTTAATAGTTCTATTTTTGACATCTAATGAGTGAGAGAAATTCAAGGAAAGCCTATGAGATGTCAAGACAAGGTTAAAACTCTAAGGAAATAAATCCTACAGATGAAGTTGATTTCAAGCAAAATCAGGGAGTCAAAATTCCTCTTCTATGCTAAGCAGGACTAGTTTGGGGGAGCGTTGGCTAGTGAACTACTAAAAAAATTGTGAAATATGTGAAAAAAAATCATTTATCAACAAAATAGTGGGAGGGTGAGGCAAGGAGATCACAAGCTCGAGGCTAGCCTGGGCAACTCAAGTGATTTGGTAAGACAGTGTTGAAATAAAATTTAAGTGGTGAGAGGTGGCTCTGTTCAAAGACTCGCGGTTCAATGCCCACCATAAACACACACACACAGAGACACAGAGACACACAGAGAAAGAAAAGGAGAAAGAAAAATAGTGGACAAACCAATCATACATTATATAACCTGGTTTCCCTTTCTCCTCCAATCCATAAATGTTATATGTAACTCACAAAGGTAGTAAGAGTGACTCGATACAAAGGGTGAGGGGTAACACAGAATGACTTTTAATTCCAAATGAAAGACAATTCCAAGTAGAATTAAAGTCTCACTTACGTTCTCGCACCATCTAATTTAATTTGCCTATCTTACACAGCAGTTCTGAAATGTAGTTGTTTGTGACCACGTCTGTTTTTCTGCTACCAAACGCGGACAGGGCTACTATTACAATCATTTACAGAAATTTATCCAGTGTGGGCCTCGATTTCCTTCTCCGTAAAGTGGTGCTAAGGATAAAACCTAATTCAATGGTTGATGCGAAAATTAAGTGGGAACGCACACGCAGACTGCTTCGTCCAGTTAAAGGCTTACATGTTAGCATGGCATAACAATCGTCATTACCGTTATTTTCGGCCAGCGGTCTCTCTCCAGTAATCCTTTTTTCCCTATATAAAGGACAGGCTTCAAGGCAAAGACCCTTCGCGAAGACGAGAGGCCCGAAGCCCGGCGCCAACCCTGCCCCGCCTAGGCGGCACCCCAGTCCAGCAACCGCCTTGAAGCCGAGTCTAGGGGTCCGGATGGCCTTGAGGGTTGGAAGCCGACCACCACACGTCTGAAAATTCGGGAGAGGAGAACCCTGACCACTGACTGCTCGCCCTTTTCCACCCAAAGCTCACCTCGCCGCGCCTAGGCTCAGCTCTTACGACGAAACGCCGCAAGCTCGCCGCGGTACTCACTCAGTACCGTTGAAAATTTGAACCCAGGCAGTCTAGTCGAATGCACCAATCAGAGCGTCAAGAATGATCAATTCTGGCCTCCTGATTGGATCTAGACAACGCAGTGACGCCGGAAGTCAGGGGGCGGGCCAGCAAGAAAAGGCCCGGAGGCTTCTGGGAAATACAGTCTCCTGCTCGTTCGACTCTTGTGAGGATGGAACTACAAAACCCGGAGTTCCCTCCTACTTAGGAAAGGTGATGCCTCCCGAAGTGCAGAGTCCATTTAGATCCTGCACCTCCCCGAAAGCATTCAGAGAAGAAAGTCTTTTTTTTTTTTAATGAATTTTTAAATTATCTTTGCTGTGTTGGTACGTTGTGTCCTGCATATTTTTAGGAATTAATTTTATCCCGGATTCTCCTACCTGCAACATAGACTTGGCCCCAGCTTTCTTCCCATTGGTGTAGGCATCTGACGACGCACTGCAGTCTGCATTGGCCTTAGCTGGCTCAGAGGCATGCTTTCTTGGATGTTATGTCCAACTGCATCCCGCGCTTTATTATTCCGTGTTGTAAAAATAAAAACGAAAGCTCAGAAAAGTTGGATAAACTTGCTTCAAATTACATAAGTGAGGAGATGGGATCCGATTGATGTTCTTTTTATAAATCATCAATGAGAACATGATAACAGCAATGAAAACAAAAGGATTTCGAGCCAGGCATGGTGGCGCACGCCTGTAATCAATCCCAGCACTCAGGAGGTTGAGGCAGAAGAATCACTGTGAATTTGATACCAGCCTGGGCTACATAGTGAGTTCCAGGTCAGACTCAACTGCATAGTGAGACCCTGTCTCAAAAAAGCAAAAAAGCAAAACAAAACAAAAACAAAAAAAAACCAACAACAACAAAAATTCAAAGAAAGTTCCCAAGTTCGATTCCTGATTTAAAAAAAAAAGTTTTATTAAGGCTATCATGTCTCCTCACAGTAGCCCATAGCCCACCCTATTCTGTAGTTATATCTTTTAAATTTTTTTCTCCTATTTTCCTACTGTTACTTGGCCCAAACTCATTCTCAGAGTTTGTTTTTTCCTACATTCATTAATTCATTTATTTATTTATTTTGGTTTTTTGAGACAGAGTCTCCATATGTAGTTCAAGCTGCCTTTGAACTCACTCTGTATTCCAAGCTGGCCTAAGAGGGATCCTCCCGCCTCAGCCTCCCAAGTGCTGAGATTACATGTATGCACCATCATGCCTGGCTCCTACAATAAATGCGAGACTGCCATCACTAAAAAAGTTTAATTTTGAGATAGGGTCTAAGTTGCTAAATTGCCCAGACTTGGCTCCAACTTGCAGTTTTCCTCCCTCAGCTTCCCAGAGTGCTAGAATGACAAAACCATACTTAGCTATGGACATTCCTTTTAATTGAGGACTGACACATTATATTTTATACATATTAATTTGTGAAATTATAGTAATTTTTAAAGTATACTTTGGGTGATTCACACTATGGTGTTATCAACAAAATCTAGACGAGGAAATGCTATAAGATGAAAAATCCAAGTTTCTTTAAAAAAGTAAAGTGCTAGGGTTTTGTTCTTTAAGTATCTTTGTGTTGTAGAGATAACATATCAAAATGACTCTAGAATTTGCCTTAAAAAATAGTTGGGAGTATATAGTGAAGGGAAATAAATAGATCTGTAGATGAAATAAGATTAGCCACAAATTCAAAAAAAATTCCACAATTAAAGCTGGGTGTAACCAGGCCTGGTGGCCCACACCTGTAATCCCAACACTCAGGAGGCTGAGGCAGGAGGATCCCTATGAGTTCAAAACCAGCCTAGGATACATAGTGAGTTCTAGGTCAGTCTCACTACATAGTGAGACCCTGTCTCAAAAACCTAAAAAAAAAAAAAAAAAAAGCTGGGTGTGGTGGTACATACCTATAATCTCAGTGCTCAGGAGGCTGAGTCAAAAGAATTGCTCAGAAGTTCAAGGCCAGCCTGGGCTACAAAGTGAGTTCAAGACCAGCCTGGAACATATAGCAAGACCCTGTCTCAAAAGACAATAACAAGGGCCAGGGATTTAGCTCAATGGTTCTGCCACCTGCCTTGCAAGCACAAGGTCCCAAATTCGATCCCCAGTACCAAAAAAAAAAAAGCAAGCCCTCAAGAGGCTGAGGCAAGAGGACTTGAAGCCAGGTTGGACTAGTGAGTTCACAGCTAGTCTGAATTACATGGCAACACCCCAGCTCAAACAAAATAAAACAAACAACAACAACAAATTTTCCACAATTAAAAGTGCCCCTCCCAGACCATTCTTTTCCCACTGAGCTACATCCTTGGCCTTCCCCCACCTTGGCTTTTTTTGGTTTTCTTTCTTTTCTTTCTTCCTTTTTTTTGAGACAGGGTCTCTCTAAATTGTTAAATTGTGCAGGCTGGCCTCGAACTTGTGACCCTTGGAATAGTGAGTAGTCTGGGAGGTTGAGGCAAGAGGATCGCAATAGAGACTATCTCAAAATAAATTTGACAAACCAGGTGTAGGGATGTAGCTCAGTGCTCCCTGGGTTCAATCCCCAGGACCAAAAACACTTTTAAACTATAGTATAACCATAGAATTTAGAGAAGAAAACATCAGAAGAGATTCGTCTATATCAGAACTCAGTAGGGCCGGGGATTTAGCTCAGTGGTCTGCCATCTGCCTTGCAAGTACGGGGACCCGAGTTTGATCCCCAGTACCAAAAAAAATAGAAAGAACTCAGTAAATGCTGAATAGAGTTTTAAGTCAGATGTAAGGGACAAAAACAGGTAAGTAATGAAGTTGCGACATGTGTTTTTGTTTTTGTTTTTGAGACAAGTTCTCACTATGTAGTTCAGAGAGGCCTTGAACTCACTATGTAGCCCAGACTGGCCTCAAACTCTGAGATCCTCCTACCTCAGCCTTCTGAGTGCTTGGATTATAGTCATGCACCACCATGCCCAGTCCATTTGGTTTTCATTTGGAAAAAATATTATATGAGATTTTTATCCCACACCATTTACAAAAAAAAAAAAAATCCAGTGGATTAAAACTCTGAAGAGGGCTGGGGATATAGCTCAGTGGCACAGTACCTGCCTGGCAAGTGCAAGGTCCTGAGTTTGATCCCTGGTACCAAACAACAACAACAAAAAAAAACACTGAAGATTTTTTAAATCAAATATTTTAAAATTTTTAAAAGAAATGTTTATGACTTTGGAGTTTCATATATATATGAAATATTCTACCCCTGAGACACATCCCCATCTTGGAAATTTTTAAGACATAAGGGAAAAGAGTGACAAAAGCAAAAATTAAGGGCTGGGGATTTAGCTTAGTGGTTCCACTACCTGCCTTGCCAGTGCAAGGACCGGAGTTGGATCCCCGTACCAAAACAAACAAACAAAAGCAAAAATTAAAAAATTTGTTTAATAAAAGAAAAGTAACCAAGCAAACAAAAAGACTAAAAGATGAAATATTTACAACACAGACAACAAAGAATTAGAACCCAAAATGCAAATAAACAATATCTGGGAATCAGTGGAAAAGGACAAAAACATAGTGGCACATGCCTGTAATCCCAGCACTCAGGAAGCTGAGTCAGAAGGATCACGACCACTGTGAATTCAAGGCCAGCCCGGGCTATGTAGTGAGCTCCTATAGCCTGGAATATACAGCAAAACCCTGCCACGAAAAAGAAAAAAAAAAACAAATAAAAACTCACATGAAAGGGTGCTCAACAGTTGCTGTAAGCACAGTTAAAACCCATCAGCAGGCACATGCTCTATCCCAGCACTTGGGAAGCTGAGGCAGCAGGATCACCTCGAGTTCAAGTCCTGGGCATCATAGTGAGAGCCCTTCTCAAAAAAGATTAAAAACAAAAATGTGGTAAAATAACAAGCAGGAGTGAATATGGGCTTGGGTTTTGTCACTTTAGAGGGAAGTTGACAGCTATTAAAGTGTCAAACATGCAGGCCTATGACCCAGGACATCTGACTGGCGTTAGCTGCAAGAGTCACGCTCATCTACGTTCACAGGCATTTATAAGGTGCCAGTCACCGTGCTGAGGGTGGGGGCACAGAACTGCAAAGACAGATAAAATCTCTGTCCGTGGAGAGTGAAGAAGACAGACACCCAACAGGGCAAATAATAAATGATGCATGAACGATGTAGTGTGTGAGGTGCAGTGGTCAACCATTTGCTGACCAGGCCCCGGAAGGACAGAAAGCGAGAAGAAAAGGCAGGGCTGGCTCAGGGAGGCCAAGGGCCGGGAGGGCTCTGCCTAGGGGCCGGTGGTGGTGAACCTACGTGCCACAGCCGGCTGTTCGTATCATTGAAAACTCTAAAAGGTTCACCATCACCAGCTAAGCTGTGGTAGACTCACTTTTAGCACCCACTTCGCCCACCAGGCACATGCAAGGCCCGGAGTAGGCTGCTTGGTGGGGCTGGGTGCCTGGCTTTGGGTTGGGAGGGAGGGCACCAGTATGCATCCAGCGCCTGCAAGTCTGACAGTGCTCAGGGACTGGGCGACTGACTGACTGACTGAACATGCCATGCCAGGAGGCCAGGACCCACGCAGAACTTCCTCAGTCCCGCCAACGTAATGAGTGCAAAGGATTCCTCCCATCTTTCCTCTGCATCCACCACATTCC
The DNA here is from genome assembly GCF_012274545.1 of Fukomys damarensis. Lineage (NCBI taxonomy): Eukaryota > Metazoa > Chordata > Mammalia > Rodentia > Bathyergidae > Fukomys > Fukomys damarensis. Next base: position 26,522,502 of record NW_022900934.1, read on the forward strand.
AGGCCGAGCCTCAAGTTCCAGTTCTGCATGAGCAGGGGACTCGGGGTCCACAGTGGCTACAGCAGAACTTTAGTGCTGGAAGGAAGCACAGACACATTTCTTCCACTCCCTTCACAATTTCACCGTCACTGAGGGAGGAAGACAAGAATGGAAACAGGGAAATCAATGAGTCACCCACTGCATAGGCAGTAGTTGTGAAAACTGGAAACCACCTGAATTTCTTTTTCCACCTGCATTTTTGGTAAGTAGGGAAATATTTTATAAAATTAGATAAAATGGGAGGAGAGGGACTGAAAATGATCAAGATTTTATACATATATATATATATATATAGAGAGAGAGAGAGACAGAGAGAGACAGAGACAGAGACAGAGACAGAGAGAGAAGCCAATTCCCTAAAATGAATGTAATTATTATATATCACACATATGCCAATAAAAACTGAATAGAAGCTGGGCGTGGTGGCACATGCCTGTAATCCCAGCACTTGGGAGGCTGAGGCAGGAGGATATCACTGTGAGTTCAAGACCAGCCTGGGCTACATAGTGAGTTCCAGATAAGTCTCAACTACATAGTGAGACCCTGTTTCAAAAAACCAAAAAATAAAATAAAATAAAAACTGAATAGAAAGGAATACTAAGCAGCAATTAGAGATCAAAAAAAAAAAAAGACTTCTGTGGACTTAGGCTGACAGAGAGGTATCTTTGAGACACTTGTTTTTTTGTTTTTTTTTTTCATTGCTGGGGATGAAAGCCAGGGCCTCTGTGCATGCTAGACAAATGCTCTACTACTGACTCACATTCCCAGCCCTTGACGTACATTTTTCAGTTAACAAAATGAATTACAGTAATACAGATTCATCATGAAGCCTTTTTTTTTTTTTTTTTTT
>NW_022900934.1:26523445-26538183 GCF_012274545.1 Fukomys damarensis
CTGGTCTCGATCACAGTGATCCTCCTGCCTCAGCCTCTCGAGTGCTGGGATTACAGGTGTGCGCCACCAAGCCTGGCTGCCATTATTTTTTTTAATATGAAAAGTAATGCTTCACTTTTCTCATGGGGTATGTGTAAGTAATGACAACTGGTACTTAACATGTGCCAGGCACTTTTTTTTTTAAGAGGAAAGGGTTTATTTAGCTCACAATTTGTAGAGGTTTCAATCCATCATCAGCTAGCTCCAAGGCAGGGTGACATATTGCAGAGGGACATGCAAAGGAGAAACAGCTCATGGCACCCACATGGTAGTAAAAGCAACAAGGGAGCAAAGGAGGAGCCCCCAACAAAGACTTTTATCTTATGCAGACTACTGAGGGTGGGTAGCACTAACACCCTTAATCCTAATGCCCTTGAGTTTAGCATTGCACCAGGAATCAATTCCAGAAAAAGCCCCGCCTGTGACTAAATGAGGCTTTGGGGGAACATCTAAACACAAGCCATAATGTTCTACCCCTGGCCCCCGAAGAGTCATGCACATCCCTTTATGCAAAAAAGCACTTAGTTCATCTCTAAGAGTTTCAGCATTGCTCAAAAATGCAAGTTCCAAGTGTCCTCTGAGGTTTGAAGCAAACTCTTAGCTGCAAGCCCCTGTACAAATGAAAAGAAAGTTAAACATTTCCAACATTCAATGGCACAAGATAGACATTTTTATTCCAAAAGTTACAAACAGAAGATTCAGAGGAATTGGGACCAAAGCAAGTCCAAAGCCCAACAGGGCAAACATTAAATCCCACAGTTGCACTTCCAGCATCCCTGCAATCTGTGATAAACCGTGAACTCCAAAGGGCTTTGGGGAGCTCCTGCCTTGTAGCACTGCCAGTAGCTGTAGCTCCTGAGCTTCTCCTTTGGCCTGGCTCTGCCCACTCTGAAGTTTTCCTCAGATGATCAGGAGTTCCTGGCTTCTCCAACCTTCTGAGGTCTCCACTGCTTCACAGACTGCCCTCTCAGGGGCACACTGCCCCGGCCACCTTCTGAAATCTAGGCGGAAGCCTTCCTGACCGCACAACTGCATTCTGCATGCACCTAAAACCAGTGCCACGTGGATGATGCCAAGGTCTGCCACTAACTAAAGCAGTCACCAGGCTTCCTTCGCTCTTGGCTATAGGGGTCCAGTGCCTATGAACCAAATCCTAAGGAACCACTTCCCTAGGCAGCCACCATTCTGGAATATGGTGCTCTGAGGCTCTCTTCTCAAAGCAAGCCTTTCACCTTTGCAATTTTGTGTCTGTAAAAGGTGTAGCCCTGCTACTTCTTGTGATATCCTTAGGCCATCTTTTCTACTCTCCTGTTCCCTCTCAGAGATCAAGATCTCCTCTCCTCTATTTCTGCTGACCACAACTTTACTGGAGCTTCCTTTCTAGTCAAACGCAAAACATTTTAAGTCATTGTGCTGGACTCTTCACTCTGGATTCTCAACATGGATCTGGCTAAAAGCCCCTAACAGTAGTCATGCCGCCACCTCAACATCAGACTGCCTTGAAATTTCTTCTGCAAGATTTATTAGTCTGCCACGCCTAATCTCAGTCTCAGGCAAAGTCTCCGGACACAAGCAAAATGCAGACAGACTTTCTGTGAAGGCCTAACACACATTGTCTGGAGTCCAGCTAATGCAGTCCTTCACAGTAGAAACCTGCTGACCCTGGTCTTTACTGGTTTTCTTGTCACTGAGTTCTGACCAGAATCTCCCATAAAAGTCAGCCTGAGGTGTTCCAGCTCTACTTTTTTCAGCTGGCATCTACGAACCTTTCCAAACTTTTCCCACAGCCATTCCCAAAGGCTCTTGAGCCACATGATCAGGTATAATCACAACAACCGCCCCATTTCTCTGGTACCAAATTCTGTTTTATTTTTCTCATTGCTAAGACAAAATACCTGACACCCAAGGTTAAAGGAGAAAGGGTTTATTTAGCTCACATCTGTAGAGGTTTCAGTCTATAATTGGCTGGCTCCAAGGCAGAGTGGCGCATGGCAGAGGGGCATTGCAGAGGAGAAACAGCTTATGGTATCCACGTGGCAGCAAAAGCTCAGTGGTGCCAGCACCTGCCTTGCAAGAGCAAGGTCCTGAGTTCGATTCCCAGTACCAAAAAAAAAAAAGCATGACCAATTAGTATGTTTACAGTATGTGATTACATTTATTATGGGAAGTTGGTACATGTATCCTTTTGGTCCTTTTTATTTATTTTTTCTATCATTGAGTTTATCGGTACATTTTAGGTATGCAGTGCAGTTACATTCATCATTGGGATCTTGTACCTTTACATGACAGGTCTTGGTTCTTTTGGTCCTTTTTAATTTGGTTTTATAATACACACACACACACATATGAAGTATATGAAAGATATATAATAAAGCAATAAATGTCTGTATACATACATGTAATTCAATTTAATAAGAACATTTCTGTCCTCTTGCAAGCTGCCAATTTCATCCTATTACCTAGGTTTGTCCCAAACTCTCCCATGTTAATGTACAATGGCTATACATATACGTGTGTGTGTGTGTGTGTGTATACTTTTTTTTTTTGGAGACAGGTTGTTGTTATGTAGTCCAGGATGAACTTAAAAGTCATTTATGTGACCCAGAGTGGCCTCAAACTCTCAATCATCCTGCCTTACCTTTGAGTGCTGGATTTACAGGTATGTGCCACCATGCCTGGCCATCATGGCTATTGAGTTTTGTGCACACACACACACACACACACACACACACACATAATTAGTTTTTTATTATTACAGGGTCAGGAAGCCAGTTTATCAAGTGGTTCTGGCTTGAGTCTTGAATAAGGTTGTAATTAGCAAGTGTGGCAGGAGGAGCCTCAGGTGACTGCTGACCAGGGGCTTCATTTCCTTACAAAGCATGGCCCTCTCCACAGAGCTGCTCCTAAAGTAGCAGCTGGCTTCCCCTAAAGAGAGAGGAAGCATGAAGATGAAAATCACAATCTTGTAGAACCTCATCTTGAAAGTGACATACCATCATCACTGTCATTTGCTATTGGTACACAGAACAACTCTGGTACAATATGGGAGAGTACCACACAAGAGTCTGAATATCAGGGACTGGGATTAAGCTCTGTGGAGCCTCGTGTGTCTCACAAGTGCAAGGTCTTCAATTTAATCCCCATACGGAAAAAACAAACAAAAAGTCTGAGTAATAAGGACATTTGGGAGCCGCCTTGGAAGAGGCTACAATAGTCACCACAAACTCTGAACAGTATAGTGATTAGGTTTTGCCTGTTTTCAAGCTATGTATAACAGAATCATATGCATTATTTTGCAATTTTTTTTTTGAGACAGTGTCTCACTATGTAGTTGAGACAGACCTGGAACTCACTATGTAGCCCAGGCTGGTCTTGAACTCACAGCGATCCTCCTATCTCAGCCTCCCAAGTGCTGGGATTACAGGCATGAGCCACCACACTTGGCTGCAATTTCTTTCATTCAATTAGGTTATAGAATTCTTTCATGTTGTGTAGCTAAATTCATTTACTCATTTTATCATATCACAATGTACAGCTGGGGATTTAGCTCAGTGGTTCTGCCACCTACTTCACAAGCACAAGGACCTGGGTTCGACCCAGTACCAAAAAAAAAAAAAAAACCCACCACCAACAACAACAAAACAATGTACAAACATGCTACTACTTATTCAACTGTTCTATTATATCTATTATAATAGATGGGGAGATGGGGAGCTTCCAAAGTTTTGCTATTACAAGTGGTACTGCTAAAAATTTTTTGTTGAGACAGGGTGTCATTATATAGTTTGTGTTAGGGAATTGATCATGTTAAAGTGTGCTGTGACGCCGCCTCACAGGCTGCATTCTCCTGGTACATCTTGGCTCCTAAAATGACCTCAGGCCCTTATCTCTGGTTTCCCTCCCCCCCAAGGCCACAGTGGTCCAGGAAAGTTGAAACCTGTGTCTGCAGGACTGGGCCCATAAAAGCAATCTGGCCTGTGATAGGTTAAAAGTAACTCACTCCTCATAAATAAGCAATAGCCCACCCCAAAACTGATAAAAGGACCTTCCTTTCTTTGTTCTTCTCTCTCCTTCTGCTTCTTCTTCCTCCTCTCTCTCTCTCTCTCTGTCTCTCTCTCTCTCTCTGCCTTCCTGCCTCCTGCTCGCCTCCCTACAATAAAGATCTCCTGCCGGACCTCTCGGTGCGTGAATGGCCTAATTGGGAAGGGGCACCCGAAAGGGCATGCGAACCCCCTTTCAGTTTGAACTCACTATGTAGCCCAGGTTGGCCTCAAACTCATGGTGATCTCCTATCTCAGTCTCCTGAGTGCTGGGATTATAGGTGTGTGCCACCTTGCCTGGCTTTTAAATTTTTTTGAGTTATTTAAAGGCATACAAGAAGGGTGTTAGACACACAGGTAGGTGTTTGTAGTCACAGCTACTCTGTGCAAGAGGGTCACTTGAGCCCCCAAATTCAGGGCCAACCTTGGCAACAAAGTGAGACCATGTCTCAAAACAAATAACACATAAAAAAGAATGGAACCGCTGAGTCAGAGGTCATGGATATCTTCAAATCTACTGGGTAACATAAACTCTCCCAAAATTATTCTACTTTATGAACCATGTTTGATTTTATCAGATTTACTAGTTTTCAACAATCCGGTGAGGGTAAAATGATGTTTTTCAAAATTCTTTCAAGAGCCATTTCCAAGGCTCCTGAAAATATCACAGTTTTGTTTTTTTTTTCCAAAGGGCTATCCACTTTTCCAAAATTTCAATCTCTTCGGGCCCTTTATGGTTGAAAGAGCGTGGCTGCTCCTCTGGTGCCTGTTCAGTGTGGAGTGCATGTGGGTGCTCACTTATGCACCTTCTCTCTGCCACATGTGCTCAGTGTGGTTTGCTCTTAGGGTGTACCATCCGTACTCAGGTTGGACAGCCAGAGCACAGCCGGGCCAAGGCTCGGGCCATGCCTTCCACCTGAAACACTTCCTTCCTTTCTCTCCCAGTCAAAATTCTCTTCTCCCTTGAAAGACCTGTTCAGTTGAGACTTGAACATGGGGAGAGGGGGCACTCATCTTTTCCCACTATACTCACAACACTTCTGATACCAGGTGTGCATGAGGTTTTCCTCATCCACCAAGCAAGCAGTGGACACCAGCTTATCCTATTGCTCAGTTCAATGCTGATAGCCAGGTATGGTGTGCCAGTGATGCCAGTACTCAGGGAGCTAAAGGAGAAGGATCACCTCAAGTTCGTGGCCAGCCTGGGCTACCGTGAGTTCAGGGTCAGCATGGACTCCGTAGCCAGATCCGGTCTCAAAAAAAAAGAAAGAAAGGAAAAATTCAATGCTGAAACTACTATCTATGGAGGTAGCATCAGATTGAGCAGGTTGAGGACTCAATCTACAAGATTGCCCCAATCCATGAGGGTCTCTTAATTCTTGACAGCCATTATGAGTCAGTATTGTTGCAAGCCTCTCCCTGGGTGGATTAATTGGCTAGAGGAGTCTACAGATGTAGGGAAACACGTTTGCTGGGTTGGAAAGGTTACACATAGAGCACAGATGAAGAGATACACAGGGTGAGGTGCAGAGGAGGGTGTGTGAACTTCCATACCCTCTCCAGGTACAGCATGTGTGCAGCCATTCAGCAGCTCTCTGAGCCTTGTTTTTTGGGGGAATTTTAAGAAAGCTTCATTACACAGGCATGGTTGATTAAATCATTGACCATTAGTGATCAACTTAACTTCCAGCCCCTCCTCCTGGGGGTGGTCTTGGATGGGGAGAGACCCCAACCCTCTAATCTTGCCCCTGTCACAGCCCCAACCACAAAGCTTCCTAGGAACTGCCAGCTACTAGTCAGCTCATCAGCATAAAAGAGGACACCACTTTGAGTGAAGAATCCAAGGACCTTACAACTCCTTTAGGAAGCAAAGTTGAAGACCAAATATATGTTCACAAGATGACAAGCCCAGGTCTCTGAGAGTTTACCTGGTCTCTGCTGGGCTTCCAAAGCACACTTAGACTTTTATAATACTGCTTTTTTGTTTGTTTGGTTGGTTGTTTTTTGAGACAGGAACTCACTGTGTAGTTCAGGCTGGCCTTCAACTCACTATGCAGTTCAGGGTAGCCTTGAATCCATGGTGAACCTCCTGCTTCTGACTCCCAAGTGCTAGGATTACAGCTGTACACCAACATGGAGGACTGCTACTTTTCATATTTAAATAACTGTGACACCATAGGGCCTTGAAAATGTAAATCAGGGCAGGTCCTGTCTCACTTTAACCCCCTCCCAACAAAACAATCACAGCCTCCCTGCCTTGCCCCACTTCAGTTTTGAGAATCAAACCCAAGGCCTTATGCCTGATAGACAAGTGCTCAACCTCTGAGCACTAACCTCAACCTATAGAATAAAACAAACATTCAGAAATTAGCCCAATAGCTGGGCATGGTAGTGCATTCCTGAAATCCCAGCACTTGGAAGGCTGAGGCAGAAGTAGCACCAAGAGTTCAAGATCAAGCTAGGCTACATAGTGAGTTCAGGACCAGCCTGAACTACATAGCAAGACCCTGTGTAGAAAAAAAATAAAAAGGCCCAGTGTACTTAGGAATGTAGTTAGTGTGTAATAATGGAGACATTTTAAGACAGTAGGGAAATGACAGTATAGACAACTGCAGTGTTATTTGGGAAAAAATTATTTTTAATTCTTACTTCACATTTTATACCAAAATGAATTCATGATGGATTTTTTTTTTTTTTTTTTTGTACCAGGGATTGAACTTGGGATCTTGTGCTTGCAAGGCAGGCAGCAGAACCACTGGGCTAAATTCCTGGCCCCATGATGGATTTAAATGTAAAATATGAAACTATGTAAAAACTGGAAGAAAACAAGAAATGTTTTTATAATTGTGAACTTATGAATGACAGAGCTGGCTATGAGGGTACATTTCTGAGAACAAGGCAGAGAAGTGAACAGCAGAGAAACAGCCTCTCTTAGATTTGTCCAGATGCTAGAATACAGCAACATAAGTAAGAGAAGGAGAGAAGTGGGTTCCTGAGACCCAGCAAGGATCTGAAATGAAAGTTGAGGCCCACAGGGTGAGCAAGGAGAAAGATTTCAATGAAGAAGGAAGTGGCAAGTGGCACTTTTTCCCTGAATCCTGACTCACTGTGTGGGAAGGGCTGAAACCTGCAGATCCATAATAACTACCAGTGACCCTAGAGGTCTCCACAGAGAAATACACCAGTGTAATGGAATAGTGGATGCAGCAGACTGCAGTGGCTGTTATTGAGGTTCAGATGTATCCCAGGAGAAGGCAATTGGCTGGTAGCCATCTTGGAGAGAGGACAACTGAACTTGGAACTCAGAGCAGTTGTTAGCTGGTTCCATCTAACAGCTCCCAGTATCAGGTGGAACTGAGTTCAAGTTGGCTGGAGGTCAAGGAGCCAAGTTCAAGCTTGCAGGAGGCACATGAAGTATTGCAGGGTGAACAAATTGGGTTCCAGCCTCACAGCCAGAAACTAGCTTGAACTTTAATGGAACTAAAAGTATGGGCTTGCTGGAATTATCCGACATGCCACTGTAAATATACCACCAGATTGCTAGGATTAATCAACATGGATCTGGGCTCTGTCTGCCCACTCTACTAAAGACAGCAGAGACACACCATGAAGTGAACATTTTTTCTTCTTTTCTTCTTTTTTACTTGTTTTGTTTTTATTTTGTTTGTTTATTTTCTATTTTCTTGATGGTTCATTCTTGTTTTTATAGGAGTGTGAACATTGTTTCTAGTTTGCTTTTTCTTTCTTTCTTTTTTTTGTACCAGAACTTGCAAGGCAGGAGCGGAGCCACTGAGCTAAATCCCTGGCCCTATGATTCTAGTTTTCTTGTTGTTATTGTTCTGTTCTACTCTTGCTTTTATTTCTTCCTTCTCTCTTTCCCTCTTATATTCTTCACCAATTTCCCAAAGTTTGCATAATCTTCCTTTGTCCTGCAACCTTGCTTCTAATCTCCCTTCCTCTTCCTCCTCCTCCCCTATTTTTTCCCCCAACTCATTATTATTATTAATTATTATTATCATTGGTACCAGGGATCAAACTCAGATCCATGCACTTTTGAGGCAGGCAGTGGAACCACTGAGCTAAATCCCCAGCCCATTCCCCCAACTCATTTTAAAATTTTCTTCCCTGAAGGTAAAATTGGCATATCGAGGGCATATTTACTATATATAATTTTCTGGTTGTTTTAGATTTTGTTATATAACAAATATAGTTCATATAGTTATAGGTAGAAAATAAATAGTTACCACAGTCTGTCATTTTTTAGGATATATTTGATGCTACTGTTATTGCTCATTGTACTACTTTAGCCAAGATGACATAATTATTCTAATTGGTTGTTCTTCCTCGTATGCTGAGACAAAGACACTCAAGAGTCATAAACAATACTATAGACCAATGTCAAAGAACCTATTTGTTTCTAGGCCAAAGAGGTAGCAACTTCTCAACCCCAATAAGTTGAAGAGGTAGGGTCTTGCAACAGACTCAAAACCCAAAATCCAGCTATACCTAGAAGACATCTCTGAGAAGTAGTCATTTCCTATGGGTTCTAAGTATTAGCAATAAAGCTATATGCTATAAGCAATTAACTTCCAACCCAAATTAATGTATCCTGAAAAATTATCTTTCAAATTTAAGGGACAAATAAGATACTTCCTTGACAAAGAACACTTGAAGAAATTCATGACAGGGTTGGGGATTTAGCTCAGTGGTGCCACCACCAGCCTTGCAAGTGCAAGGACTGGAGTTCGATCCCCCACCAAAAAAAAAAAAAAAAAAAAAAAAAAAAAAAAAAAAAAGAAATTAAAGATCTCTGAAGTGTTCTGAAGTACATTCTAGAAAAAGATAATGTGGACTACCACTCCATGAACCCCAACAGAATGAATCCATTAGGTAAGGCAAGTAATTAAACAGAGGGGGGGAAAAACTAACAGAAACATAACATGACAAAGTAAGTCAATACATATCAGTTATAACCATCAATGTAAATGGTCTCAGTTCAACAATCAAAAGAAACAGACTGGCAGAACGGATCAAGAAGCAATATCCAACAATATGCTGCATACAAGAAACACATTTAGGGCTGGGGGTTTAGCTCAGTGGTGCCATTGAGTGCCTGCCTCACAAGTGTAAGGTCCTGAGTTCAATCCCTGGTGCCCCCCCCAAAGAAATACATTTAATTCAAAAAGCAATTTATAGACTGAAAGTCAGAGGATGAAAAACAATACTCTATGTAACAGGAACCCAGAGAAAAGCAAAGGTAGCTATTCTATTTGCAGACCAAGTAGATTTCAAGCCAAGACTTATCAGAAGAGACAAAGAAGGTCACTGCATCCTTGTAAAGGGAACAATCTAAGAGGAAGAGATAACAATCATAAATACATATTGCCAAATGCCAGTTCACTCAACTATATAAAACAAGTATTAATGGACCTGAAAAACCAAGTAAGCACTCATACAATTGTAATGGGGGACCTCAATACCCCACTGTCACAAATAGATCAACTACACACACACAAAAAATCAATGAAGAAATATCAGAACTGAGCCAAACTTTTGAACAAATGGACTTAGTAGATGTCTATATAGTGTTCTACCCCACAACATCAGAATACATATTCTTTTCAAGTGCATACAGGACTATCTCCAAAATAGACCACCTACTAACTCATAAAATATGCTTAATTTAATGCAAAAGAATTGAAATCGTCCCATGCATATTATCAGACTATAGTGCAATGAAATTAGAAATCAATAGCAAAAGGAACTACAAGAACTTCATAAACACATGAAAATTAAATAACACTCTCCTGAACAACCAATGGGTCACAGATGAAATTAAAGATTAGACAGTTTCTCCAATTAAATGATAGTGCCAATACAACATACTGGAACTTAAGGAACACAATGAAAGCAGTCCTACAAGAAAAATTATAGCAGTGAACTCCCATATCAGAAAAACATAGCGAGCTCAAATAAAGAACCTAGTGTTGAACCTCACACTTCTAGAAAAAGAAGAGCAAATCAAGCCCATATCACGTATAAAGGAGGAAATTATAAAGGTCAGAGCAGAAATTAACACAATAGAGACTAAGAAAGCCAATCTTATCAAAAAAAAGGAAAGACTTGGGCCAGGGATTTAGCTCAGTGGTGCTACCACCTGCTTCACAAGTGCAAGGACCTAAGTTTGATCCCTGATACCAAAAAAAAAAAAAAAAAAAAGGAAAGACTCAAATCCATGTAATTGAAGATATAATTGAAAACATACCAACAAAGGAAAGCCCAGGTCCTGATGAATTCTACAAGAAAATTAGAGAAGACCTAATGCTGCAACTTTTAAACTCTTTAATGAAATTTAAAGGGAAGCAATACTCTCAAATTAATCCTAGAAGTAAGTATTGCCCTGATAACCAAACCAGAGAGGATCCAACCAAAAGAGAACTACAGGCCAATGTCTCTAATGAACACACTCAAAAATCCTCAATAAGATACTGGCAAACAGAATGCAGCAAATCATCAAGAAGATTACACACCATGACCAAGTAGGATTCATCTCAGGGATGCAGGAATGGTTCAATATATACAAATCAATAAATGTAATACCTCACATTAACAGAACCAACGCCAAAAGTCACATGATCATTTCAATAGCTACAGAAGAAGCATTTGACAAAGTCCAACATCCATGCATGATTTAAAACAAAAAAAAAAACCTACAGAAAATTGGAATAGAAGGTATTTACCGCAATCTCAAAAAGGCCATCTATGACAAACTAACAGCCAACATCATCTAAATGGACAAAAACTGAAAGCTTTCACTCTAAAATCAGGAACGAGACAAGGATGTCCACTGTCACCACTCTTATTCAATATAGTTCTGTAAACAATAGCCAGAACAATTAGATAAGAAAAAGAAATAAAAGGAATAAGGATAAGAAAGGAAAAAGTTAAATTATCATTAATTGTGGATGACAAAGACCTCAAAAACTCCACCAAAAGACTTCTAGATTTAATGAGAAATTTCGGTTGCATAGCTAGATACAAAATCAACATTCAAAAATCAACAGCCTTCCTCTAAACAAATAACAAACTCACTGAGACAGAAATTAGGGAAAGAACACCTTTCACAATAGCATCCCCCCGCCCAAAGAAGTACCTTGGAATCAATCTAACAAAAGAAGTAAAAGACCTTTACATGGAAAACATCACTCTGGAAAAAGCAATTGAAGAGGCTATTGGAAAACAGGAAGATGTTTCTTGTTCTTGGGTAGAAAGACTCAATATAGTGAAAGTGACCATACTTCAAAAATTGTTATACATATTTAATGTAATCCCAACTGAGATATCCATAGTGTATCTCACAAAATTAGAGAAAACAATCCTAAACTTCATTTTGAACCAGAAGAAACTTAGAGAACTGCAAAAGCAGTTGGGCAACAAAGGGAAGACAAGGGGGCATCACTATCCCTGACTTGAAATTACAGTACAAAGCTACTGTGATAAAAACAGCATCGTACTGGCAAAAGAACAGACTAGAGGATGTAGAAACAGCACCAGACATACTCAGCCACCTTGTCTTTGACAAAGGAGCAAAACACTGGAAGAAAGATAGCCTCTTTAATAAATGGTGCTGGAAAAACTGACTTTCCCGTGCTAAAAATTGACACTAGATCCATATCTCTTGCCACGCACTCACCTAAAATCAAAGTGGATCAAAGATCTAAATATTAAAGCACCCTCCTGTGCCCAGAGCATCACTCCTGCCAAAGTCCCCATGCAAGACTGGGCAGGCACCCTCAGGGGACACCACACTGCCTGGGCCCAGCACAGCGGCCCAACATTTATTTATTTACTTATTTATTTATTTATTTATTTATTTATTATTTTTTTGGTTTTTTGAGAGAGGGTCTTACTGTGTAGTTGAAACTGACCTGGAACTCACTATGTAGCCCAGGCTGGTCTCGAACTCACAGCGATCCTCCTGCCTCAGCCTCCTGAGTGCTGGGATTACAGGCATGCGCCACCATGCCCGGCCTGGTTGATTTCTTGATAGCAGCCATTCTTTCTGAAGCAAGATGGAATCTCAGTTTTGTTTTAATTTGCATTTCTTGAATGACCAGAGATGTTGAACATTTTTTCATGTATTTATTTGCCATTTCTACTTCTTCATCTGAGAAGTGTCTATTTATTTCAGATGCCTTTTTTTTTTTTTTTTTTTTTTTTTTTTTTGTATTGGGGATCAAACTTGGCACCTTGTGCTTGCAAGGCAAGTGGCAGAACCACTGAGCTAAATCCCAGGAACTCCTGCCTCCCTCCTGAGTGCTGGGATTACAGGCGTGTGCCACCATGCCCAGCCCAGATGACTTATTTTTGATTGGGTCTTTAAACTGAGTGTCTGCTTTCTTTTAGTTCTTTACATATTCTAGATTCCAGTCCTTGGTCTGAGGAACAGCTGGCAAAAATTTTCCCCCACATTGTGAGTTTTCTCTTCACACTGTTGGTCATTACTTTTGCTGTGCAAAAGCTTTTTAGTAAAAAGAGATCCAAGTTGTTGATCTTTGTGATATTTCCTGTGTAATCCATGTTTTGTTCTGTTTTTGTCTACATCAATATATTCAATGTCTACTCTACCTATTCTATCTTCCAGTGGATTTAGTGTTTCTGCTTTAATATTTATTTTTTTTTTATTTTTTTAACTTGAAATTATTTCACCTTAAAAAGTTTATTTAAAAAAATATATATATACACACACTGTCCAATTCAGAATAATAGGATAGAACCGCCCATAGTGTAACAAAATCTTTATATAAAATATTAGTTCAGTCTCCTTTTAAACAACTCTAATGAATGGAAATATCTCTTCTATATAAATTTCACATTTTTTCATTTTAATCTTACTTTTAAAAAAAAGCCAAGCCAGGTGTGGTGGCGCATGCCTGTAATCCCAGCACTCAGGAGGCTGAGGCAGGAGGATCGCTGGAGACCAGCCTGAGCTACAGTGAGTTCCAGGTCAGTCTCAACTGCATAGTGAGACCCTGTCTCAAAACAAAAACAAAAACAAAAAAAAAAAAGGAAAGAAATCAACCAATAACAAATGCTGGAGAGGCTGGGGAAAAGGAACCCTTCTCCAGTGTTGGTGGAAATGTAAACTGATGCAACCACTGTGGAAATCAGTGTGGAGATTTCTCAAAAACTAAAACCAGAGGTGCAATTTGACACAGCTAGACCTCTTCTTGGTGTCTCCCCAAAAGAAGTAAAAGCATCACACCACCTTGATATATGCACATCCATGTTTACGGTGGCACATTTTGTAATAGCTAACCATTGGAAACAGCCCAAATGCCCATCAACCATTGAATGCATAAAGATGTGGGGTTTTCATACATAATGGAGTACTACTCAGCGATAAAAAGGGTAAGCATGAGACAATTCTAGCTAAATGGATGCACCTTAAGACCACACTCTTAAGCGAAATAAATTGAACAAATATGTTTAAATACCACATTGTTTCTCTCGTGTAAGAAACCAAAAGTGGAAATAAGAAATAAGTGCAATAGATAATGGGACATGGGGAGAAAATGTTCAAATGAGAAGAGGAACGGGGAAAGGGAGGAGAAAGAGAAGGAAGGGAAAAGGGAAACAAAATAGAAAGAAAAAATGGAAACAAAGCTTTTGTAAGTAAGGAGGTGAAGGGCTGGGGATTCAGCTCAGTGGGGTCACAACCTGCCTCCAAAGCACAAGGTCCTGAGTTTGATCCACACACATCCACACACACACACAAGGAGGTGAAGAGGGGTTGAAGAGGGAAAGATTAGGGAAAAAAAAAAAGAAGAAACAGGATGTCATGTACAGGTACAAATTCCCTGTGATGAATATTATCATTACAAATATCAAAAAATGTACCAAAAATAAATATTATTTGTAAAATAAATAAATACTGATGGCTATAACTGGAAAAAAAAAAAACCCAGTACCTTGGAGGCTGAAGTAGAAGGATCACCGAGATTTTAAAGCCAGCCTGAACCTACCTCAAAAAACAAAACAAAAGTATGACAGAAACTGGAAGCCTAGTAAATTAATATCTATATGAAATAAAAGCTTTTCCATGGTCGTAAATACTACATCGGAAAAATATATTCAATTTATATGTAGTAAAATATAAATGAGAAAAAGTTCAACAGAAAATCCAACTAAAATCAGAGCAAATAGTATTAAAAAATTCATCAAAAGAAGACATCCTCTTCAGAGATTAAAAAGTATGATAAACTGCTCGATTTCAGCTGGGTGTAGTGACATAGGCCTGTGATTCTATACTTCTGGGAGGCTGAGGCAAGAGGATCAGATAGGAGAGCAGGGCGTGGCAAAACTGGCTGGGGAAGTAGAAGTACCCTATTAATTACAAGATGCAGGAACACATGCACAGAAGTTTTTTTTGTGGTTTTTTGTTTCATTTTGTTTTTTGAGACAGGGTCTCAAAATATGTAGTTGAGACTGACCTAGAACTCACTATGTAGCCCAGGCTGGTCTCAAACTCACAGCGATCCTCCTGCCTCAGCCTCCCAAGTGCTGGGATTACAGGCGTGCGCCACCACGCCTGGCAACACAGAACAGTTTCCAAAGCCCTGCACATGGACTTCTGAGAACTCCAGCCGGTTTCAACAG
>NW_022900934.1:26538261-26587639 GCF_012274545.1 Fukomys damarensis
AAAAAAAAAAAAGGAAAGAAATCAACCAATAACAAATGCTGGAGAGGCTGGGGAAAAGGAACCCTTCTCCAGTGTTGGTGGAAATGTAAACTGATGCAACCACTGTGGAAATCAGTGTGGAGATTTCTCAAAAACTAAAACCAGAGGTGCAATTTGACACAGCTAGACCTCTTCTTGGTGTCTCCCCAAAAGAAGTAAAAGCATCACACCACCTTGATATATGCACATCCATGTTTACGGTGGCACATTTTGTAATAGCTAACCATTGGAAACAGCCCAAATGCCCATCAACCATTGAATGCATAAAGATGTGGGGTTTTCATACATAATGGAGTACTACTCAGCGATAAAAAGGGTAAGCATGAGACAATTCTAGCTAAATGGATGCACCTTAAGACCACACTCTTAAGCGAAATAAATTGAACAAATATGTTTAAATACCACATTGTTTCTCTCGTGTAAGAAACCAAAAGTGGAAATAAGAAATAAGTGCAATAGATAATGGGACATGGGGAGAAAATGTTCAAATGAGAAGAGGAACGGGGAAAGGGAGGGGAAAGAGAAGGAAGGGAAAAGGGAAACAAAATAAAAAGAAAAAATGGAAACAAAGCTTTTGTAAGTAAGGAGGTGAAGGGCTGGGGATTCAGCTCAGTGGGGTCACAACCTGCCTCCAAAGCACAAGGTCCTGAGTTTGATCCACACACATCCACACACACACACAAGGAGGTGAAGAGGGGTTGAAGAGGGAAAGATTAGGGAAAAAAAAAAAGAAGAAACAGGATGTCATGTACAGGTACAAATTCCCTGTGATGAATATTATCATTACAAATATCAAAAAATGTACCAAAAATAAATATTATTTGTAAAATAAATAAATACTGATGGCTATAACTGGAAAAAAAAAAAACCCAGTACCTTGGAGGCTGAAGTAGAAGGATCACCGAGATTTTAAAGCCAGCCTGAACCTACCTCAAAAAACAAAACAAAAGTATGACAGAAACTGGAAGCCTAGTAAATTAATATCTATATGAAATAAAAGCTTTTCCATGGTCGTAAATACTACATCGGAAAAATATATTCAATTTATATGTAGTAAAATATAAATGAGAAAAAGTTCAACAGAAAATCCAACTAAAATCAGAGCAAATAGTATTAAAAAATTCATCAAAAGAAGACATCCTCTTCAGAGATTAAAAAGTATGATAAACTGCTCGATTTCAGCTGGGTGTAGTGACATAGGCCTGTGATTCTATACTTCTGGGAGGCTGAGGCAAGAGGATCAGATAGGAGAGCAGGGCGTGGCAAAACTGGCTGGGGAAGTAGAAGTACCCTATTAATTACAAGATGCAGGAACACATGCACAGAAGTTTTTTTTGTGGTTTTTTGTTTCATTTTGTTTTTTGAGACAGGGTCTCAAAATATGTAGTTGAGACTGACCTAGAACTCACTATGTAGCCCAGGCTGGTCTCAAACTCACAGCGATCCTCCTGCCTCAGCCTCCCAAGTGCTGGGATTACAGGCGTGCGCCACCACGCCTGGCAACACAGAACAGTTTCCAAAGCCCTGCACATGGACTTCTGAGAACTCCAGCCGGTTTCAACAGAATGGCCTAGACCTGACAGCCTGATGCGTGGGATCCCAGCAGCACCGCCTCTCCGGACCTCGATGTGAAGTTCTCTTGAGTTTCCTCAAGATTTGGACAGCATAAAAGAAAGGCAGCCATGCAAAGCAGTGCTAGCACAGCTTTCCATGATAGCCTATGCTGTTTTCCAGACACAGCGTATACTTTTATCTTGCCTTGGCTTGCTCTGCAGTCTGTTTCTCTCCCACTCACTTTTACTTTCTCAAATTAACTTCGCCACAGCTCTGGCTTGTTGCATCCAATTCTTTGATTGAGATGAGAAGAAGAACCTGGGATCTAACTCCAGAAGGAGAGGCGAACAACCCAAAATCAATGACATTTAATTGGCGGGCCACGTTTTTAGAAACAAGCTACCCAATAACAATATCATCCTGTCGGGCGTGGTGGCGCATGCCTGTAATCCTAGCACTCAGGAGGCTGAGGCGGGAGGATCGCTGTGAGTTCGAGACCAGCCTGGGCTACATAGTGAGTTTCAGGTCAGTCTCAACTACATAGAGAGACCCTGTTTCAAAAAAACAAAAAACAACACAACAGTATCATTCCTTCAAAGAGTCCAGCCCTACAAATTGTTGAGTGAAACGCCTCTCTACCTCATTGTCCAGGGAGAGTGGAACATGCATGTTTGCCCACCCAGTCTAAAGCAGTATCTTTCCCTGCACTGCCTCTATCACAATACCCTTTCTTTCTGCATGGCACTGGTCACAATTTGCGATTACCTTGTTTATGTATTTTCTAAGCTATGTACTGTCTCTCTACAGCTCTAGGGTAACAATCCTCATGAAGCAGGAACCACGTCTTAATTCTAACTCTATTTTCAGCAACCCAAATAACAAACTCCGTAGGCGTGTGTCTAAGTGGTAATAGCGATTGATCCCAAGACGTCTTGCATGCTAGGTAAGCACTCTACCACCGAGCTATACTCTTCCAGCCCCCAAATAAATATTTGTCGAATGAATTCCTGCAGCGCAGAAGTATAGACCAGACTCTATTCTATGGACTTCGCAAATAACTGCTCTTCTAATCTTCACACTCGATGGCAGAGGTTGGTACTATTACCCATTTCACAGTCGATGAGATGAAGGCACGTAGTAACTGAGAAACCAGCCTCATCAGCAGAGGCGAGCTCCAGAGAAAAAGTGGCTAATTACAACGTGACGTTTTTCTATTACAAACCGGAGGAAGGATGAAATCGAATGTATGGATGGAAATCTGAATGTAACCGTTAATTCTTTGAGACTCCGGATTCCTCAGGTCTCCCGCAAGGGGGCGCTCTCTCTACAAGGTTTTGACGCATCACTCCAGGCGCGCACTCACTTTGCGTCTCGGGCTCGCGCGCGCTGCCGCGACACCGGAAGTGACTGCGCTTGCAAGTTCCCCCGGTCTCTTCAGGGGAAACTGAGGCCGGCGTGTTCGGGAGAGACGGCGCGAGCAGTCAGCCAGGTAGGCAGGCCAAAGTCTGCGACGCGGAACTCGGCCGCGAAGAACCCTCGCCTCTGGAAACCACCGGGTCGATGAAGGGGGATGTTGCCCCCCACGGCTTGCTGGGCTTGCAGGTGAGAGCGCCGCCTCCCCTGTGCGTGACAGCCTCTGCATCCAATGGGAGCCTTCGCCGTCCCGCTTCCGTGCCAACTGGACTCACGGATTGGGCACGTTGGGGCAGGCCGCTGAGGGCGAAACCCCTCCTCCCAGAAAGGTCTCGGGGGCGCCCGAGGGAGGGCGGTTGCCTAGCAACTGGGCGGTGGCTCGGCGGGTACCCGGCCTACAGAGTGCGAGAAGCCGCGAGGCCGCAGCCCACCCACCCCGGGCTCCGGAGAGGTGCAGTCCGCAGTCCTAGAGCCCACCCTGGGGCTCCAGGAAGCCTCCTTGAACCGGCTAGGAAAACGTGCTTTCAGCTGTGGGGGGCCTCGAGCAGGCCTCGGCCCCTTTTCCTGACCCGAGGAAAGGTCCAGCGCCTTCCCTTCACCCCGTCTTTGTGCAGGGCACCGGCGGCCATTGTGTCCGGGCGGGGAATGGAGGACCTGGCAATCCCCCACCGCCACGTCCAGGGCCTTTGGGGAATTCAAAGAAAACCAGCGGCGTTTGTGGGGGGTCCCCGGCCTTCAGCCTCCCGGAAAGGCCCGAGGGCGGCCTTTCCGAAGCCAAGTCGCGGACCCGAGGCGGCCTCCCCTTCCCTGTGTCCCTCCTCGAAACCTTGAGATCCACTGAGAAGTCCCTTCGGGTTTTCGGAAGCCTCACCCAGGGCTGATACTTAAATAGAAAAAAAAAAAAAAAATCCCTGCACTAAATCCACACCAGCCACCTCCGGGAGAGTTCTCCTTGGCTCCCAGTAGGAGGCGGAGAGCCAAGGGGCGTGCGAGAGCGAGGGGGCTGGGCTCCTGGAGCTAATAAGTAAAAAAAAAAAAAAAAAAAATCCCTGCACTAAATCCACACCAGCCACCTCCGGGAGAGTTCTCCTTGGCTCCCAGTAGGAGGCGGAGAGCCAAGGGGCGTGCGAGAGCGAGGGGGCTGGGCTCCTGGGTGGCTGGAGGCCGCGGCTGCAGCGCGGAGAGCCCGACCTCGATCTGGCGATGGAGGAAGCAAGCAAGGGGGCAGGTTCCTGAGCTTCGCAATTCCTGTGTCGCCTTCTGGGCTCCCAGCCTACCGGGTCGCATGATCCCTCCGGCTGGAGCTGGTTTTTTTGCCAGCCGCCGCGAGGCCGGCTGAGTTACAGGCTACTGGGCCGCCACCTCCTCTCCCGACCTATGATACAAAAGATCTTCCGGGGGCTGCACCTGCCTGCTGTCGCCTAAGACGGATTTGAATGTAGGTGGTGTGGGGGCGGGGGAGGGGGACTGCCCGTCGCGGTGACTTTCCGACGAAGGCATTTTGGAGAAAAGGGGGTGGTTGTGGTAAAAGAGGCGGATGAGATGATTCAGAGCCCACTTGTCCTTTCAATTTGACTTCATTGAAGTCTCTTAGAACCTGGACCCAGGCCGTGGTAAGCACCACAAAGAAGCCAGTTTCTGGTACCTGGAGGGGAGATGGGATGTTGTAGGGTAATTGGCATGCATATTAATAATTTTTTTTTTCCTGAAGCTCTTTCTCTCTTTTCAGAACCTTATTTTGGCTTCGGATCTTAGAAGAGAATCACTAAGCGGAGACCAGTCTCAGTGAGTGAGCAGGTGTTTTGGACAATGGACTGGTTGAGCCCATCTCTATTATAAAAATGTCTCAGAGCAACTGGGAGCTGGTGGTTGACTTTCTCTCCTACAAGCTTTCCCAGAAAGGATACAGCTGGAGTCAATTCAGTGATGTGGAAGAAAACAGGACTGAAGGCCCAGAAGGGACTGAACCAGACATGGAGACCCCCAGTGCCATCAATGGCAACCCATCCTGGCACCTGACGGATAGCCCCACGGTGAATGGGGCCACTGGCCACAGCAGCAGTTTGGATGCCCGGGAGGTGATCCCCATGGCAGCAGTGAAGCAAGCTCTGAGGGAAGCTGGCGACGAGTTTGAACTGCGGTACCGACGGGCATTCAGTGACCTAACATCTCAGCTCCACATCACCCCTGGGACAGCATATCAGAGCTTTGAACAGGTAGTGAATGAACTCTTCCGGGATGGGGTAAACTGGGGTCGCATTGTGGCCTTTTTCTCCTTCGGCGGGGCATTGTGCGTGGAGAGCGTAGACAAGGAGATGCAGGTATTGGTGAGGCGGATTGCAAGCTGGATGGCTACTTACCTGAATGACCACCTAGAGCCTTGGATCCAGGAGAACGGCGGCTGGGTAAGAGCCACGCCCCTTACATGTCCCTTTTCTTTGCAGTCCCCACCAGCCCTTGCCCGTATCTCTGTGTTTGGGGATGTTGATTGTTAAAGAGACCTGCCTGGCCACATTTCACCATAAGATGTCAACTCTGGAAATAAGGATGAGCCAGTTCTTCTTGATGGACTCCTATTTTTGCATTCCGTTCACCTTCATGATCCTACTGTTTCATACCTGTGTTCCAGTTTCTGAGCAAAGAAAAACATAGCCTATGTGCTCATTTGACTCAAAACCTTTGAGAATAGGAAGTTGTTCCAGGGTTTCCCTCACCCTGACACAGTGGTCACCACTTTAGAGTGGTGATGCACATAATGCCTGGAAAAGCTGATGACCCACAATCCCCTTCATCCTTTCTCTGCAAGGTTGTCAATCCTATTTTGACTTCCCTCCCCCAAAGCAAGTTTCATTTATTTTGTTTTGTGTGCATGGAACTCCTCTCAGACCATTTGTCTAGGCAGGAGTTCCCGCTGGCTTGGATGTCTGGGGATTGTCTGATTTTAGGGCAGTGTACGTTGTGCTAGTTGTCTTTGTGCTGTTTCTCCCAGATTCATTTTCTCCAAAGTGTGCAACTTTCTGCATGGCTGGCCAGTTTGTGGAACTCTTGCTGTATCACACACATTAAGCACTGGGACTTTGCACCTCACTGCCTGGAGGCAGTTGGGGAGTCTCAGCTGCTCTGCTGGTTACTTTATGACCAGGAACTAGGGGGCTCTTCACTATGCACTGTTTGCTATCAAAGCAAGGACCCTGTCTGTGGGGTCCTCTATAGGACATTAAGATCTGGCGAAAGACTGGACACAGATCTAAGTCCGAACCTGTTATTTAGTGTGACCTTGAACAGACCGGTTTACTTTCTTGAGCCTTAGTTTTTTCCACTAAAATATGTGGCAACCACTCCTTGCCTTGAGGAATATTTTGCAGTATTGTGACTCTTAGAAGTAAAGTGAACATAGTGACTTTCCACCAGCAAGTTCCTTTTCCTTGGAGGGAGAAACCTCAGGATAAGCTGGAGGTGAGAGCTTCATTATCAGTGGTAACTGTGGGCAAGTTTTACCCTTTTTCAGTAAACTCTGTTCTAGGTCCTTGTTTGTCTCCCTGCCTAGGGGAGTTGTACGGCATAGGAGAGGTATTCTGTCCCCTCAGAATAAGCAGAATACCTATAGCCTGTGGGAAATAAGTCATCTATTGCAGGAGCTGAGGTGGGAAAGGCCGTGCACCATGGACTCAGAAATGTCAGGAATGCAGTTGTCCATAGGTTGGGCCGAGGGTGTGGCAGGCACTTCACTTTGCCACTGAGCCTGGGACCTCCTGGTTTTGCCCTGGATCTTGAACTCTTCTTGGGTTCCCATTTCTTTACAACTTTATTAGCTCTTCACCTCTACCAGCTCCTTTTATTTATTTTTTTTATTTTTGCCCTCAAAACATTTATTGTCTACCAGCTCTTGTAAAAGGCAAGGGGGTTGTCAGTGAAGCCAGATGACTTGGTTGGAATTGGGGGAGATAAAAGTGGTGGGCTCTCTTGGGCTAAGGATAACCAGACTTGAAAGCCATACTATAAATGAATTCCTGTTCGTTTGTATGATGATCTGTTCTTTTCCCTCCTGCTTTAATTCTCTTTGGGGGCAAATATTTGTTCACTTGATTACAGAGGGGACAAGATTCCAGCACTGTAGACACACCCTCTGAAGCATCTCCAAGTAGGGAGTGGTCCTAATTGTTTTTGGCCAGTGGTCCTAAGAGCAGGTGAGTTGTTGCCAGCAGTAAACAAAAGGCAGTCTGGAAAAGGTGCCTATTCTGCTAGCCAGCCTCTGCAGAGGGCTATCCTGACCAGAGAATTATCAGCTGCCTGGTGTTTGCATAAAGGGCTTAGACACAGCAGCTCTGGGCAAGTTCATTAGGTCTTTACTAGACTGAAATTTCATCTTCCATCTCTTTGCTCAAGAATTATCGGAGCCTGTTGGACAACATACTGCATGTCACTTCCTCTTGGTGAACAGAGGGGATTTGTGCAGAAGAGCCAGTTATGTCGGAACCATTTCTGGGGTAAAGAACCTTTGACTCAGAATCCCTTGAGCCTGTGGTATCTACCCACTTCCCTGTTAGGAGTGTCCTGTTCTGAGTTGTGTGGACTGACTAGTGCAGTGGCACCTCATAATCATCCTGAAGGGTTCAGCTGGGAAATCCTTGAGTATAGGAGTTACAATTAGTCCGCCCACAGATATGCTGTAAATTTAGCCACCCTACGGGAAAGGGGAAGGAAGTTAGCCTTTATTGAGTGTACCTCTTTATGTTTTAGGCATAATGTTAGGTCCTTCATTTGGGCAACCAGTATTTTGAGCATCTGTTGTAGAGCAGACATAATCATCCTTCGGTCATGGACATGATAGCTCTTTGATGTATTCCACACAGGAATCTTGAGTGGCAATGTGGCTGACGTTAGGTGTCTGTGTTAGCCAGTTAAGTGTCCAAGTGAGAATGTACACAAAGCTTGGCCCAACTCTGAAACCTAAACACTTTACATACATATCAGCTAGTCCAGAGAGCAATAAGCCCCAACAGATTATCCTAGAAAGCCAGAGATGCTGTTGAGGCAAGCAAAACATGTCTGTGAAGGTGCTTGCTCTGAGCTGTGATCTTGGCATTGTTTAGGTAGTGGTAGGAGGGTCAGTGCCTTTGTCATTGGCAGCAGGTTTCCAAAGGTGTGAGTTCCCTCAGAATCTGACAGTGGTAAAAGCCAGACATGACAGATGTCAAGTGGACACTAAGATTTTGCCCAGACTGGGCTTCTTGTTGGTTTCTTATTAGAACTCCAGGCTAGAGATGTAGCTCAGTGGTAGAGTGCTTGCCTACATGTGTGCTGTCTTGGGTTCAGTCCTTAAGAAAACTCCTTTGCGGAAAAACAAAACCTCACCAAACAGATGACAGTTGCCTGCGTGCAGGGAGGTAGCCTGTCCCAGGTAACTCTGTTTAATTGTAGCATGATGCTTCAAGGTCTGGATTTTCAGCCTCTAGCCACAGTATTTGAGTCACCTGGCAAAATGCTGAACCTGTTTGTCTCTCCTATCCATTTGTCTCTCCCATCTTTAAAATGAAATAATGATAGCCAGCTGCCATAGCTTGACTCTAGTAAAGGATCTAGAATAAAAGCTTTTCCCCATACCTTAATTGTAGGGTGGAAGCGCTTCTTTCAATGAATGGGCTTCCTCCATCAGGGAACTGAACTTTGCCTCCTGGAGTTACTCCTTAAAAGACAAAGCCAGTTCCTGAAATGCGCACTAGAGTATTGTATGGGCTTTCCAGTGGGAATGTGGGTTAGGACCCAGTGGACCACACCACTTTGGGATAGCTGTCTCTGGAGGAGCCTTGCAGGCCATTTTGAGAGTTGGGAACACAGGGTATGTGGGAAGAAAATATAACACGGCCTTTTGCAGTCTTCATGGCTGTGTCTCCCAGTTGTGAGGGGTCTCTTGCCTATAATGGCTTCTCTGGTATGGATGTGTGCTTAGTTGAAATACCTCAGCATCCTTTGCAAATGTTGGCAATTCTGTGGTTTTCTTGAGGAAACCCCATTAGAAACCCCAAATGGAAATTTTTAGTAATCTTGTTCAAGTCTCAAAATGAAGTAGAATTATTTCAGGGACTCCCCCTTGGACCACCCACTTCTTCTGGGGTATACATTTTAGGTTGCTCTTAAAAATTCTCTTGCCATCACAGGGTTTTCCAGACTTCTTAGGAATAATTTCCCCAGTAGCCCCATGGAGCCCTTCAGTTGCTCTTAGAAAATTACCCAGGTATTTTTTTTAGGGGGCCTAAATGGAACCTGAAGGGTTTTCTTGACTTTCTCGTGGGCAGTTACCAGAAAGATATATTTGGGCTTCTTGAAGCAGCGATTGTCTGATGACTCTTCCCCCTGCAGATACTTGTCCTGGGACTGGTGGCTTGCATCCTGTCTGTGCCTAACTAACCTCCCCGGTTTTTCCAGTGCCCTCAGCCTTCCATCATAAGGCTTTCTTTTAACAATTGTGGTTTTGTCTGGGTTTAGAGTGGATAGATTTAGGGGTAAGTCCCACTGAAATGCTCTTCTGCAGAAAGTGTCTTCTACCTTAATTTATTACTGCCTCTGCCCTGTACCTCAGTCTCAAACCTAAGCCCATAGCATCCTAAGGATTCATTCACTCTCTTTCCTTTGAAGGAGTCACTTTGTCCTGGATCTTCTGTCTCTTCTGTCCCTGCAGCCCACAGTCTTGTCTTCTCCATTCCCAGTTGGCAGACCTGAGTGAGACAGTCCCATTGGGGTGTTTCTGTTTAGCTTGGGGAAGTGAAGACCCAGGAGAATATGTTACTAGCTTCAAGGGTGTGAAGGAGAAAGGACAGCCTTTCTCTTGGTTTGGTCTGCTCAAACTTTGGACTGGAGAGAAGAAACTAACAGTAGTAGAGTTATGTTGGAACAGAGATGTTATTTCTTTCTTTCTTTTTGGTACCGGGGGTCAAACTCAGGACCTTATGCTTGCAAAGCAGGCAGCAGCTAAATCTCCAGCCCAGAGAAGGTATTTGTAACAAATGTCCTCTGTCTCAGGGTTAGGAGCTGCCTAAGGGTGGAGCCCTCAAGTTGTCCATACTTATTTCCCTGGCCAACCCAATGACTACAGGTCTTGGAAATTTTAAATTTCTGAAGAAACAGACTTTATCAAACCAGAGTAACAGTTATGGAAGTGGTCCTTCATTCATTCGATGTTTATTGATTTCCTACTGTGTGTCAGGCTGTCCTGGAATACCTAGAATACAGCAATGAGCAAAACTTAGTTTCTGTCCTCATGGAGCTCACATTCTAATGGGAGAGCCAGACCAAAAAAACCCATAATTGTATAGTGACATTCTTTTTTTTTTTGAATTGAATTTATTGGTACATTCTAGGTTGACAGTACAGTTACATTCATTACTGGGATCTTGTACCTTTACATGCCAGGTCTTGGTTCTCATTTTTTCCCCTTATCCCCACCCTCCCTTCACCCCCTCTTCCCCTCCCTACCTTCAAACACTTTAATTCCATTTTTACATTTTCTCATATTTTTTTCCTTTTCCCTTATTCCCCTTTCCCTATCCTTCTCACTGTTCCTACACCTTTGGTCCTTTCTCATCCTATTTCACATTGCTAATTGTCCCATTAGGATCTTGAGTACTATTTTAGTTTTTCACACCAGAGAAACTATTCGGTATTTGCGTATGTGTGACTTATTTATTTCACTTAGGAGTATAGCCTCAAAATGTACCCATTTACCTATGAATGAATCTACTTTTTCATTCTTTATGACTGAGTAGTATTTCATTTTATAGAAAAACCACATCTTCTTTATCCTGTTTCCAACTGATAGGCAGATGGGCTGTTTCCAAGTTTTACCTATTACAAACTGTGCTGCTATAAACATGGTGTGCACATATATCACTGTGGTATGATTCTTTTAATTCTTTTGGAAAGATACACAACAGAGGGATGGCTGGGTCAAAGGGAACCTCTAATCCTGGTTCTTTGAGGTATCTCCATATTGACTTCCATAGTGGTTGCACCAGTCTGCACTCCCACCAGCAATGGAGAAGGATTCCTTTCTCCCCACAACCATGCCAACATTTGTTGTGTGATTTCTTGATAGCAGCCATTCTGTGGGGTGAGGTGGAATCTCAGTGTTGTTTTCATCTGCATCTCTCGAATGACCAGTGATGTGGAGCATTTTTTCATATATTTACTTGCTGCTTTTATTTCTTTGTCTGAGAAATGTCTTGTTCATTTCAGATGCCCATTTTAGAATTGGGTCTTTACATGTGGGGCGGCTGGTTGTTTTGAGTTCTTTATATATTTTAGATAATAGTCCTTTGTCTGAGGAGCAGCTGGTAAAAAGATTTTCCCACATTGTAGGTTGTCTCTTAGTTCTGTTGATGGTTTCTTTTGCAGTGCAGAAGCTTTTTAATAAGATGAGATCGCAGTTATTGATTCTTTCTGCTAGTTCCCATGGTACTGAGGTTTTGTTCATAAAGTCTTTTCCTATGCCATGTATAGTGACATTCTGTCAACCATAGTAGGCCCGTAAGATTATATGGCCTAATGACATTGAAGATGTTTCAGTTCACTTATGTACACTCAAAAAGATCTCCTAACAACTCATTTCTTATATCCCGGTTGTTAAATGGTACATGACTCTACATACATGTATCAGGTGATGGTGACGGCTGTGAATAATGTAAGACAGGTTGGTGTGTATGGCATGCCTAGTGAGGCAGGGTGGGGTTGCGATTTTAGAGTGAGCAAAGGTGTAGTAGAATGAAGAATGACTTCCCTCCACCCTCTTAAGTTCTTTGACTGGATTATGAATTAAATTGACATGAAACATTAAAAGGAAAAAGAAAACATTTTAATTACCTACAGAAAGCATAAAAGTCCCATAAAATAGGCTCAAAGAAGGGCTAGATGATTGAAACTTCTATGGCATCACAAGCTATAGAAAGGAATAGGGACCTGGGGCTTCGACTGGGCAAACCAGCAATCTAAATTATAGAAGGGCAAGAGTGGGGAAATTGAGTATGAGGAAAGATTGTTTTGTTAGCTGGGCATGGTGGCATACTTTGTAATCCCATAGTTGGGAGGCTGAAGTAGGAGGATTGTCACAAGAACAAGGCAGGCTGGGCTACTTACTTAGTTCAGGGCCATCCTGAACTACAAAAGTGAGACCCTGACTCAGAAAAACAAAACAAATCGAAAAAGATCGTCTTGTTATACAGATAAAGTATCTCAGGTAAAGTATCTGGGGCAGCCCTCTTTCTGGTAACAGATACTTTTACTAACAGATTTTCTTTAAATTTCTTTTCCAGGGCTGGGGATTTAGCTTAGTGGCACCGTGCCTGCCTCCCAAGCGTAAGATAGATCCCTGAAACAAACAAACAAAATCTTTTCCAGAAGGATAGCTTCTAAGAGCTACTCTGATGTATGAAGTTTCTCAGAATAACTAGCTCAAAATATGCCAAATATTTTGGGGTGGCATTTTCTGATTTCCTACAGTCAGTCATATTTGGGGGAGGGGTGTCCTGAGCTCCAATAAAGGTATTACCTGCAGGTGTTATTTAAGCCAAGACTTGAAGGGGTAGAGGTAGTGGATGATGTGAGTCCCTTGAAGAGAATGTTTTAGGCAGAGTGAGTAGCCTCAGGAGGGAATGAGTTTGATATTTTCAAGGATGGGCAGAGGTCAGCGTTGGAGAAGAAACAGCCAGGGCAGAGAATGGTTGTGTTGGAGGAGTGAAAGATAGCTGGAAGCCAGAACATGTAGGGCATTATAAGCCATGATGAAGCTTTGACTTTAGAATGCAAAAGAGGCCAAGAAAAGGGTTGGAGCATGGGAAATAATGCTCTGAATCTTGTAAGGATGAAGCAGGGAACCTAGTATAGAGGTTAGTGCAACTGCCAGATTAAAGAGAGTTTAGTGGCTTTAGTGTGGAGGTAGAAGTAGAGGTAGAGAGGGTGGTGGAGAGTGAGACCAGGACTGCATATTGTGTATTGATGGCTCTGTCCAACCACCTTGGAGGTCACGTTTTTCAACTATGTGAAGACACTAGAATCCAGGCTAAGTCAGCTAACTATTTTTCAGGAATAGTTCTCTCCACATGTAGTTTCTTGATGAATGTCCTTCTCCATTCCAGCAGTGTTTTCTGTCTGAATAATTGTAGTTTGTCTGGGTTCAGGTCCCAGCCCACTCATGTCTGTATGACCTTGGCAAGCACCTTTGATCTGTGTGAACCTTGGGATAAATAATAATATCTGCTTCATAGGGTGGTAGTGCAGACCCAGTGAGTGAGGTAGTGAGGCAGGCCTGAGATCTGTAGGGCCTGGTGCCATGTTGGTATCATAATATTCATTATCTCTGCTGTAGAACTCATGTACATACCCAGTCTCAGGGTCTTGAGCAACCTTTCTCCTTCATAGTGCTCCCCGGTCACATCCTCAAGGCAAACCTGCTCCTAGTATCTTCCTGTCATGGAAGCTCTCTGGTGATTGTCCAGGTGATCCAAGCGCTTCCTGGTCTTGGTTCTGCTCTCACTCTGCTCTTGACCATAGCTACATCACCTCACACTAAGGCCCCAGGTCCCCTTCTGCAGGTTGAAGGGCTTGAAGTACACAGTTTAGGAATCCTGGTTCTCACTGGCCTTTGGCCTTGTGGCAAAGTCCACTATTATGGATATTTCACATTAGTTATGCTTTAGGACAGCTCTTACCTGTCAGCTCATACCCAGGGTTAATGTAGGGAAGTTTATCACTGACCCTGCAAGAACAGTACCTTCCGTCACATTTGCATAGCTTGCACTTGTGTATCTACCCTGCCTTTTGGTACCAGGGATCGAACTCAGATTCTTGGCTTGCAATGCAGCCACCAGAACCACTGAGCTAAATCCCCGGCCCCCACCCTGCCTTTTTGATCCCATAGCTGCCACCCAGGAGTGAGCCAAAGGATGTCCTTCCTGCTTGATCAGAGGGAGGAGGGCAGGTGCAAGAGATGAAGTGTCCTCCCTGCTCATGGTGGTTGATGTGCACAAGCCTTGTAACTTTGATGGCTGTACTAGGTGCACCTAATTCTGAAGACCAAGTGAGTTGATTAATGGGCTTTGCATGCAGAACAGTGACTGTTGCTGTGAGCAGCAGCAGTAGCAGCACCATCATCCTGGGGCTCCTTCAGCCACATCATCTGCCTTTCTGTTTCTTCCATATTGATTTTTGCAAATAGTATTTTTATAGCTAGAAACTGCCTTTGGAATCTGTTGCCTTTGGGACCTTTGCTACTTGGTTTCCTCCCTGATGAGACACTCAGACCAGGCCTGCAGTGAGCTCCAATCTGAGGGTTTGGGCAGACTCCGGAGCACCCCTCGGAACTAGAGGTTTTTCTGTTGCTCTTCAGGAAATGCCATTGCAGTGACTTCCATGGACTGCTTCCTGTCCCAGCCCAGCAGCCGGTTCCTGCCGACAAGAGTGTGGAAACTGGAAAGTAACCTTCCTAGAGCCCGCCCCCCAACACACACAGCTTTTTTTGGTCCTGGCCCTCCCTTTCCTCTTGTCACTTACTTTTTTGGTTCCACCCTCTTCCCCCTTACCTAGCTTCTGTCCTCTAGTCTGTGATGCTCCTTTTAAGATTTAGAAAATGCCTTTCTATTTAGTTCTGTCACGCCTTCCCCGACCCCATGTTCTGTCAGCACTCCTGGGTTCTTTCTCCTTGGCTCCATCAGTCAATAGCAATTTCAGTCGTGGAGTGGCATTAAACTTGTCACTTGGAGTGCTCTGTGCCATCCATTAGAGTTCAGAGTTCCTATCCCACGCCTTCGTAGGACCAAGATTCTTAAGGGAGATCACTAGAGTTTGGCACATATAAATCCTACCTTTTGGAGATTGATGACAGGGTGGAGTGAAACTGAGCCTGCCACCCCC
The DNA here is from genome assembly GCF_012274545.1 of Fukomys damarensis. NCBI lineage: Eukaryota > Metazoa > Chordata > Mammalia > Rodentia > Bathyergidae > Fukomys > Fukomys damarensis. The sequence goes on from NW_022900934.1 coordinate 26,553,169, forward strand.
TCCCCCAGTCACCCTTCAGGAGGAAGCTAGGAGGTTGAAAACCTTGTTGGACAATCATCTGAGGAATGGGAGCTGGCCTGGGAGGGGATTGGAATGCACTCAACTATGCCTCAGATCCTTTGTTCCACTCTTGAAAGGGAAACATTCCCCTCCCTCCTCCCTGGCCACACACACGTGCCTTTGTTCCCCGAGTCAGAGTCAGGCTGGGCCAGGAACACAGTGTCCCTTCCAAGGAGCCTGACTCGCCTCTCTAGAGGCAGGCCCCTGGTCAGTGGGACTGGGATTTTTGCCCAGAAGCCTCCAGTCTCCTGTCCCTTCCACAGAAGAGTCTAAAAGGCTGAAAACGTGCCTGCAAACAGCTGCCCAGGCCCTTCTCTGGAATTATTCCATGGGATGCCCATGTCTCAGGATTAAACAGTCCCTCCCTCTTATTCCGCTTGGTGATTAATATTATTGTTAAAGTTGCTATTAATAGCCCCTAACATTTATTGAGTGTTTAGTGTGTGCCAGGCATTGTTCAGAGTGTACTATGAGTATTAATTGATTCCATCCTCACAGCAGTCCTCTGAAGTAGGTACTATTATTATCTCCCTTTTACAAGTAAAAAAACTGAGGTAGAGAGGCTAAGCACCTTATGCAAGGTAGCACAATTAGCTAAATCTGGAAGGATAGCCCTCACTTTTTTTTTTTTTTTTTTTTGGTACTTGGGATGGAACTCAGGACCTTGCACAGCAGGTGGCAGAACCACTGAGCTAAATTCCTGGCTCAAGCCCTCACTTTTAAACAGTACACTGTGTTCCCCCTAGCATTTCACTAGTGTCTACATGATTGTTGGCATTTATCCAGTGCTTTTTTTTTTTTTTTTTTGGAGACAGGGTCTTGCTATTACTTCAGGCTGGTCTAGAACTCACAGCAATCCTGCTTCCGCCTCCCAAGTACTGGGATCACAGGCATGCGCGCCACCACATCCAGCTACTCAGTGCTTATATGTGACAGGCTTCTGTTGACATCATCTCGGTCAACGACTTTATCATTTTAGGACACTGCAATTTGGAAGGGCTGGTAGTTAATAGAAACAATAAGGGTGTGAAGCCAGGCCTGTCTATTCTAAAGCCTGTGCTCTTTGTCGGTAATCCTTAAAAATCCTACAAAGTAGGTGATAGTTTCATTTTATGGTTGAGACAACTGAGACTCAAAGAAGAATGATATACCCAGAGCCTCACGGGCTATTAGTACCAGAAAGAGCTGGATTTCAAACTTGGCCTGCTTATCTTTAAAACACTCTACTGCCTTAATAGTCTAACGTAATGAATTCCTGTCATGTGAGTGGTGCTGCTTTATAATTTACCAGACTCCTTTATATGCATTTACCAACAAGGTGGGTGAGGTGGATATATTCACCCTCATTTCTAGGGAGGAAATCAAGGCGGGGGAGTCATCCCACAGTAGTTGACAGTGTCAGAGTCTGTGTGTTCTTGTTTTTTGGGGGGTGGGTGTTTGTTTTTTTGGTTTTTTGAGACAGGGTCTCACTGTGTAGTTGAGACTGACTTGGAACTCACTGTGTAGCCCAGGCTGGTCTTGAACTTTCAGCGATCCTCCTGCCTCAGCCTCCTGGGTGCTGGAATTACAGGTGTGCGCCACCACACCCAGCAGTATGTTCTGGTTTTTAACCCATTATTTATTACCAGTGCTGCTTGCCTTCCCTAAGGCTGCATTCATTACTAACCTAGGAGTTTTTTATTTTGTTTTGTTGTTTTGCTAGATCACCAACTGATGACTGTCTAAATGTGCCAAGAGGTGGGGATGCTGTGTATCTCGTGAATGGAACTGAGTGCCATTTCTCAATGGTGCGTGGCAGGGCTCCACACCTCAGGCCTGGCTCATGTTCTTCTACCACCACCCATCCACGTTCTACCACCCCCTCTGTCTCTAGACAAACCTGGCAGGATACTTTATAGTTAATGGCTTTCACCACACACCTAGACAGAACTCTGGACTCCGATTTGAAACAGCTTGTCTCCTTTTTGGTGACATAAAACTAGGCAAACCAATTTCCATTTCTCATCTATGAGCCTGAGAGAGTAATGCCAACCTACCAGAGTAAGCAATGCATAAATGAGAAAGTGATATACGATACACAAAAGTGTTTTTAAGTTATAATGATGACTGGTAGCAGGGTATGTGTTGAGAGCTTGCTTGCTCCATGCCAGGTGCTGTGTTTATGTCCTTGATAATAATCACTTTGGCCCCTACAATTGCTCGGGTATGAAGGAGAATTCCGGCCTCAGGAGCCTCCGTAATACTGTACAGCCACAGTAACACATCTTGTAAGGCACAGCTGGGTATTATGCTAAGATGTGCCTGGTGCTGGAGCCTCTCCTTAAGCCACTATGCCATTGCTTTTTTGCAGGCCTGGACTGGCTTATTTTATCCTGAGTGCCTGGCACAGGGCCTAAGGTTAGGCAAGGTCTTGGCCAGCAACAAGAAGGTTACTAGTAGATGCAAGATAGGCTACAAAAAACATATCTGCCCCTAAGGACACAAACTCATCTGAAGCAGTAGGAATAGCCCAAACACTGGGTGAATGAACGGCTTGTGCCAAATCTGTGGTGTAGACTCCAAAAGCAGAAGAGGTCCGACCTTGCTGGCTGCATCCCACAGGTGCCCTGGATCTCTGCCAGCTGGGCCCACTTCCACCCTGAGCTGCTGCTATCCATTAGATTAGTTGGCCCAGAGACCTCCCCTCTTGGCCTGCACCCTAGCCACCTGCATTGCCAGGCAACACTCCCTTTTCACCAACAGTAGAGAAGGGTCAGGAAGGGGATGATCACTAGAGGCTTGAAAAATCATTGCTGTGCTACAGCTCTTTATGATTTACATGGAAGCCTCAGTTTTCTCATCTGTAAAGTGAAGATAATAGTAATTTGTCTCTTCTTCACAGACTTGCTGTTTTTCCTCTGCCAGGATCACTCTTCTTCTAGATCCGAGTAGGGCTGTCTTTGTGATTCACATCTCAGCATAAATATTGACTCCTCAGAGGCCATCCATGTATACATGTTTACTGTCTGTCTCTAAAAACGAGCTTGGAGCGTACAGGGCAGTAGTGGTGAGCCTATGGGACATGTGCCACAACAGGTTATTCATATCATTGAAGGCTGTGAAAGGGTCGCCATCACAGGTACAGGGACTTTGTCTTCCTTTGCCTTCGTGTCTACCATGTAGCAGAGTTCTTGCTCTTAGGAGACTCAGCAAATATTTGTGAATGACTAATTGTATAGACCCCCTTAGCCCCTGTCTGACATGGAGTAGTCTCATTTACTGTTAGACATTGTTATATAAAAGGAAGATGGGAACCATGAAGACTGAAAGGTGAAAGCGATGTGGCCAGGACAGGCTAGATGGGTAAAACCACCCAGACAGATCTGGAGGGTGGGTGGGTGTGAATTGTTTGGGAGATGGTGAGGAGGCAGATTGCCTAGAGTTGAAGAGGACCTGGGGTTGGTGGTGTGTGCTGGGTGAGGCTGGGGCTAGCCTGAATTAAATAATGAGACCTGTCTCAAAGAACAAAAACAACAAAAAAAGAGGTCCTGGGCTGGTAATAAAGCTGGACAGGCAAAAGGGAGTGGGTAACTGATGCCAGAAGCCTCTGAGCACAGGGATGGGGATGGCTGGTGGCAGATCTAGGCCCAGTGGGGAGAGGCCCAGTGCCCCTGTGGGATGCAGTCAGATCTTCAGTACCCCTGGGAAGAAGAATCCAGGCAGAGCTGCAGGGAGATAAAAGCCAGAGGCACCTGCGACCTGTGATCAGGTAGGCCGCCCTGGTTGTTATGTTGGGGCTAAGAGCCAGGTGCAGATTCAAAGGATTGATTGAAGCCTTTTGGTAACTCTGGCCTTAGCAGGGTAAACATCACCTGTCTCCTGCCACCTGCTGCAACAATGCTAGAAAGGTATCTGGGGCAGGTCCAAGGGTCCTAGCTTTCTTACTACCCTGCTGGAGCAAGAGATGCACTCCAGGGGAGGCCATTCCTTGCCTGCCCCACAGCTCTCTTTCTGAAATGCTCAGGTGACAGTGAGGTATCTCCTGCCTGAGGCCTTGTGGTTCTGGCCTGAGAAGGCAGGGGTGGGGCATTGGGAGCCGTTGACAGCTGGGCCCAGCTGGGGGGAGGGGTCAGTTTGGGAGCAGGTGCAGATTTCAAGGAGGGTGGGGCCTGAAGGGAAGTGTAGAGATCTTGGTAAGCTACAAAATTTCCCTCCCCATCCCCCAGCCACAGCTGGCTTCTCCAGGAACCTGGTGACCTAGTTATTGTGCTTAGAAATAGTTAGCTTAGCTTGCAGTTCAGGGGTGAACTAGTCTCTCCTCCCTGAGGCTTCTTGGGGCCAAAAGGTGCCCTGCCATTTCCCTAAGGGGGTTCCATGTGAAACACATGTACTCTGGTCACGTATAGGCTTCTCCCCCAAGGGAGGAAAGAGCCAATAAGGCTCCTTCCCCTTTTTCTTAGGTGCCTCTCTGCCAGTCCCAGGAAAAAGACCCCTGACCCACCCCCTTCTCTTTCTCTGGGGGAATGGTGGGTGGCAGTTGGAGGTCATAGACTTTTTCCTTGGAAGGTCAGCAGAAAGGAAGACTCCTGTTGTCCTGAGGCAGTGATGACAGACCTTTTAGAGCTTTTGATGTAGAGCTTTCCATGTTCGATGCTACAAACAGCCTGCTGCCACACCAGTGGCCAGGGTGTATCCAACCATTCTCTCTTTTCTTCACCATCCCAGTGGGATGTTAAGATTTGATAAGAAGGATTGAGGAAGACTGCTAGGGAATTGGAGGCCCTAGCCCTCCCAGGCAGAGGTTGTTCTTTGTATTTCAGGTGCCTGCCTTACCAGTACCTCCTTGGGAAAAATTCCATCATTAAGTCAGGTACAAAATTGACAGACCAATGCCAAATCCCACCTGTTTATCTTTGGTGAATTACTTAATCATTCCCAGCCTCGGTTTCCTCATCTGTAAAAAGGGGCTGATAACATTAGTGCAAAGAAAGAAAGGTTATATTTATACATTTTGGGGTTTTTTGCAGTGCTAGAGATTGAACCCTGGGCAAGTGCTCTACCAATGAGCTCTACTCCATCCTCGGTAGTGCTTTTCTTGGTGCACTTGCCGTGGAGCCTCGAATATAGTAATTACCTTGTAGGACAGCTACTATTATTGCTGTTATTATTAGATTACCATAACAGGTGATCAAATTGTTAGGATTGTTACTGGAGCTCTTCTCCAAGAGCAAATTGTCAAGCTGACAGTATGTGGATATTCTATGGACCAAGAGTTTGGAGATTTAAAAATTCCTAAAGCTAGTTAGGTATCAGGGATATAGCTCAGTGGCGTCACACCTGCTTGGCGAGTGCAAGGTCTTGAGTTCAGTCCCAGGTACCCACTCACCCCCCCCAATTCCTAAAGCTAGGGACCCTGCCACCTCAAAGGCCTCAAGCCGTAATTTGTACATAGGTTGGCCAATGTTGTTGACTAAGCATTTGGCAATGGAGCATATTTTTTCTGATCTTTGACAAGGATTACCTGGAAGGTAGGGACCTTGCTGTTTGTTTACTGACTAGAAGACTTCAAGAGTTAAATATTTAGAGTGCATAGGATCACACGTAGCACACAGTAAGTGATTGACACATGTTTGAGTAATCGAACAAGGCACTGTGGGAACCTAGGAGTTTTTCTGGGATGGCTTCACTCCTTGTTTGCTGCATGATCATAAGCCTCCTGCCCAAGCTCTGCCTGTTGCCTCATGTGGTAAAGAAAGATAACACCCATTTAGCCCCCTTGTGGGTCAACAGGGAGGCCCATGGAGGTGATAGATGAGAAAGCATTTTGAGAACTATAAATGTGTGGTCTTTTGCTGCTGTCCGTCTATGGTCACAGCCATAGTTATGTCATTCATTTGTTTACTCATTCATTCATTGAACCAAAAGCGTTTTTTGTTGTTTGTTTATGTTTTTTGCCTTTTTATGGTACTGGGGATTGAACTCAGAACCTTGTGCTTTGAGGCAGGCATGGCACCACTGAACTAAATCCCAAGCCCTAAAAACATTTTTTTAAATAGAAGCATTATCTTATCACTTGCCTTGCTTCATGGATCTGGAAAGTTACTTCTCTGAGCCTGGGAATCTATAAAGTCTTTGTAAATGTATTGTTTCATAGCATTGCTGAGAGAAAAACTAAGCAGGGTATTCGAGGATGGAAAGTGTCTTATTCACCATTATCAGCTACTGTTGGGCCTACCACTAATGATGTGACCCATAGTGCAGAGTGCAGAGTAGACTCCCACCAAATTCTAGGTGTTTCCCTCTTGTCTCACTGTGAGGCTTGGTTGTTCATTGGTTCAGCCTTTGGTTGCCTTCTGCAGTCAAATTACCAGGCAAAGGCAGACTCTGAGTGTGACTCAGATGGGAAATAGAAATGACTGTTAATTACTAACCCCAAGATGTTCTTGCATGCCTAGGCTGGACTGCTGAGTATAAGCCCTGATCTAGCCAGGATCAGCACTGCTTACACATAAAACTCAGTGCGCAGTAGTCCTTGCTCTCCATTCACCTCTGACTCAGAACAGAAACAACTGCTCCTTGTTCTACTCTTCTTCATCTGCTACTGCGCAAGAATTTCCCTTTGCTCAGAGTACCCACATTTGGATGAAATGGTAGGAATTACCATGTCAGGAAAGTCACCAGGGAGTCATTCAGAAATGGCCCTTTGGGTCAGAGTCCAGGGAGAGAGTTCCAGGTCTAAGTCTGTGCGTCTCCTGGGACTGGGTCATGCAGCAGATGCAGGTGTGAAGTCCCAGACTGGTGGCTCAGTGGTGAAACTGAGAGGTGTGTAGGGTCAGACAAGAAGTCAACTCAGAGGCAACTGCCTGCCTGTCTGCACAGGTGGCTGGGCACCTGGGGGGAAGTTTCTGGGTCTGATTAAATGGTAGAAAGTGGGGTTCTCTATTAGTACCCCACACCTCAGTAAGAAAAAGCTGTGGAACTTCACAGCAAAGCCTGCAGTTAGCACAGGCTACAGGGACAATGGCATAATGACCATAGCTTTCCTCTTGAGGCCTTTGATGTGTGCTGGGCACGGTACCAGGGCTCTTCATGAAAGGGGATGGTTTTCTTATAGAGAAGAAGGGCCTCTGGAACTGGACAGTGCTGGGTTGGAATCCAGGCTCCATCACACAGCTGTTGGTGAACCTTGTGTACTGTTCTTCACACCGTTCGTTCGTTCGTTCATTCATTCTTTCCTTCTTTCTTTCTTTCTTTCTTTCTTTTTTTGGTACCGGAGATTGAACTCGGGACCTTGCACTTGCAAGGCAGGAGGCGGCACACTGAGCAAAATCCCTGGCCCAGTTCTTATTCCTGAGCCTCAGTTGGGTAACAGTACCTGCCTCATAGGATTTTTTTTTTTTTTATACTGGGGATTGAACTCAGGTCCTTGTGCTTGCAAGGCAGACAGTGGAACCACTGAGCTAAATCCCCGGCCCCTTCCTCATAGGATTTTTGTAAGAATGAAATGCAATCATACATGTCACACTTAGCACGTGTTACAGTAATTTTTTTTTTTTTGGTACCGGGGATTGAACTCAGGTCCTTGCGCTTGCGAGGCAGGCCACTGAACCGCTATATGAATCTAAACTTTCAGGTTCTTGCACTGCTTTTTTTTTTTTTTTTTTTTTTGGTACTGGGGATTGAACTCAGGTCCTTGCGCTTATAAGGCAGGCCACCGAACCGCTGAGCTAAATCCCTGGCCCCATAGTAATTTTAATAATAGCCAACATTTATTGAACACTTAACTTTTTTTGTTTGTTTGTTTTTTTGTTTTTTTGAGTCGGCGTCTCACTATTTAGTGGAGACTGACCTGAAACTCACTATGTAGCCCAGGCTGGTAACTCACAGCGATCCTCATGCCTCAGCCTCCCGAGTGCTGGGATTACAGGTGTGCACCACTACGCCCGGACAAATTTAAATTTTATAAATGTTAAATCACTGAATTCTCACAACAGTACCACTGAGGGAAGTGGTGCAGAATCTAACCCAGGATTCTGTGCATGAGAGTCAAGGCTCTACCACTGAGCTATACCCCCTCAGCCCGAAGTAGGTGCTCTTGTTATTCCCTATATAAGTGATAGAAGAGAAAAGTAGAACATAAAGAATTTAAGGAAGTTGTTCAAGGATTTAGAGTTAGTGAGTGGTAAAGCCTTGATGATTTGAAATTTGAGCCCAGGCAGTATGGCTCCAAAGCCCTTTTGTCCTACCTCTCCGTGAGGAGGGGCCTAGTCAGTGATGCTGTTGTAACTTGTATCCAACATGGTAGCTGCCTGTACTTTTGGTCTCAAAGTTCAAGCTCAGTGAAATCCAGAAGCCCATCCTAATCACCTTGCCTCCCTAGAGACCAACATAGTACTCATAGTACTCATTAATATCTACTTAATGGCTGAGAATATTTCCCTCTTCATTAATCAATCAGTAGCTCTTTATTGACCATTTCCTGTAGGCCAGCTTTGAGCTAAATCCTGAGAGGAATGCGGAGTACAACTATGCTTCTGTAAACGGAAGATTGGGTGTGTGCTTGTGTGTGGAGGTGCATTCCAGAGTGTTGTGTCATTGACAGAAACTTCCACACAGGAGGCAGAAACAATATAGGTGGCTTGGGATGTTTCCCAAGGTGAGATTCTCACCCCTCCCTGAGTGGGCCACTCCCTGCATCTGTAGAGCAAGGCACTATGCACTCCTCCCCCTTCTGGCCCTATCAGGTGTCATCTTTTTCTTGCTTAGGCATCCAGTTCATAGGCGTCTGGAATGATAGGACAAGTCACAAGACTGAAGCTAAGAAAGGACCTTAGAAAATCACTCCTGCCCCAAAGGCCCGGTGTGGCCTTTTAAACCCAAGTTCAGATCTTATCACGTCCTTGTTTACAACCCTTCAGTGGCCTTCCACTGCACTTGTGATAAAACCCAAAGTCCTTAGGCGTCTGAGACCTGTGTGGTCTGTTATTGTCCTCCCGGCCCCCAGCATTCCCTTCCTTCACTCTGCTCAAGCCACATCACCAGCTTTTTGCTGTTCCTGGAACCTAATCTCTCTCTTCTCCCCGCCCACCAGGGATTGAACGTAGGAACTTGCACTTGCGAGGCAGGTGTGGTGCCACTGAGCTAAATCCCCGGCCCTAGTATACCTTTCCTTACCTGACACCTTTGGAATTTTTGTTCGCTCTGCTTGGCAAATTCTGTCTCTGGTGTTTCCTTTTTGGTTCCTACAGTTAGCTTGGCTCATGGGGTACTTCTTCCACCTGCCCCCTTTTTTAGAGATAGAGCCTCACTAAGTAGCCCAGGGTGACCTTGAATTCACAGTGATCCTCCTGCCTTAGTCTGTGGAGTAGTAGGACTAAAGATGTGTACCACCATGCCCAGCTTTAACTTTCCTTTTAAAGTTACTTCTAAATCACTCTAGTCTTTTACCTTCTTGTTGTTATAGTGATAACCTCTATTTGAAATACCCTTTTTCTGTTTTGTTTTTTAAATAAGTTCTTGCTATGTAGCTCAGGCTGGCCTTGAGCTCACAGTGTGGCCCAGACTGGTCTCCCAACTCTTGACAGTCCTCCTTCCTCAGTCCTCTAAATGCTGGGATTACAGGCATGTGCCACCACACCCAGTTGAAATATTCTTTTTGTTTACTTACTTGTTTTTCCTCTGTGTCTTCTATTTTGATAGAAGTCCTGTGTGTGTGTGTTCTGGATATTAAACCCAGGACCTTGCACATTCTAAACGTGTGTTCTGTCTCTGAGCTATACCCCCAGCAAGTCCCATGACATAGGGAATTTAGATTGTTAATCATTGTATCTTTAGAGCTTAAAACTACTTATTATAGAGAGTGAATAGTTTTAAAAATTAGCAAACCTGAGACATGAGAAAACTGAGACCCAGAGTAGAGAAGCTGCCGAGAATTGTGATCATCTGTCCACCTACCTTTTGAATGTTCATTAAGTACTAAACACTATACTCTGATTTACAGGTATTATTTTTGACACTTTTCTTTGTTACATTGAATTGATTGGAATATTATTTTTTATATATACCACTGTAGAATTGAAAACTTGACCAACGCTTATTTTTTCATTGAAGCTTCATTTTATTTTATTAAGAGTTAGAAGCAACTGAGAAAAACTCATAGTCAAAAGGATAAAATAGCTGGACAGGGTGGTGCATTCATGTAGTCCCAGCACTTGGGAGGCTAAGGCAAGAGTTTCACAAGCGTGAGGCCAGCCTTGGCTCACAGCCAACCTGGGAAACCCTGGAAGGAAAGAAGGGAGGAAGAAAGGGTGAAAGGGAAGGAAAGGAAAAGAAGAGAGAGAGAAAAGAATTAAAGGAGAAAAAATAGTGGTTAAAAAAAACAAGAACCAGGTGGGGTGTAGTGGTACATGCCTGTAATCCCATCACTTGGAAGGCTGAGGCAGGAGGATTGCCAATTTGAGGCCAGCCTAGGCTACATAGTGACTTCATAGCAAGTCACAATACATAACAAGACTCGGTCTCAAAAAACAGTAAACACAAAAACCAAGAACCAGGACTAAGTCTAGGTCATACAGATATCCCTTTGAATCAAGCAGTTTTTCTACCATTCTTTGTGATAATTAGATATTGCCCAGGTCTGTTTGTTAAGATGGGTCTGGTCTTGAACTGGGCACATGCTGTCCTCCCGTCTCAGCCTACTGAGTTGGGACTACAGGTATGTGCTACCATGCCCAGCTTGCTGAGATTCTTGGAAATGATGGTTTTTAGAAAATCTCATCATACACATGACCTTGAGATTGTCCAGCATTTACTGGCTTCCTGCCTCATCAGCTAGGCTTCCAAATGAAGGCAGCACCCTCCCACACCCCTACCAAGGGGGCAGTCTAGCCAGGGAGGAGTTGACTCCTCCCTAGTCCTCTCTGGACCCAAGCTTTGTTTTAAGGAACGTTTCTCCAGGTTTATTAATTTAGAAGACCCAATTATGCCCTTTAGCTCTTCTAGTTGAGTTAGAGAGAAAAGACTTAATGTATATTTGAAAAGAAATCTTGTTAAAGCCAACAGTAAATTCTAAATGCCAAAAAGAGGGAAGGACTTTACAAAAGAGGCCTCACTACAAAGCAGGGAAAAAGAGGGACTTGTTCTCCCAGTATGGAGGTGCACAAAAACTAAAATGTGCAGGTGGGCATAGACACTCAGAAAGAGACCTATGCTGGGTTTATGGGACATACCTGTAATCCCAGCTGCTTAGAAGGCTGAGGCAGGAGGATCGCAAGTTTGATGCCAGCCTTGGAATTTAGTGATAGCCAGTCTCAAAAGAATAATGTATATAGCTCAGTATAGTATCCCTAGATTCAATTCCCAGTACTGGAAAGGGGGGGCGTGTTGGGCCCGTGGGTGGTGGCAGTCTAGTTTGGAGTAGTGTGGAGAGGTCTGTCCTACTAGATGATAAAGGCAGAAATGTCAGCTGGAGCTAGATTTGTAGGAAGCTTGATTGCCAGAAGAGGATTCTGAGACTCTCTTTGGCTGCCTGGTATTTTAGTAGATGAGTCACTGCCAGTCCTGGATGCCCATTCTGGCCACCTGTTGGGCCATTGATTCCCATGTGACAGTGCCAACATCTGAAATAGGAACCAGAGATTTGAACTAACAATGAGCAGAGTAGCAAAGGTGGGGCTGTTGTCCTTTTAGCCTGTGGACATCCCGGAAGTGTTCATTCATTTGGTGATTCAGCCAATGGTTATTGAGCACCAACTTGGTAGCAGGCCCTGTGCTAAGTGCTTGGGGGGTAGTGCTCCGATGAACAGGCATTTGAAGACAGTACTCTTAGGTTTGTGGATGAGACAGCCAGCATAAGAAGCAAATGCATCAGGTGTTTCAGGGTAATGGATGAAATGCTATAGAGAAAATGAGATGAGTAACAGTGTGTCTGAGGAAGCAGCTGCACACACTGGTCCAGGATGGCTTCTCTGAGGAGCTGGCATTTGGGCTGAGCAGAGACTGACAGGAAAGAGCCAACCTGGGAATATGTGAGGCAGAGATTTTGTGGATGGAGAAAAGCAAAGCAGGATTGAACTTGACTTATCCAAGACTCCTGCCCACCCAGATTCTCTAATCTGACATGAGGGGCCTAGTCTGTGCCTTTTTTTCTTCATTGTTGTTATAGTTGTTGTTTGCAGTCCTGGGGATTGAGTTAATAGCCCTAGTCCTTTTAATTTTTTTATTTTGAGACAAGTTCTCATTAAGTCATTAAGTTGCTCAGGCTGCATTTGAATTTGCTGTCATCCTGCCTCAGCCTCCCAGAGTGCTGGAATTATAGGGGTGCATCACCACACCCATACCTTTTTCCCCTTGATGGATAAAGATGATCATTCTTTCAAAGTCCCACTCCAGAGATACAAAGGAGATAATAGTGGTTACCGTTTATTGAGCACCTATCTTGTGCAGGGCATTTTGCATGCATTTTTCTCATTTAATTTTCCCTCTTACCCTCAGTGGCAAGTGATCTAGTGGCCTTTTTTCTTTTCCACTGAGGAAACTGAAGTTGAGAGAGGTGACATTGTATCTCCAGGGTCCTGGAGCTTACATGTGCTGAAACCTGGATTCAGACCCAGATTCCTCTGACTCCACTGCTCCACCCTGAGAATGAAACACTGACTCAGGGTGTGTAGAAAGTAGCTTTGGGGAACTATCTTGGAATGAGGGTCTTAAAGGACACTGCCTCCCAACTGAGAAAACTCTGTCCTCCTATAGGAGGACGCCCCCTGGGCCTGCGGTTACTGCAGGCCTTTGCTGAGGCATGTTCGCACTTAGCCAGCTGAGTATCCCCCATTTCCTGCTTTTACCATCTCAGCTGCTGGTCAGGAGGTCTGGGAAGGTGACATCATCTGGCTGAGTCAGCTGCTCCTAGACAGTTAGGGGAACTGAAAGTCACTGCCCCTTCCTTTCTGTTCTGCAAGTGTCTTCAGAACTAGGCTAGGGGATGAGTGTTCCACCTGTCCATAGGATCGTGGCTTTTAATGAGCTAAACAGTGCATTTTTGTGGAAAAAGCTGTCTTCAAGGCTTCTCAGCTAAGGGATCAGTAGCCTTGAGGGGCAGGGAGATTCACCAGAAGGCTCCCTCTCTTCCACATGCATTTATCCCTTTGACCTTGGCAAGAACTCCCAAGCCTTCTCCTTTGCCTAAGTCCTAGGCTCAAGTCTGGCACTGTAGGATGGGCAAACAAAATATTTTTGTGGACTTTAACCTTAAGACATTTAGAGTCTGGTCCAGCCCATACTGTGATCTATTGGGATCTGTTTGATTCGGTGTCCAAAAAGTAAATAAAGTAAATTTTTACAAAAGAAAGAAAAAAGAAAAAGGTGGCTTAGTGCTGTGAGGGTAGGACAGCACAAACTTCCTTGCCTGTGACCTGTCCTCTCCCAGCTACACTAGATGGATGTCATCGGGGAGGTGACTTCTGAGTCACTGGAATGTCACATGAGATAAATGAACATCATTTAGGGCCTGTTGTGGTGGCGCATAGCTGCAGTCCCAGCTACTCTGGAGGCTGAGGCCCAGAGTTTGAGACCAGCCTGGACAACATAGTTAGACAACCCCGCCCCCCTTTACAAAAGCACCCAGCAGTGCGCTGGGGCAGTACTGAACTCAGTAGATGGGACTGTTGTTAGGTCTTCTCTCTCTCTCTCCCTTTCTTCCTTTTTCCCTTCCCCCTTCCCCTTCCTCTTTCCTCCTTCTCTCCTCTCCCACAAACCTCTATCTGAGTCCTGAGGATTGAATTTAGGGCCCAATGCTAGGCAAGAACTCTACTATGATAGAGGGATGGACTGTTGGATAAGCTTGGGAAGGCTTGCTGGAAAAGATTGACTTGGAACTGGACTTTGGAGTCTAAATAGGACCTGGATGGATGCTGCTTGAAAGAAGTTAATTCAAGTAGGAGAGGGCCAGCTTTGAGGCTGTTTGCTTTGTAACCTGTAACAGGTGACTTTCCTGCCTCAGATTATTCTCTAAATTGTGTATATAAGCCGGGTATGGTAGTGCACGCCAGGAGGCTGAGGCAGGAGGACCACCGTGAGGTTGAGACCAGCCTGGACTACATAGTGAGTTCAAGGCCAGGCTGAACTACATAGCAAGATCCTGTCTCAAAAACAAAAAAAAAACAGGCCGGGGATTTAGCTCAGTAGCACCGTGCCTGTCTGGCAAGTGCAAGGTCAAGAGTTTGATCCCTGGTTCCAGAAAAAAAAATTAAAATATGGATGTTTTGGGCTGGTGTGTAGCTCAGGGATAGAGTGCTTGCCTAGCATTCATGGGACCCTGGGTTCCATCCCCAGTACTAGAACCCACAGGACTGATTAGGTGTTGTACTGATAGATGGAAGCCAAGGAACGGCCCCAGTGTGCACTGTTGCGTTTCCATACCTGGCAAAGGAAGTAACTTAGGCAAAGGCTACCAGGCAGTATGGGAGGCAGGTGTTACTTGCTCTCACATCTGCCATCATCTCTTTACTAGACCAGGGTACTGGCATCTTCCCTGTTCTGCTTGGCCCCCCCTCTAGTCTGTTATCCACAAAGCAACCAATGATCCTTTGAAGATGTAGGTCATGTCCTGTTATTCCTTGGTCCAGAACCCTTCAATGAGTCTATTCATGAGACTAAAAGCCTGAGTGTATGCAGTGTTTGGACCTTGGTAGCTCAACAATGGCAAGAACAGTCACCTGGAAATAAGTGCCCTGGAGTCCACTGACCCTGAGCTCAGCCCAGGCTTGTTCCCTGTTCCAACCCCATCCCCCATTGTACGTGTGTGTAGGCACAAGTGGGTGACACAGCAGTGATGCTGTGCATGGGGGACATTTCGTAATAGGTGAGGACAGTGATCACTGCCTTGAAGCTACCGAAGGTCTCGGGGCCAAGAAGGCCAAGGGCACTCAGAAAGGCTTCCTCTCCTTGGAGTCTGAGTCATTTCCTGAGGGGTGTTGGTCATTCATTCATTTGTTCATTAATAATATTTGTTGAGTTCCTGGCATGTGTCAGGCTCTGAGCTGTAGGTTGGGCACACAGTGAACAAAGCAAAGTCCATTTCTCACTGAGAGGGAGAAGGATTCTAAATAAATTCACATGTCAGTAGTATTTAGTGCTATAGGGAAAAATAAAGTAGGGTGAGGGGGTAACTATGGGAGAAGGTTTGTGTTTTAGCCGGGGTAATGAAGAAGTCCTCCCCCTTTTTTTGATGACAGATAAAGTCCATGCTGGTCTTGAACTCCTGATCCTCCTGCCTCAGTTTCTTGAGTTGGGGGAAGGCCTCTTGATAAGGTGACATTGGATCTGATTGTGACGAGGGAATAATCCATGAAGATATTTGGGGGAAGAGTTGCAGGTGGAAGGAATAACAAGTGCTCAGAACTCAAAACAGTGCTCAAAAACATATTAAAGGGGCCAGAGATTTAGCTCAGTGGTTCCGTTGCCTGCTTCCCAAGCACAAGGACCCAAATTCAATCCCTGGTACCAAAAAGGAAAACAAACAAACAAACATATTAAAGCACAGCAAGGCAGCCTCTGTGACTAGAATGAAGAGTAAGCAAGCGGAGAACATGGGAGTCGGGTCTCTGGGCTAGACAGATTCCTTGCTTTTATTTCTAAGAGCAATAGAAAGGCTTGGATGATTTTTGAACCAAGGAACAACAGGATCTGATTTACATTTGGGGTGGGGTGTTCTGGCAGCTGAACCCAGGGCCTTTGCCCTGAGTCACATCCCCAGTCCTTTTTTGTTTGGTTTGGTTTGGTATTTCAGGATGTAGCCCAGGCCTTGGACTCAAGCAGTCCTACCTTAGCTTCTGGAGTGCTGAGATTATAGACATGTGCCACCAGGCATGGCCCCAGCCCTTCTTTTATTTTGAGACAGATATTACTAAATTGCTCAGGCTGGCCTCAAACTTGGGGTCCTCCTGCCTCAACCTCCCAAATCACTGGGATTAGTGCCATGCTCAATACACTTGTTCCAATTTAGGTTTTAGAAGGATTCCTTCAGTTATTATGTGAAGAGCAGAGCATATCAGCAAGAGCTGGAGCAGTGACCATTGAGAAGCCAGGCTGGGGGTGATGGGGTTTGGTTTTGTTTTTGAGACAGAGTCTCACTATGTGGTCTAGGCTGGCCTTAAATGTACTAGCCAGCCTCCAGCTCACAGCAGTCCTGCTTCAGCCTCCTGAGTGCTGGGATTACAGGTGTGAGCTGTCACACCCAGCCAGGTGATAACGGGGTTTGTGGCAAGATGGAGGTGAGGTGGAAGTGGTGAGCAGTGGTCAGAGCTTGATATACTGGATTTGCTGATGATTGGGTGGGGGCAGGATATGAGATCTCCAGGTTGTGGCCTGAGCAACTAGAAGGAGCCTTCTTCCATTTAATGAGAAGGGGAGGGCACTGCAGCTAATTTCCTGCTAGGGCAGTGAAGTTGGACTGCTATATTCAAGTCCTAGTTTGTTTACTATTTGACATTGGGCAAGTTTTTAACTTTCCCAAGCCTAAGTTTCCTCAAATGTAAAGCCTCTGTTTATGCCATGAGCAGATGGGTATTACAAGAACCAAATGGGGGAGATTTGGGGAAAGGGCATAGAGGAAGGACAGTGCGCCTCAGCAAGAGTTAGCTGGGGTCATTATCACTGCTGTTGGAGGACCGGGAGTCCCACAGCCTAACAGGCCTCTGCAAAGCAGACAGCATGACCTACCTAACCTCCACTGTCCTCTCAAGGAGCCCACCCTCCAGAGGCAGCTCAGACACCATCTGTCCAGCAGATAGAAGCCACAGGGAGACAGCTTTTGGGAGCATTAGATAGATGAGCCCTTCCCTAGAAACCTAATCTCACTCTCAGCAGGTGCTAATCCCACCAGCCTCCCCTCATATCTGAGCCCAGCCCACCCACTTCCTTCTCCACTTTCCTCCTGTGATGGAGACCACTTCCCCTTTTAACCAGCTCCAGGCTGCTACTAGAAATCTTCCTTCCTAGCTGGAGGGGCTCTGACAGGAAGCCCAGCACCTATCTGGTTGGGCCCAACCCCTCACATGTATCAGGTCACCAAGGACTCTTCATGCAGGTGCCACCTGTCCAGCCCCCCTCCCCCTACAGGTGCCAGTTCCTGGGTGTGGAGCTTGATCCAGGCTGGAGCCAGCTGGAGCCAGGAACTCCCACTGTGCCCCAGCTGCTGCCTGCCCTCCCACCCACAGGCAGAGAAACAGGCTTAACCCTTCAGGTACCACACATGTAGTCAAGAGTTAACAGGTTGTGATGCAAGCTCAGGGTATTACACTGTTCTAGAGCACTTTTTTTTTTTAAAGAAATTTATCACAGAGAATACTAATGCCTGTGTGCAGTTTCAAGAAAGGAAAATACCTGCAAACTCGTCCCCCAATTTAAAAAATCAGACATAACATGAGTAGCGCAGAGCCCTCTTTGTTTTGTAGCCCTCCTCTGTCACAGCCACCTCCTTCCTCATTCTCCTGAGTTTTGTGTTTATCATCCCCTTGCCGCCCTCCGCCACCCCCCATCAAACTCAGGACCTTGCACTTGCCGGGCAGGAATGGCACCACTGAGCTACATCCCTGGCCCCCTTGCCTTTTTTTTTTTTTTTTTCTTTTTAGTTTTACTACTTAGAGATGTAGGGGAGAGAAGTTTTTCTACTTTTTCTTTTCCCTCTGTTTTGGTGGTACTGAGCCTTTACACTGAGCTATAGCCTCACCCTTTTAAAAATTTTTAATTTTGAAACAAGGACTCATTAAGTTGCCCATGATGGGCTCAAACTTGCAGTCCTCCTTCCTCAGCCTCCCACAGTGCTGGGATTACAGGTATTTGCCATTGTGCCCAGATTGGGAAAATTTTTCTCTTTACCCTGAGTATTTGATAATTGAGTTTGAAATAAACGACAGCAGACAGATTAACAGAAGTTGACGTATATATTATGTGCATGGGGACATGGCATGCATGAGAGAAGAATGAGTACCCCCAGTATGTAGTGACATCTGAAACCATAGATACCGATACCCTCTTCATGCGGGAGAGGCAGTTTAGGGGAGAGTGAAGTGATTTCTGAGAAAGATGAATGGGCTCTTAGAAGAATAGGTGGAGGCTGTGACAAAATCTGGATGTGGTGTCAACCTCAGTCTCTCTTGAGTTAATCTTCCTTGGTTGATGAGATTTCCAGGGAGGGCATTCATGGCGGTTGTGTTCTTTTAGAGGGTCTGACTTCAGCCAGATAAGGGGATATCAGAGAAAGCCTCCCCCTGCATTTGCTGTCCCCCAAGTGCCCTCAATTTGAAGTAATCAGCATACCCAAGTGGAGTATTTCGGCATGGTATTTCCTGAACTCCTTTGGTGTGTATCTCTAAGCAGTATAGACTATTCTCCTGTATGCCTTTAAAATAAAATTCATTTAGATATACTTACTAGGTGTGTCTACCTGCGGTTTGATTTTTTTGGTTCAGCAATGTGAGATCCATTCATATTACATGGATAGCTATAGTTCATTCATTTTCACCTCCCTTTGTATGAGGATGTCTCACATTATGTGTGCATTTTATTGTCAGTAGTTCTTTGGGTTGTCTCCTCCCCTCCTCCAGCTATCTAGGTAAATGCTCTACAACTGCACCATATCTCCAGCCCTCTTCCCTTATTTCTACTACTGTTTCAAACAGTGCTGTGAAGGCTGTTTGTGTCTCCTGCACTTGCTATATTGGAGTTTCTCCAGGCTTCACTTTCCAATCTTCAGCCTGCCCATCAGAATCACCTGTTTAAACCACAGATTGCTGGCTTTACCCCTAGAACATGTGAGTGTGTGTCTGGGTTGGGACCCTGAGAAAGTGCTTTTTTCCTAGCTGCTGCTGCTAAATTCCTGAAACCTCACTTTCAAGATGGTTGCTATAGGTCAGTGGTGGCAAACCTTTTAGAGACTGAGTGCCCAAACTGCACCCCCAAGCCCAAAGTGCCAACACTGCAGTTAAACCTGAATGCTCGGCTGCTGGGTCAGTGCTGGGGTTACTTGGCTTATGTGCCAACAGAGAGGGCTCTGTCCTCTTCAGCATACATGCCATAGGTTCGTCACCACTGCTATAGGTTATATATACTCAGGAATGGAACTGCTTCATTGAAAGTAATGCCAGGTTGTTGTCCTGTATTTGTATGAATTTACACTGCGACTGGCAGCATGAGTTTTCATTGCTTTACACCTTTGTTAATACTTTATACATGGTCAAGTCCTAAACTTTTATGGAGCTGTTGGGTGTTAGATTGTATCTTGTGGTTTTAATTTGCATTTCTCAGGTTACAAGTGTGGCAGAGAATCTTCTTACATTGTTGTTCATTCATATTCCTCTGTAAAGTAACTGTTCAAGTCTTTGCTCTATTTTCTTTGGATTTGGCTTTCTCTTAAAAATTTGTTGGGGGATTCTTTATATATTCTGAATGTTAATACTTTATCTCTATACATGTTATAAATATATTCTCTCAGTTTTGGATTTGTCTTTTCACTTTGTATGGTCTTTTTTTTTTTTTTTTTTTGGTACCGTGGATTGAACGCAGGTCTTTGTGCTTGTGAGGAAGCCGAGGCAGACGGTGGAATCACTGAGCTAAATACTCAGTTATATGGTGTCTTTTTGACGGCTAGCATTCTTTTTCTTTTTAGTAGTATTACTATTACTATTAACTTTTACTACTACTACTACTGTTACTACTACTGGGGATTGAACCCAGGGGCACTCAGTGTACTACTGAGCTATGTCTCAGAGCTCCCTTTATTTTTAAATGTTGATAATGGGCTCTCTAGGTTAACCAGGCTGGCCCTGAACTTAGAATACTCCTTCTTAGCCTCTCTAGTAGCTGGGTTATGGGCATGCATCACTGAGTCTAGCTAGTTGAGTCTTACATGATGCTCATCTTTTATGTCTTCTTGAATAAATCTTATGGTCCTAAAAATATTTTCTGTTATTTTCTTCTAAAATTTTTTAAGTTTTGCTTTTCACATTTAAGCTTTTTATAGATCTGAAATCGACACTTATGTCACCTTAGTATTTTTGTTGGTGGAAAGACTTTATTTTGATAAGCTTTATCTGAATTATTTATGACTTAAGTTGTACCTAGAGCCTATTAGATACACTGCATTAGTATTTCCAATTGAACCGAGGTACTGTCTTTGGAAAGAATTTTATTATTATTATTATTATTTTTTTTTTTTTTTTGTAACAGGACTAGAACTTACGACCTTGCACTTGTGAGGCAGGTGTGGTGCCACTGAGCTAAATCCCTGGCCCTGTTTGGGAAAGAATTTTGATCACACTTAAAGCCCTTCCAAGATTTTTGTTGGATTTTTAAAAAATTTTAGACATAATAATTATATTGTGGTTCTGTGGGCTTTTTGTTTTTAATGTTCTTTTTAGAAATACGTCCTGAACTGTGTGTGAGATTTGCTTCAAAATATCTCAGGGTAAAGGAGAATAGTTGGGGAACAGATGAAATCAGATTGGCACCAAGTTGATAATTATGGGAACTGAGTGATGGGTTCCTTTTTTTAATCCTTCTGTTCTATGTTTGTACATGTTTAAATATTCTCATATAAAGTTTAACATTTCCAAGGACCATTTCCAGGGTTACTTCTGAGGTAGAGTGTTTTTTTCTTGTTTTATTAGTCATTTGTATTTCTTCCATATCCACTTTAGATTGAACACGAGGTCTTCCCACTGTTATATCCCCAGCCCTTCTTTTTATTATTTTGAGATAGTCTTAAGTTGCCCAGGATGGGCTTGAACTTGTGATCCTCCCAGAGTGCTGGAGTTACAGCTGTGCACCACCACACTCAATAGCCGCAGAGTATTTCATGCAGGGAACTATCTTATGCTTTATTTAACCAGTTCCCATTGGTAGATCCTTGGTTTCTTTCCCACCCCCACCCCCACCCCGTCTTTTGCAGTTGTTATAACAATACTCAATGAACAGCCATGAGTGTGTGTGTGTGGTCACGTAGGAGAAGTTACTAGAAGTGGAATTGCTGGGTCATAGGTGCTTCTAATGGGAGTTGTCAGTCCAGGCTTGTGGAATTGGCACCTTTTGACAGGGCCAGGGTATTCTCTGACAGCTCTTCTTTGGGATAGGGTTTGGTAGGACACTGTATTGAATGTTTTTTGGTATGAGGCCGTGGGTACAAAATAACACTTCATGTATCCAGTGAAACTGTTAGTGTATGCCAGCCCCAGACACATTGCCTGGTAATCTTTGCAACCTTCCAACAAGGAAGGTTTTTAGCTTCAAAAGGGTTAAATAATGTGCTGTGGTTGCTGGCCCAGCTAACAAGTGGCAGAGAGCTAGGATTAAATCCAGGTTAATCCTCTAACATCAGTGTTAGTAACACTCTTGACTGCCTCTGAGGAGAAATAAGTAAGGAATACAAAGTCTTAAAAGACTAAAGCAGATGAGAAATCTGCTCAAAGAGGGTAACTGGCCACAAGAACACACGGCCAGGAAGCTGTGGAGTCTCTTGGAGAAACCCGTGTATGTCAGCTCTGAGGCTTGTGATCTGTGCTGAGTTGCCTGCCTTCCTCCCACAGAAAGTTTCCATATAAACTTAGGGTTCTTTTAGGGGTTTTCTCTTCCTAGAGCTCTGCTTGCTACCAGGAGCATCAAGTCATTACTTGGCTATCAGAGGACAATCTAGGGTTAACCCATCTATGATGCTAATGACAGTGTCGCTGTCATTTATTGAGTGCCTGTGATGAACAGGATACTGTAGTATACACTGTGGTATTTTTAATCTTTACAGTAATCCTGCTTGAGGAACATATTACTGCCTTAATTGTGTGGGTTAGAAAGCAGAGTATGAAACAAGACAAATAATGGTCTAAGGTCAAATGCTGTAGGGACAATCCAAATCCAATCTGTCAGACTCAAAGCCCACCTCATTCACTCACTCTGTCTCACAGTGGTGCTTTCTCATTGCCAGCTCTGGGCTCCTGTGCTGTTTCATTCATTTTTCTTTATTGTTTGATGCTCTTTTTAGAGGCCATTCTGGTTTCTGTACCTCACACTGAGCATTTTCACGAAGTCCTGTACTTCCACTTGTCCCGTGTCCCCTACTTCTAGCCCTAACTTAGCATAAGGTAGCCAGTGACTGGGCCAGCAGCACCTGATGCCTGAGGATGGGTGGGTGACCATCAGCTGTGGTCCCCACTGAGGCCACCTCTTCTGGGACCTATTTCCTAGTCATGTTAACAGGGGCTCTTTGGTCAGTAGTATGCTCATTACTCCAGGGAGAGAGAATGGACACAGGGTTAGTGAAGTTCAGAGGGGAAGGGAAGCAGAACCTGATCAGGGTGGCTGGGGAATGTGTTTGAGCATTCTGAAGTTAGGCCTTATCCCCATCTTCTAGAGTGATTGGCCCAGGGTTGCACTGTGCAGAATTGGGACTGTGAAGCTGTCCACTCCATGGCCTCACAGGAAGAGCACCGTGCATGTTACACTGGCTGCTGTGGAGGTTCCAGGGAAAAGGAGTCTGGAAGGATGGACCAGACATGAACAAGAGAAAAGGGGCCGAGGTGTTACAGGACAAAAGGCAGAGAAATGGGTCTGTAATGTCCCTACAATATAACACCTTGCAGCTTTGACTCTCTTCTTGAATGTGGGCAAACCTGAGTTTGTTGCCGAAGCAGTATTATAATTCATGATCTAAAGTTTGTCTAGTGCTTCTTTGTGGTTACTCAGTGTCTCATAGAGCCTTGGCCTGTGGTGAGGTAGTACTGAGGTAGATGAAGTCTTCCTCTTACCTTGGAGGGAACTGAGGTCTTCAAAACTTTTGAGATGGCATCTTGCTAAGTTGCCCAGGTTGGCTCAAACTTGTGCTTCACCTGGCTCAACTTCCTGTAGAGCTGGGATTGCAGACATGTACCATCATGTTCACTTAGCAGTTGATCTTTTGACATGAGAAGGCAACTGAGGACCTAGAGGGTATTCTGTGTGTTCCAGATCTTAGAGCCTCTTAAGCATGGATGTAGTAGCTATCCAGGTAGCCTTCCTCCAAAAGGCCAGGGATGCACTGATTGTTGGATAAAGTGAAGGAGACATCATAGCACCACAGGCTTCCTAGAGTGGTTTTTTTCAGTATACTTGTAGGCCTGGTTCCCACACAAAAACAGTGAGCAGCCCCCAAAGGTGAAGTGACTTGCTTAAATGGCAGTGATGGGGGCTAGGGATTAGCTCAATGGTAGAGTACCTGCCTGGCATTCACAAGGCCCTGGTGGGCTCTGTTCCTGGTAGCGCGCGTGCGCTTGGAAAGGGGAGGGAAGGGGATGGCATTACTAAGATTCTTATCTGGGCCCAGTTGCACATGCCTATAATTCTAGCAGAGAAGCTGAGGCAGGAGGACCACAAGTTCAAACTCAGCCTGGGAAATTTAGCAACTTAACTAGAGACCCTGTCTCATATTTTAAAAAAAGAAAAAAGAAAAAGACCTGGGAATGTAGATCAGTTGAAAGGCCCTTGGTTTAATCCCCAGTTCCAGAAATAAAACAAGAGGAGCAACAACAAAACCCCCTCAATCTCTTGTCTGCTGAAAGTGCTTTTTTTTAAATTTTTTGATGTGGGGTCTCCCTTTGTAGTTCAGGATGACCTCGAACTCTTCAGTATCCTCCTGCCTCAGCCTCCTGAATGCTGGGATTACAGGCATGTGCCCCCACTCCAGGCAGTAAAACTGCTTCCTTTTTTATTTACTCTGCTGCTCCCTCAAGGGGGAAAAAGGCCCAGGAATAGGATCATAGGACTTTGGAGCTACAGAGAAGGCTTTGGATAGCATCTGGTTTATCCTCTATACTTGTAAGATGAGAAGAGTGAGGTCCGTGGCTTGAGATGACCATAACCACTTACAGCTATCACAGAGCAGGGGAAAACTCACGTTTCCTGACCCTAAGGCCCAGATCCTTTTCATAGCACCATACAGAACTTTCCAATTGCCTTTTTTCTGTAAAAACCTAAAGCCTCATTCCAAGTGCCAGTGGTCTATAATAAGAACAACTTTTCAGTTCAAGGAGCTCTTTTCAAAATGAATCTTGTTTTCTCTCTCCCTACCCACCCTCCCCTTTCTCTTTCTTTCATTCTAATAAGGATACTGTAATAGAGGAAGAAAAAAGCTTTAGTGGAGGACCTTGGTAAAAAGAAGATTATAGTCTCTGAAATCTAGGGAAGTTCCCAAAACCAAGAAATACGTTGCAGGCCAGCTCTCTGGCCTGTGCCACCAGCTCATATCCCTGTGCCCCTCTACCTGCAGCCTTCACAAGTCCCAGCCTGCTATGAACCAGCTGCATCTGGTGAACACCAACGGAAATCCCTGGTATTTTTCTTTCATGCAACCAACCATGGAGATGTAGGTCAGGCATTGCTGGCCTGGCAGTTATGACAGCTCTGGCTTCAACCCTGCACCTGCAGCCATAAGGACCAAGCCCTACAGGGACAGAAAGGGAATGGTCCCCTCTTAACAAAGCCGCAGTCTCCAAGGGACCCTGGTCGGCAGAGCTGGCTGGTATTGCAGAGGGTGGTGGAAGGGGCCATCTGGCATGTGGGGACAGAGCAGGTGGCTCTACTCTGTGGGACAAGTGGCCGGATTGGTGGTGCTTCTGCTTAGCCACAGTCATCATTACTGATGGAGGAGACTGGGGTGGTCCTATCCTCCCCTGGGCTCAGCTGGATCCCCAGACCTGCACCTGAAACTCATGCCTGTCTGGTGTTTACGGGATTGAAGCTGCTGTCCTTTGGGACCCAGTGTGTTTTCATTTTGGCTCTCAGCTGTCTGGTCTCTACGGACCTCACCAACAGGTTTGTGCATGCCGGTCCCCCACGATGCAGCCCCAGGAGGCTCTTGCAGCCTGGCACACTCTTCTTTGGCCTTTGTTATCTTCAGTAGAACTGCCAGCTGTGGGCCTGGCACAAAGGAGGGCTTTCCTGGCCCCTCAGGATGGGTTGGTCCAGGCTGGCCATACCTTCCCCAGGTTCTGTCTCTTTGTCTGCACTCTGAAGGGTGGGGCAGGGCAGGGCTCCAGGGTGCAGACCTGTGCCACTCTGGACTTTGGCTGGCTGGCTGACCTGAGCTTCCTCTGCCTTGGGCCACACTGCCTCCTCTGTGAAGGTGTTGGATCATGATCAGTATGTGTTGTGTTGATCTTTGAGGACGTTGGACAGGGCTGGGATGTAGCTCAGGGTTGAGTGCATGGCCCTGGGTTCAGTCCCTTAACTTATATACAGATAGACAGTTTTATTTATTTATTTTTGTACTGGGAATCAAACTTGTGTCCTTATGAGGCAGTTGCTAGAACCACTGAGCTAAATCCCTCTGCCAACAGTATTTTGCTTTTTGTCTTTTTTTTTTTTTTGAGACAGGGTCTCACTATGTAGTTGAAACTGACCTGGAACTCACTATGTAGCCCAGGCTGGTCTTGAACTCACAGCGATCCCCCTGCCTCAGCCTCCCGAGTGCTGGGATTACAGGCATACGCAACCACACCAGGCCTAACAGTTTTTCTTTTAACAAAGTATTTATGTTGATTTCCATGCATAACAGATGATATCAATTTTCTGTTTGTAGTGATAAATTGTCTTTTCACTTCACTTACCAGGTGCATTCTGAAAATCTGCTATATACTGAGTACCCTTGTGGCTACTGGGGATGGGACCATCATGAGCTGTGCATGCCAAGAGTGCAGAATGATAGGTTGGGGGCTGGGCAGCATTGGGTGTTTGTCTGGAAAGGCCTCTTAGGAGCACACAGAAACAGAGATCTGGGAGCCTGAGGGAGCAAACATTGATACAGTCTGTGGAGAGAACACTCCAGGCCAAGGGAGCAAGTTCCGAGGCCCCAGGTGAGAAGGATGCGTGGCCTGTTGGAGAGAGAACACAGCAAAGAGCATAGCTAGAATGCAGCGAGCAGGGAGAGAGTGAGGAGCTCTGCTGAGACCCTGGCTCTTCCTCTAGGTGGGCTGGACGGGCAGGCAGTGAGGCCTTTGAGCAGACATAAAGCATCACCTGTGCCAACCCCTCCAGCCACTGTGTGGTGAGGGACTGTGGGGTGGGTGAGGAGCTGGAGCCCAGTGGGAGGCTACTAGAAGAAGACTGGCAAGACATGATGTTGGCTTGGACCAAATGATAACAGTGGAGGTGGTGAGAAGCAGCGGGGCTCTGCATGAATATAGTCCCGCTGGACTGTACTAACAGGTGAGATGAAAGGATTTGAGGGTGACTTCAAGGGTTTGAGTTCTGCTACTATTTACTGAAAAGGAGAAAGATGCAAAAAGAATGCATCCTTTCGAGAGGATTAAGGGTTGAAATTAGGAATTTTTAATACATTTATTTAAATTTTTAAATAATACCAGCTCATGCATGGATAAAGTAAAAAAACGTGGTGGCTGGGATTGTGGGTGAGGTGGCAGATATATCTGTGCTTCCTTCCAGCACTAAAGTTCACTGTGGACCCCAAGTCCCCTGCTCATGCAGAACTGGAACTTGAGGCTCAGCTTTGAATGAGGTGATTGCAGAGGAAAGATGGGAGGAATCCTTTGCACTCATTACCTGGGAAACACATGGAAGTACTGCACGCATCCTGGCCTCCTGGCATGGCACATTCAGTCAGTCAGTCACCCAGTCCCTGAGCACCTCTGAACACACAGCCGTGGTGCCCCTTGCTCCTAACACAAAGCTGTGCAGCCCTTTCGCACCTGAGCCTCCTGCTGTGTGACTTTGCCCATGCCTAGTCGGTAGGTGAAATGGTTTTTGCCTCAATGAGAGCAGCAGAAATAGATTTGCCTCCCTTCTTCCAGGTCCCCATAGTTAATCAGGCTGGAAAGAATTCCTGAAGGGCTCTTCTGCCTCTTCTAAACAGGTCCAGCAAGACAGGCAGCTTCATGGTCTCCATCCAGTCCATCAGGCAGCCTGTTCAACTCTACTTTTAAAAATGAATGCTGAAACTAACTGTTACCAGCTCCCCTGGTACCCGCCATCATATTTCTCCTGGATGCTGTATCAGCTCGCCAGATTTCTTGCTTCTCCTTTTCCCCCAAGGTCTCTACCAAGCAGCCAGAGGGACCCTGCCAAGCCTAAAGTTAGATCATATCCCTCCCCTACTTAGAACCCCATAGTGCTTCCACAGGACAAGCCCAAGTCCTTCAGTGGCATACAGCACCCTGCAAAATCTAGTCCCTGTCTACCTCCAGGCCTCATCACTGTAGGTCTGTTGTATTAACTTGGCTTCTGCCACACTGCATCTTTTCTGTCTATGGAGTAGCTCTAGCATGTTCCTATCACAGGGCCTTTGCAGTTGTTCTCACAGCCTTTTACCATATCCTTGCAATATTTCCCTGTCCACAAATTCTAGTCTTGCCCTCTTCCATCTCTCTCTACTCTCCTTCTTATGCTTAACTTTCCTTTTTAACACTTATGGCCATCTGACACATTGGTTTATTGTCTGTCTTTTCTTATTGTGTTATAAACTCTCAGAGATAGGAATTTTCTTTTAATTTAGCTCTGCTTTCCCCCCAGCACTTAGCACTGTGGATGACTTAGTGGACACTTAAGGAATTAATGAGTAAACAGTGTCCAAAGCGAAGCAGGACAGCCTGTCTGGACCTTCCTGCAACTTCTCAGGCCAGCCTGGGGTACAAAGAGGCCATTTGTAGGCCCAGGGATTTAGTTCAGTGGCACCACGCCTGCCTTGTAAGCACTAGGTTCTGAGGTTTTCTTTTTGTTTTGTTTTGTTTGTTTGTTTGTCTGTTTGTTTTTGTTTTGAGACAGGGTCTCACTATGTAGTTGAGACTAACCTGGGACTCACTATGTGGCCTAAGCTGGTCTCAAACTCACAGCGATCTTCCTGCCTCAGGCTCCCAAGTGCTGGGATTGCAGGAAGGTCCTGAGTTTGATCCTGGTGCTGAAGAAAAAAAAAAAAAGAGGCCATGTGCTGCAGTCACACACCCTACTAGTAACCAGTGAACTCAGTAAGCCTCATTACTTCACTTAGTCTTAGTTTCCTCATTGATAAAATAGAGACAACACTACTTGCAAGATTTTGAAAAATCAAGCTGTAAGCATTAGCTCAGCAAATATTAGCTTTTTGTTGTTGTTTATACCACAAATAACACCGAGAAGCACAAATAGAGTCTTTTACTGTTTAAAAAAAAAATAGTAACAGCTAACATTTATTGAGCACCTCCCGCGCACTATTTAATCTGCTGCCAAGTCTGTGAAGTGGGCACAGCTCCTCTCATTGCAGCCGGAACACTGGGTGCAGAGGGCAAAGATTCTGGGTCTCATCTCTGCAGGGAGGGGATGAATTGGACATCTCCGTGAACCCCAAGTCGTGATACTCTTAAGATTTGTCACATTGGCTGGGGTGGAGTTGCTGGGAGTCCTGGTGGTGGTGAGGACGTTCTTCTGTAGTTTACTGTGCTCTGGGTGGCCGATGTCAGGCAGCTGCAGACAGAGTGCTCCGTCCCTCTGAGTACCATCACAGGCCTCTGGCAGTTCTCCACCTTGAGGAGGGGAGCAGACTAGGGTGGAGATGAAAAAAGGGCTAAATGAACTGGAATGTAGGAAATGCAACCAGAACAGAGGCCTGGGCCCTGAGTTTTTGGTTACTTTGGCTGTGTATGTGTGTGTGTGTGTGAATGTGAGCCTTAGGATGTAGTGTGGGGGAAGGAGAGAAGAAGACGAGGAGGATGTTGTAGGGATTTGCACCCAACCCCAAATCCTCTAGAGCCTTTGCCTTCTCTGGAATTCCAAACATTTCCGATCAGATAAAGGTGGCTGAAAATACCCAGGACTTGTCCAGACTAGTTGGAGGCGGTGCTGGGGTGAAGGGGTTGAGGCCACTGGGGCCCTGCCCTGGCGAGGTCTGACCATTCCTCCAGCTCGGGAGCTGGCCTTCTTCCCCAGGTTCCTGCAGGATCCGGGGCAAGCTCCCCAAGCTGTGAAGTAGAGGTGGGTCACACGCTTTTGTGGCAACTAGTTGTGCCCTGGGATGTTGCTTCTCACCTGCTTATTACTGCACCTTTTGTATACCCCTGAGAGGCGGAAGCCAGATAGTTACACCTATGTTTGTCCGTGGGTGTTTGAGTTACTTTTATCTTCCTCCTGGTGCTGCAGTCCTAGCAGGAGCCCTGTGAGATGATTTCCTTCATTTCACAGGGAGGGAAAAAGTCCCAGGCAAAGGAATGGACTCATCCTGAACAAACCAGTGCTGTATCTGGGAAACTGTCAGCCTTGGGCTCCTCCTTCATAGTGTCCAGCAGAGGGAAGGAAGAGGAAGAAGCTGCTTCTTCTGAACAGTTGGAGGCAAAGATCCTAGTAGGAAGCAGAATTTTAGAGAGGGGTGGCCCCCGGTTTTGGTAGGGTACTACCTCAGACCATCCACCATGTGCTGCAACAAAGATAGTAGGTGAATCTTCTGGAACTTTCCCATAAGATTTCCACTTCCCTTCCTGAGACCAGGAAGGGCCATCTGCCTTGCCCAGTCACCTGCTGTCTTGGGCCTGCCTCCTCATACTTTGGCCAGGCAATAAGGATAGGGATGGAGAAAGGGGACAGCAGGACTCACTTCTTATCACCTTCTCTGGGCCCAGCACTGGCCTAGACCTGTGGGGGATCAAGCAGGCAACTGGCCTCCTTGAAGAAGTGACTATTGATTGAGATCTACTATAAATAGGCAAGAGCTCAGCAGAGGCACCAATATGGGCAAAGGTCCTGAGGCTAAAAGAACCTGGCATATGAAGAACGAAGTAGCCTGGCCCTTGATGAGGAACCTGAGGAGACCATGCAGGATTTACAGGCCATGGAGGACTTCAAAACAAGCTGAGCCATGGTCTTATAATAAGAATGGTAATAGTAGCTAGCATTTACTTGTTGTACTGTGTACTTATACACGTGTTACTATTGAAGCCTTTCAGTATTTTTTTGAAATAAGGTCCCTTCCCCCTACCCCACTCCCGCTTTTTTTAAGGTAGGATCTTACTATGTAGTTCAGGCTGGCCTTGAACTCACAGTGATCCTTCTGCCTCAGCCTCTCAAATGCTGGGATTACAGGTGTGTGCCGCCACACCCAGCTTGAAATAAGGTTATATTTTTATCCCATTTTACAGTTGAAGTTGAAAGCTAAATGTCTTAGTCTAGTTGAAGATTTATTGCTCTGGCAGCCAGCTAGGAGGAGAAATAAGCCAGTTTGTCCTCATCCAGATAGCACAACTGTTTCACAGAGGATGATACTGGTGCTCAGAGAGTAGGGGGCTGACCAAGGTGCTTCTGCCTGACTATGCTGTCTTCTCAGGCAGCTCTGGGGCAGACTTGTGAGAGGAGCAGCAGCAGCAGAGAGGACCAGAGCTAGCCTATGTTGGGGGACAGGAGGAGTGAGGCTTCAGCTCCTGAATAGGGAACAGATTTCCAGTTTGGGGGCTGTCCAAAGGTAAAATGCTAAGCTAAGCATGGTGGTGCATACCTGTAACCCCAGCTGCTTGGCAGGATCACAAGTTCTAGGCCAGCCTAGGCAAAATAAAATTTTGAAAGGGCTGAGGATATAGCTCAGTGGTAATGTACTTACCTTGCTAAGCATGTAAATATTCTGGGTTCTACCCCCAGCACTGACAAAAGACAAATGTGTTCTTCAAAGGAAAGGGGGAACTCCCATCTCAAGTGTATAGGCAGCCTAGAGTTGACTGAACTCCCACAGGTGGGGACCCTCGAGTGGAACAGCCTGCCATGGCGCCTTGGAACTCCACCTTTCTGCAATCCATGTGTGAAGTGCCAGTGTAGGGCTAGTGTCACACGGAAAGCTAGATGGATATGTGTAAGGTCACCCTTGAGTCTGACTCAGTTCCAAAGGTGCACCTTGATCCCTCCCTTCCTGGACACTGGTGGAAGAGTGGAGGGCTGTGGCCATCTACTTGTGAAAGGATAGGGACACCAGCAATGGGATGAGAGGGCTGAGATTAGAGTGATTCCTGCTGCCCAGGAATCAGGAATGCTGGGCTTCACCAGTGATGTTCTGTGTGACCTTGGGGGTGACTTTACCTCTCTACTGTGTCCTTGTCTTTAACACAAAAAATAGGAGCAGTACCTGCTCCGCGGGTTACTGTGAGAAGCGAGCATGTTCTTCCACACAAAGCACTTACGTAATAAATACAAGCTGTCGTGTCATCAGCACTACCAAAGTGGGAGGTTATGAGCCCCATCATACACCTCTGCCCCTGTGAATGCCTTTCTGAATGGTCGCCAGGTTCTAAGGCAGCCGGGAGACGCTCATGCTGCAGGGCCTGATAGTGCTCTCAATTCCCCAGCAGAGGTGTAATCTGCTTCCAGCACAACCACTTCCTGTTCTGAGAAATGAGCATATCTGTCAGCCTTGGCTTCTTAGAACTAAGGGTGGGGGAGGAGAAGCTGGCAGCTAATGGGCAGAGTTGAAGGAAGATGAACACAGTGTGCTAGGGGAATACTTCCAAAGACCTGGACGCCCAGGTGGCTTGGACCCCTCAGGGCATACTCTTCAGCCAGTAACACATAGGTCACCTTCCTTCACCAAGTACTTTAACCCTAGTCTTATACCACTGCCTTGTGAGGTGGAGGCTGGAGAAACTGAGGCTTCTGAATCAAGGGCTTTTGTGGCACCCGCCGTGGGCTTACTGAACTGAGGCATCTCGGCCTGCATGGTCTGGCACCTATCTCTTTGCTCCTGTCCCACTGAACTGCCTCTCTAGGTTGCCTGAGTTAGATGTGTCCCTGACACAGTACAGAAGAAGGGCTTGTTCTCTCACATAGAGGTCAACAGCTCCCCCAGGAAAGCCAAGGGAAGTGGATTCCGACCACAAACCTCATTCTTCTGAGCCTCGCCTACAGTCCCTGCCAAGAGAGTGATAAGGCCTCTTGCTTAGCCCCAAACTCCCTTCCTGCTGCTCCCAGGATCTCCTAACAAGGCCTTGCTGGACTGCTCTGCAAGTATTTATCAGCTTCTTCCTCAGAGAAATTGAGGCCAAGAGCAGAAAGTGACTCTGCAAGTGACTCAGGGCCATGACAAAGCCAGGACAAGGTACAGTCCTGATAACTGTGGCACTTTCCCTGGCTTCCACGAGCCCCTTCCTCTTTGCTGCCTGCCTCTTTCCTGAAATAACAAGCAGGAAGGAAGTGGTGGGCCCAAGCCCTCAAGAGTCACCCAAGAGGAAGGAAGAGCTGTCTGGCACAGAAGCTTGTTCCCTGCCGAAGCCAGGCCGGAAAGGTTTTCACTTTCCCTCCTGGTTTTCGTCACATCCTTCCCTGTGGCACTTAGTTCCCCTCAGCTAGGCTTATTCAGCTGGTGGCCTCAAGCCACTTTACCCTCCTGCAGGGACCTATAGCCACTGCTGTGGCCCAGAATATGGGATTTGCTGCTGAACGTTCTTGGGCTTAAAACTGGCTCCTTCTCTTGCCTGCTTTGGCCAGGTCTTTTGATATCTGAACCTGTTTGCCTGAGCGCAGAATGAGGACCTCTTTTAGTCCCAGAAATGCATGCTCCTGGTCTATGGTGGAGGCTGGAGAAGTACTTTTCTTTTGAAACCGAGCAGAAGTGCTGGGCATGTTGGCACACACCTTGTAACCCTCGTACTGGGGGAGCTGAGGCAGGAGGATTGTCATAAGTTCAAAGCTAATCTAGGCTGCCATGGTGAATTGGAGGCCAGCCTGAACTGCATGGCAAGACCTTGTCTTTAAAAAAAATGAGCAGAGGAGCAAAGTTTGCTGGTCTGAGCATCCCAGCCAGGTCACAGATCACATGTGGGCCTTGGGGCCGTCAGTGTGATGGGTTAACAGTGGTACCCACTGAAAGTGCCTGGAGGTGGCCAGTGATCGAAGGGGGCTGTGAAGAGTGCTTTAGGGCCATTGCTCAGGAAATGCCACCACCACACCAAGGAGGCCAGGTTTCCTGTGATAACAGCGGCTGAGATGACAGGATGGGGCATCAGAATGAGCAGGACGCCAGAACTCAGACAAATCCCAGTCCCACCACTGCCTAGATAGGGATCCCAAGTAAATCTGGAGCTTCTGTAATCACATTTGTGAATTGGGACTCTTGAGAATCGTTATGAAATGAAAGCATCCATTCGTTTGTTCATCCACAGTAAATTCATTTCAAATGCACTGCTTGCTGTGTTTCAGGTATGATACCAGGTTATAGAGATACAGGCAACAAAAAACACAATCTGGTGGGGAGACAGGGAAAAAAAATAACCTCTCCAGGGTGAATGATTGTACGTGTAATTGGAGGGAATACGGCCTAGTTGGGGTGAAGGGCCTTTCTTAGTGTGTGGCACAGGAAGACATTCAAGTGTTTGAGAAAGGCCAGCTACCATAACCACAGTTTCTTTTGTTCTTGTTAATGTTACACTATGGATCAGAGAGTTGAAGTAACCTGCTCAAAATCACCACACAAGGAAGAAGCATTGAGATGTGGGAGGGGAGAGAGGAGAGGGATGGAATTTGGAAGACAGAGGAGATGCAAGCAGAGACTTCCTTCCACCACCCTCCTTCCCTCAGGGCATCATGCCAGCCTTTTCTCCTGGCTTCTCTAGGTAGCTGCAGGAGACCTACTGTTTCCGAGTTGGCTGGCTCTGCGCAGCGACCTTGCTGAAGTCAGCCTTTGCCCATCCAGGTGAGCCAGATTTCAGTCCTGGGCTAGATAATGCCCTGCCACCTGTGAGCCTCAAGACTGGGGAGACTGGAACACATACAAGGGGCTTTAGCCTGTGGGTACCCTTCCTCTTCTGTCTGCCCCAGCGTCTTTGACTCGTCTCTGCTGAAACTTGCTCTTTCTTAGCCAAGATTCTTGTCATTCGGGTCTTTGCTCAAACCTCCTTAAACCTTTCCTGACCACTGTACCATAGCAGTCCCCCAGGCACATACTTGCTGTCACCTCTTCCTGACTCATTTTCCTTAAAACCCTGTACTCTCTGCATTTATCTTGTAGTTTTTGTATAACCTGTTCTGCTTCCCATTAGGACAGCATTTCTTTGTGTTGTTTTTTTTTGTACCAGGGATCCAACTCAGGTCCTTGTGCTTGCAAGGCAGGCAGTGGAACCACTGAGCTAAATCCCTGGCCTAGGACAGCATTTCTTGATTTTTTTTTTTTTAATCACCTCCCCCAAGAAGTCTTTTTGTAGACTTTTGTCCTAATTGCTTTCCCACGAATTTGAGTACCCCACCCTACTGTGTATCCCTTCATATACTGTGACCCGGTGGAGAGCCATAAATCACTGCAGTATCCAAGGGTTTTCACTTTACCTGGTTGGAGGTAATCTGACTGCCATCAAGAATGGACTAGGGGGGCTGGGGATTTAGCTCAGTGGTTCCAGTGCCTGCTTTGCAAGCGCAAGGACCTGAGTTCGATCCCTGGTACCAAAAAAAAAAAAAAAAAAAAAAA
>NW_022900934.1:26587758-26600230 GCF_012274545.1 Fukomys damarensis
AAAAAAAAAAAAAAAAAAAAAAGAATGGACTAGAATGTAAATTCTCACAAAGCCTTGTTTCCTGCCGTATCTCCAGTCCTGGGCTTGGAACAGTGGTCAGGGAAGAGGGAGCTCCACAGTGGATGGAATTCTGTTTGCCAACTGAGGAAGAAAGATGTGGAGAGGGTAACCAGTTCAAGAACACAGTGTTGGCAAAAAGACAAGGATGTGAAGCACCCTGGAGTAGATAAGAGTATGTGGGGTTTTTTCCTATGTGTGGCCAAGACCACTGACACTTGGGAGTGTCAGGAAGGACCTTAAAAGTGGTCCCAGCCCAGGCCTCTCCTGAGAAGTGCATCAGGAGCCCACAGTTCCTAGTCTATGCTCTCCCACGAGTTGGCTATGGGAAATAGCAGAATGGCCAGGGGAGTTGGCTTTGCTGGCTCCTGGGGTCTTCCTGGTTAGGAGTGCATGACTCCTCTGTGGAGGTCATTACTGCCTGTCCTCAGTGGGCTGTAGAATTCCTCCGTGGATCCCCACAGAAGCAGTTGGCTCCATACAGAAACTGCTCTAACCAAGCTGAGGATACAGGCCATCCTTTGGGTCTCCCAGAAGCCTCTGTGACCTCAAGACCTCTCTGTACCCACCTTTACACCTCATCTCCTTCCACCCATGCCAGGCCTGGCCAACATGGGGGAGCCACCTGAGGAGCAGTTGGGGCTTATCTCTGCTTTTCAGGGCTGCTTTGCAATCCTGTTTATTTATCCACAGCTGCCGCCCGCTGAGAAAATGGCTGTTTGTTTCCAAGTGTGTCGTGTGAACCGAGGGCTAAATATACCCACACCACTGCCTCTCCAGCCCCCGCCCTGGAAGAGCAGAGCATTTTGCTCTCCTCTCTGCAAAAGCAGCCCCCAGAACCCACACCCTTGGGAGTGAGTGGGGATTGTCCTGGCCAGGAAGGCTGAGTGGGGACTGGAGCCGGTCAGTGCCTTGTTCTCTGTGGCCCTGAGATGAGAATGTCCCCTCCACCCTGGAATGTCTCTTCCTGGACAGTGAACGCATTGTGTCTTGCAGGGACGGGGCCTGTTCACTCCAGCCCAGCTCCAGGGCTGAAAATGTCCTGTGGCTGCCAGCCGTGAACTTCAGGAAAGTTCTCACAAAAGGAACCAGGCTTCTCCTGCTCCTTCCCTGGGGAACATTTGGCCCCAAGGGTTAACTGGAGCCTTCTGGCTGTGGCCTTACTTTGCCTGTGCTCCTCATGTATGTTTTTAGTGACTCCACCTTAGCCCTGCTCCACATTCCCTTTCCTTAGAATCCTGTCAGCAGGTTCCCAACCCCCAGCACATAAGGAAAGTGTCCTGCTACAGTAGCATTCACTTTGATTTGCCTTGGTTTGTTTGGGTTTGGGGGAATTCTGGGGATTGCTAAGCATGCACTCTGCCCCTGAGCTATAGACCCAGCCAGAATGCTCACTCTGTAACTGTCCCACAGTTGAACCCTGGCTCTGCTGTCTTAGTTGGCCATTTCCTACATTAGGCCTCAGTCATCTTGCCTTTGAAATGGAGCTCTCACATCTCTGACTATGTGAACTCTGATGAAGGAGAAAGGCAGTGACAATGTCTGGTGCTTAGTAGACAAACGATACATTTGTTCTGCTCATGTACAATCATGCATCGCCTAACGGCTGGAATATACACGGAAAACTGTGTTATTAGGCCATTTCACTGTTGTGCAAACATTGGAGAATATACTTAACGGGCCTACATGGTGGCACACGAACCCATGCAATTGAGATGCAGCAAACATAAGCTGCTGCCAGCCTAACGCAGCTGACTGTGGTAAACTTTCTCCCCAGTACAGGGAATTGAACCCAGAACTTCTCACTGAGCTGTGTCCCCGGCCCTTTTTATTTCATTCTGAGTCAGGATCTTGAGAAATTGCCCATGTTGGGCTTAAACCAGTGATCCTCTTGCCTCAGCCTCTTGAGTAGCTGGTGTTACAGACATACCTGACTTATGATACCTACTTTTTTTTTTAGGTACAGCACTTTTTACAATTAAGTAAATATTCTTTCGCCAGGCGTGGTGGTACATGCCTGTAATCCCAGCACTCGGGAGGCTGAGGCAGGAGGATCGCTGTGAGTTCGAGACCAGCGTGGGCTACATAGTGAGCTCCAGGTCAGTCTGAACTACATAGTGAGACCTTTCTTAAAAAAAAAAAAAGAAAGAAAGAAAGAAAATATGTTTTCAAGAATTTCGCCTAAAGTCAGGCATGGTGATATTATAACTAATTCAGGCAATTAGGAGGCTGAGGCAGGCAAATTCAAGGTTAGCCTGTGCTACATGGTGAGAACCCGTCTCAAAAAAATATAGTATTATAAATTTGTTATCACTGTCCAGTCTTATGCACTATGCATAACTGTGCGGTAGGTTGGTTTACACTACATTACCACAGACATGTGAGGAATGCATCACTGTACCCTCACTGGGCGGCAGCTTCACTAAGCCAGACTACGGCTACATTGCGGTAGGTTGGTTACCACAGACATGTGAGGAATGCATCACTGTACCCTCACTGGGCGGCAGCTTCACTAAGCCAGGCAATAGGAGTTTTCAGCTCCATTTTAATGTTGTGGGGCCACGGTCATGTAAGTGTCATTGACCAAAACATCATCATGCAGCATGTGACTCTGCCAGACAGTGTTCTGAGTCTGTAGGAGCCAGACAGCATCTCGGCACTCACTGAAGACTTTCTCATACAGGAGACAAACCACAACAGAGCAAGTGTGCGATCTGTTTATGGAAAGTGCTGAGAAGGAGAACAAGACAAGTTTAGAGGCAGAGAGGGGCAGGTGTGGGGCAGGTGTTGGGCAGGTGTTCAGCAGGATCAGCAGCAGAGCCAGTGTGACTGGAGTGAAGGGGGGGGCACAGGTCACACTGGCCCAGGCTGGCCACGACAAGGAGTAAGGATTTGATTCTAGTTGTGTGGGGAAACCTTGGGAAAGTGGAGGGTCCTTTCCCCACCTCAGTGGTGGCTCAGTCAGGGCTCATGGGCACTGCTGCTTCCTTGCTGACACGGTTAGTACCACTGCTTCCCCACCCCCAGTATTGGGGCTCAAACTCAGGACCTTGTGCTTTTGGGACAGGTGCTACTGAGCTAAATCCCCAGCCAATAAGCGCAGGGGAGCTGCCCCAGGATTTTAAGCCCTGGGATCTGATCTGTGTTTTCAGAGGTCTGTGCAGGGAGCATGCACTGAGGACATCAGGGGACTAGGGCTCCCGTGTGAGCATGCAACATGGGACCTGGGCCACCTGCCCGTGGCAGGCCCTGTTTAAGGGAGTGTCAGCCTGTGTAGGAGTTCAGAAGGCTCTGGAGCCAGCTTATGACCTGTTCATTCTACAGCATTCTTGAGTGCTTGGGCACCAGGTTTGGATTCTGGTTCTGTTGCAGACCAAGCTTGGTGATCCAAGTAGGGTGACCTTGGTCAGGTCAGGGTGCCAGCTTCCTGGTTTGCACATGGGGAGGAACAGCTGCATCACAGCACTGTCAAGGTTAAGGGGTGAAGTGGGCACGAAGCTGGCTGCTCCCAGCCTCCGGTTCGCTGGGCGGCGTAAGTTAGCCCACAGCTCCTCCCTTCCTGTGTCATGTGCTTCTCTCCTGACAGAGCTGCAGAGCAGAGATCTGGTTCTCACCTTCCCCAACCCTGGGCTGGGAGACTTGGATGGGCTTGTGGACACCTTCATGGATACCTTCTGGTCCTGCGTTATCCTTGCCTGCTCTATTCTACCCTGCTCTCCTATTCACGAACCTGTCCCAGTCATAGGTGGTCTTCAGGGGAAGAAGGGACCTCTGGCTGAAAGGCCCAAGACCCACTCTACTCTGAATCTTCCTCTGAGCGGCTCTGAGGATGTACTCTGTCCCTTCCCCGCTCTCTGCAAATGTGGAAAGGTGCAGCCCTGGCCCTGCTCTCAGAGTCAACTCCAGCTGCCTCTGTGGCTCCCAGCTGTGTCCCCCATCCCTTCCTCGCTGGCAGGCACTCTGCTCCCACTACCCACCTTCTATCAGCTCTCCCTCTTTTCTTTCTCTGCTTCTGGAGTAGGTACCACTCCCAACCTTCTGACCACTCTGTACCTGTTTCCCCAGCTAGGGATCATCAGCCCTCAGATCCCCAAGGTTCTGCATGCAGGTAGCCCTTTCTCCCACCCCTGCACATTACTATCTGAGGAATCAATGGTGCCTTCCTTTCTCTTCCCTTGCAGGACACTTTTGTGGAACTCTACGGGAACAATGCAGCAGCTGAAAGCCGGAAGGGCCAGGAGCGTTTCAACCGCTGGTTCCTGACGGGCATGACTGTGGCTGGCATGGTTCTGCTGGGCTCACTCTTCAGTCGGAAATGACCAGACACTGACCACCCGTCACCCTCCCACCCCCTGCTTTGCCCCCATCACATCCTCCATCCAGCCACGTTTGCAACCAGGAGAACCACTACATGCAGTCCTTGCCCACCTGCCCATCCCAGGGGTCTAGACCCAGGTCTAGACCTGGTCCCTTGAAAATAGTTTTCTAGAATCTACCACGCTTCTGTGAGAGCTGCCTTCCCCCACACCTCAGTTCTCTTGGCCTCAAAATCCAGTTTCCTAGAATCTGCCCCATGGAGGCTGGTGCGGGGTAGGGGTTAGGGGCAGGAGGGTCCTGCCTAATTGGTGGAACCCTTATTACCCTTAGCCTCTGAGAATGCTTTCCTGGCAGGGAGCTGGAATTTTCTGAACCTTGTCCCCAGAGAGACTAGATTGCCTTTGTTTTGATGTTTGTGGTCTCAGAATTGATCATTTCCCATCCCCCTCAGGACCTGGCCTTCTTCCATCACCACCCCCAAGAGCCATTTAGAAGCCACTTTTGACTAATTTGGAATTCAGGCTGCTTGGGATAAAGAATCAAGGACCAGGACTTCCTCCCCATGTCTGGCCAGTCCTAAGTCCCCACTCCTAGTCTGAATGTTCTCCAGAGGCCTCCAGATAGAGGCCAGCCCTGTTGGGGGGGGCTGTCACTGCAAGAAGCGCCCCATGCTCACGCTAGGATGGCCCTTGCAGTTTAGCATCACTCTAGTTCCTTCTCTTCCCCGCCCCAGGCTTCCATGACCATGACTGAGGGACCAACTGGGCCCAAGACAGGTGCCCCAGAGCTGTTTATGGCCTCAGCTGCCTCGCTTCCTGCAAGATCAGCCTGTGGCATCTTGGCCTTGGCTGTTGCCCATGGGGGCCCATAGGCCCAGGGGCCTCAGCCCAAAAGTGAAGGGGAGCTACAGGGAGCAGCTGTGGGAGCCTTGGGGTCTTCCCTACCTCAGGCAGGAAGGGCAGGAAGGAGAGCCTGGAACACGGCGGGGATCGGGTGAGGCTGGCCAGGGCCTGTTCTGCCCGGCCAGGCAAGGTTGTGCCCCACCCCCGTCCAGCCTGGGCAGCTGGGCTGCCAAGGTCAGAGTGGCCTGGCCAGGAGCCCTTCAGGCCTCCTCTCCTCTGCTCCACCCTTGGCCTGTCTCATCCCTGGGGGTCCCAGCACAGCACTGGCCACCCCGGGCTCTCTGCTGTACATATTCGAGACTAGTTTTTATTCCTTGTGAAAATGATATACTATTTTTGTTAAGCGTGTCTGTATTTATGTGTGAGGAGCTGCTGGCTTGCTGTGCGTGTGCACGTGGAGAGCTGGTGCCCGGAGATTGGCAGCCTAATGCTCCCTCCCCTGCCCTGGCCCAGGACGCCGGCCTGGGGGTCCTGGCTCCTGAGGGGCACCTGTCCCTCCCCTGACCCACCCCCTACACTTGTTCCAGCTCTGAAATAGTCTGTGTGAAGGTGAAAGTGCAGTTCAGTAATAAACTGTGTTGATTCGGTGAACAAAGGGCCTGGACTCTCAAGTGCTTGGATGGGGAGAAGAGCAGCAGCTGGGTTGGCTGACGGCTGCAGGACAACTGTCCTGCTCCTGACTCTGCTACCCTCAGAGCTCCCTGTCCCTTCCTCCCTCTGGGCCTGAATCTCTGCACCTGTACGTTGATGGGGTTTTTATGAGCACTGACTGCTGGACGTGGACTACGTGCAATCGGGGCACACTTGCACCTTCAGGAGCTGCAGTCTAGTAGCCACTCACGCACCAAGTGTTTACTGATCCTTGCTCCACACCAGGCACAAACCTTGGCACCAGGGATTTTGCAGCAGACAAAACCCTTGCCTTTTTGGAGTGTCCATTCTAGTGGGGCATGGACGATAGCAGGGCTCTGGCTGCTGTCAGACAAGGGATGGCCGTGAGGAAGCCATGGTAGCATCCTGGCAGGATGTGAAGGACTTAGGAAGGACGGGAGAGGCAGGCAGACGGAGGGAAGGTTTTTAGGGTAGGTCCCTAGTTTCGGATGGAGATCACAAGAGCAAGAGGACTGGCTGTAGAATAGTGATCCCATTAGAAATACAGGTGATGCGCACATGTGAGGCCAGCACAACCCCAGGCTGCTGTGGGGCTGCGAGGCGGGAGGCAGGGAGGGCTTCCTGGAAGAAGCACGCACAAGCCAGGGCCTGAGGCGCATGGAAGGGAAGGGTAACCGTACGAGGCAGCACAGCGGGCGCGGGTCGGCCGGGCCCTTCTGCAGACCGAGGGAAGCTGGTGTCTCCATCTCTCGGGGCAAGTGGGCCCCCAAAGCTCCCTCTGTGCCTTGTGGAGAAGGTGCAGTGAGGAAGCCAGGGCTTGATTAACCTCTGGCTCTAAGGGTGACGGGCAGGATGTGTGCCCCGGGTCACCGTGCCTAGTGCTGTGTCGCGGGGGAGGCAGGTTACCTGATCTCGCTGTGCCCTGGCTCGCCCCTTCTAAAACATGCGCCGAATGGTTATAATGCCCCGCTCGTCTGATGCCCCAACAGAAGGGAGGCCCGGGTTTGGGGGTGGGGCAGGCTGACTTCCACGTGGTCGCAGCTGGAGTTCGGGAAGGGGTCGCAGGGACCCAGCCCTGCCCTGCCCGCTTTCGGGAGCGGGCTTGACTGCCCCCTGGTGGCTACGGAGTGCGAGCTGAAAGCCACCACCAGCCCACACCCTTTCCCTCTGCTCCTGATCTGTCTCCAGCGAGGCGGATTTCCCGTGTGCTGCAGCCTCGTCATTCGCCAGGGGACTTCTACACCTGCGACCCTGGGGTTTCGGGTTCAGCGATTGGTGCAGCTCCTCCGGGCTGAGTTGCCCTTCTTGTTGAGGCCGAAGCCTCCAGCCTTGCATGGCCTTCTCATCCCACCGTGTCCCTGGCCTTTGCCCCTACCCTAGCCACACGGGATCCTGCACACAGGTGTAAATATACTTTTTTATTCTTGTTCTTGGTACCAGGGGTCAAACTGGTGCCCTTGAGATAGGTGCAAATATACTTTGATCCCACCCTTCTTTTTTCACACAAAAGGTAGCAGACACACTTTGCCTTGTTATTTCCACCTACATGATGTACCTTTAGAAGCTTCTATCTCCAGTCACG
Organism: Fukomys damarensis; assembly: GCF_012274545.1. Taxonomy (NCBI): domain Eukaryota; kingdom Metazoa; phylum Chordata; class Mammalia; order Rodentia; family Bathyergidae; genus Fukomys; species Fukomys damarensis. The sequence goes on from NW_022900934.1 coordinate 26,595,229, forward strand.
AATCACCATGAACTTATTGCACAGGTTCAGTTATTATAGACCAATTTGTGCCAACTTCGCTGCAGTGTTCCGTGAAATTTTGGGCCAGGATTTAGCTCAGTGACGCTGCATCTGTCTCCCCAGTACTGAAAAAAAAAAATTTTTTTTTTTTAATCAGACGTTTAGAGCAGTGATTCCCAGTCTTAGACATACCGTCATGCATGAATGTTGGAATTGCATACTGAGGGAGAGTTGGAACAAGTTTGGGACTGTCTCATGTGGGTATTAGGGAAAACATTATTCTTCTATATATGACAATTTAGGGTAAAAGAAATGAAATACAGTGCTTTCATAGCAGCTGGATGCCACAGTGCACACCTGTAATCCCAGCCACTTGAGAGCCTGAGGTCGAAGAACTGCTGCAAGTTCAAGTCCTGCCTGGGCAGTTTAGCAAGATCCTATCAAAAAAGTTTGGGAGTGTAGCTCAGTGCAAAAGCTCTAGATTCACCAGGCAGGTGGCACATGCTTATAATCCTAGCAATTGGGAGGCTGAGGCAGGAGGATCACTGCAAGTTGGAGCCCAGCCTGGGCTGCATATTGAATCCAAGGCCAGCCTGAACTAGCAAGACCTTGTCTCAAAAACACACACAAAAGCCCCAGGCTCAACTCCTAATAGCAACTTAACAAAACCATTTTTTCTTTCTTTTGGTTTTATGAGACAGGGTCTCACTTTGCATTTCAAGCTGGCCCTTGTAAACTATGTAGCTAAGGCTGGCCTTGAAATCTCAGTAATTCTCCTGCCTCAGCCTCCCAAGTGCTAGGATTACAGGTGTGTGCCACCATGCCTGGCCTTAAAACCATTTTTATAAAAATGATGAAATATTAATTTTGATTAAAGTATCTAGCTGGGCATGGTGGCACATGCTTTAAACCCAGCACTTAGGAAGCTAAGGCAGGAAGATCGCTGTGAGTTCGAGGCCAGCCTGGGACTACATATACCTTGTCTCAAAAAAAAAAAAAAAAAAGTCAAGTGCCCCCAAAATGGAACACACCCTAATTCCAGCACTTTGAAGCAGGAGAATCCAAATTTCCAGCCTAGTCTGAGCAAGTTAGTGACTAATAAGACCCTGTCTTAAAATTTTTTTAAAAGGCTGAGAATAGCTCAGTAAAGAAGCCCTGGGTTCAGTCCCCAGTACAAAAAAGACTTAAACACTGAGCAAGTCTGTTTGAGAGGAAGGAAAGGAAAGGAACTCCTAGGCCAGTATTCTTTGCGAACATGGATGCTAAAGGCCTAAAATGACTACGAACAAGTCAAATCTAACATAATGGCTGTTCTATTGGGGCAGCAGTGCTGGGGATTGAACCCAAGGGCCTCCTGCATGCTAGGCAAGGACTCCATCCTTGAGCTACATCACCAGCCCTCATAGTAAAAGAAAAATATTTTCATGACCCAGAATTTATTGACACTGGTGCAGAAGGTGTAGCTCAGCAGTAAAGCACTTGCCTGGCATATGTGCCAGGCTCAATCCCAGCAAAAACGTTGGCTCAATACAGGAACTCTTTTTGTGTAGCTCATACTTTGAAAGATTAACAAGAAAATCCTTATGAGCTGGTCTTGTTGACACATGCCTGTAATCACAGTAGTCAGAAGGATGAGGCAGGAGGATCGCTGAGAGTGTGAGGCCAGCCTGCTGGGCTATATAGTGAGATCCTGTCTCAAAAAAAATCCTTATGATTATTTCAGTTGATATGAAAATATAAATTCTATGCTTATTTATAATTTTTTAAAATTCTTTTTTGTTTCTTGAATTTTTTTCTTTGTTTGGCTTGGGTGTTTGTTGTTTTTGTACTGGGGATCGAACTTGGGACCTTGGACTTGGAAAGCAGGCGGCGGAACCACTGAGCTAAATCCCTGGCTGGCTTGGTTTTTTTTAAGACAGGGTCTCATTATGCAGTTCAGGTGGGCTTGAACTCACTATATAACCCAGGTTGGCCTTGAACTTGAGGTGGTTCTCCTGCCTCAGCCTCCTGAATGCTGGGATCACAGGTGTGCACTGCCATGCCCGGTGCCTTACTTTTCCTGTTGCTGAAACAAAATACTCAACACCCAAAGTTAGATGAGGAAAGGTTTATTTTGGCTCAGTTTGTAAAGGTTTAAGTCCACAGTCTGCTGGCTCCAAGGCAGGGTGGCACGGCAGAGGGCATCACAGAGGAGAAACAGCTCATGGCAAAGCAGGGCAGGCAGAAGGCAGCCAGCAGTGAAGTAGCAAGCTGCAAGCAACAACAGCAGCCCCTTTCTGTCCCTTATAGTCTATCCAGGCTACTTACCCAGCACTCATACTCATATCTAGCATTGCACCGTGAATCAATCCTAGCATCACACCCTTAATCTCAGCATCACACACTCTAGATCCAGCCACCTCCAAAAAGTTCTACCTATGATCCCATGAGGCTTTGGAGGCACATTTAAATACAAGCCATAACACCTGACCAAAAAAAATTCCTTCTGTAGTGCTGGGGATTGAACCAACCAACAGCTGAGAATACAAGTTATGCCACCATGCCCAGCTAGTTTCATTTCTTTATCATCTTCTGAATTCTAAGATGTCTAAGTTGATGATTTTTTTTTCTTTTTTGACTACTGGGGATCAAAAGAATTATTTTTTAAAAATCACTTTTTTACATTTATTAATTTTCCCACATTTTAAATAGTCACATGTTTATTCTAACCCTTCTATATAGCTTTAAGCTTTGACAATAGTATTTCTCAAACATCTCCAATGAAGTTTATAATGTAAGCACACAAATTGTCCTTCAGGAAGTTGTACTGTAGTCACAAACCTGTGGTTTCAAGTATCTTTTTATACTTCTGAATGTCCTCGGTTTGAGAAATTACCCTGGAAGACAGAGATTTTACCTATTCCTCTCCCGCAGTGGTTTGCAAACCACCTCAGAAATAAAGGTTTGAGATAGGAGTGCGTCCCCCAGCAGCTGAAGAGCTTGGCTCCTGGGGAATGTCCAGCCCGAGCTAGGTGTCAGACAGCACACCCTTCAAGGCCAGGAGATTCACAAGGCAGGTGTGTCCTGTACCGCTTTGCAGATGAGCAAACAAGCTCAGACAGGTGACCAGTGTCATTTCCTTTCCAGGTGAGACTGCTGAGCTTCAGAAAGGTAAGCTGAGGTGTTAAAGGTCACATGGGTAATGGGGAGGCAGCTCCCAGCTTCCAGAGCTCAGTGGTAGAGCATTTGCCTAGCGTGCGCATAGCCCTGGGCTCCATTCTTGAGCACTGAAAACTTAATGAGAATAATGACAAAGCGCCTTGTTTCAAAGGCAGCCTTTCAAGCTCACTTGAGAAGTAGTAGTGGTTGGGGAAGTAGATCAGTGGTGCCACACCTCCTGGCAAACTCAAGATTCTGAGTTTGATTCCTGAAACCAGAAAAAATAAAAAATAAATAAAATAAATTTTAAAAGTGGAGAGGCAGCCGGGCATGGTGGCACATACCTGTAATCCCAGTCCTCAGGAGGCTGAGGCAGGAGGATCGCTGTGAGTTCGAGACCAGCCTGGGTAACACAGTGAGTTCCAGGTCAGTCTCAACTACATAGTGAGAACCTGTCTCAAAAATCAAAAAAAAAAAAAAAAAAAAAGTAGAGAGGCAACACTCATAGGAATCAAGTGACCCAGCCCCCATCTCAAAGACCTTTGCTCTCAGCCCCCAAATCCCAGGATACCAGACCTGGATGTTTAGTTACCTAAATAACTGCGATGATGGTAACTACAAACTTCACTCAGGGCCAGTTATTTCCTCGTCCTACCCAGCTCAACAGCCTGCAAAGTCACACCTATATGGCACAAGCCTCTCCCACACTGAAAAGGACAACTGTGCAACTGCACTACTGAGTCGCACCCCTGGCTGTGCTTGTGGCAACATTTTAAAAATTAACAAATCGTGCAGAAAAAGCAGCAACTTCTGTCAGGATCAAACTCATTACATTCTAGCCAGCTCTCCATTTTTCTATTTCCTCCATCACAGCCTTTGTGAATATGTAAAAATGACGAATTCTTTTATATAGAAAATAGAACCCTGATACAATGATATACACCTGTAATCCTAGTTATTGGGGAGGCTGAGGCAGGAGGACTGCAAGCAAGGACAGCCTGGACAATTTAGGGAGATCCTGTCTCAAAGTAATCCCAGCATTCAGGAGGCTGAGGACTGCTGTGAGTTTGAGGCCAACCTGGACAACATAGTGAGATCAAGGCCAGCCTGAACTGCATAGCAAGACCCTATCTTGAACCAAAAAATTTTTTTAAATTAAAAATAAAAAGGACTGGGATGTAGCTCAATGTGAAGGCCCTGGGTTCAATCCATAGTTATGAACAAAAAGAAGAGGAAGGCAGAAGAGGGAAGGAAGGGAAATAAATATATTGAACATATGGGACCTATATAAATTTATATCTTCTGTGACTTTTAATAAATATTTATGCATAAATATTAGAATCCCAGTCCCATGGAGGATTTATTTACTCCCTCCTAAATTATTTAAGCCATCTCATTTCAGTAGGTTCACTTGAATAATTAGCTTGAATAACTCCACTATGAAGGGACTTGTGTGTTCTTAAGGAATTTAGACATTTGACAAAGTTTTGATATAACCTTTTTTGAAGAAGTTATTGGAAGAATATGGACATAAAAAAAAGTTTGTCTGAAAATAAAAAGGAAATTATATAAACTTAATTGAGTGGCCCACTCAGTGCAATGGTTTGTCAGTTTGCTGCTGAGTAGGAGATGACCAGTCCCACATCAGGAATTTCCCAGGTCAAGCTCAAATTCACTGCTATAAAGAACAACTACTTTGGGCCAGGGATTTAGCTCAGTGGTTCTGCCTCCTGCCTTGCAAGTGCACGGACCCAAGTTCGAGCCCTGATACAAAAAAAAAAAAACAAAAAAACCCCAAAAAAACTCAAAAAAAAAAAAAAAAATTCCACCAAAAAAAAAAAAAAAAAAAAAAAAAACTGAATGG
>NW_022900934.1:26600248-26608795 GCF_012274545.1 Fukomys damarensis
AACCCAAAAAAACACAAAAAAACAAAAAAAAAAACCCAAAAAAAAAAAAAAAAAAGGAATAAAACTGCATTGTAAAAGTAACGACAGGGCCGAGGATTTAGCTCAGTGGTGCCACCGCTTACCTCACAAGTGCAAGGTCCTGAGTTCAATCCCCAGTACCAAAAGTCAGTCAGTCAATAAACAGTAATGATAATAATGAAATAATGCTAGGGCTCTATGTGGTGAAGCACCCCCCTGTTCCTGCTTGGCTGTCCCCAAGGGGACCCAACAGTCCTACCTGGGCACACTGTGGCAGGTGGGTGACCCTTTCTGAGGTTAGAGAGACACAGCCACACTTGTGCTGATGGCTGCAAGAGATGGCCCAGAGGGAGGCACCCAAGCTTGGCGATGTTCCCCACCCTGGGGAGCGGTGAGGATCAGGTGAAAGGACAGTGGAGCCATCTGGGCAGGACACTAGCGCCAGTCCCCCCGGGACAGCTGGGAACCCTCGGGCAGGTGACATCTCTGCCTAAAAAATGGTGGTGATGATCACTCTTACGTCAAGAGGCTTACACAGATCTGACACAAGTCCTCAAGAGCAGTGTCTGGTGCTGTAATCACTGTATCAGTTTTATCAGGCCGAGCTGCTGAACTGACACCAAGATCCTTTTTTTTTTTTTCCTTCATTTTGTTTTGCTTTTGAGATGCGGTCTTGCTATGCTGCCCAGGCTGGTCTCCAACTCCTGAGCACAGGCTGCACCCTCCCATTCCTCACTGGATTTACAGACACGCTGCACGGTGCCCAGCTGAGGGATGGCTTACTGGTTGGATGCTTGCCTAGCACCTCTGGGTGAGCCAGGGGCCATCTAGTGGTCAAATAAGGTGGGGAAGGGCAAGGGTTGCTTGCTCTGGCTTGAATGGCGAAGGTCCCCAGAAGACTGTGCGTTAGAGACCCGGTCCCCAGCATGGCCCTCTCCGAGATGCTGGAACCTTTAGGAGGTGCGGCTTGGTGGGAGTTCCTTGGGAGTGAGACCTTGAAAGGGATTGTGGCACCCCAGCCCCGTTTCTTTTTTGATTTCTGGCTGATGAATGAGGCTGTTTCCCCGCGTACTCCTGCCATGTCATATCTCCTGCCCCAGCCCCAAAGCAACACAGCCGATCCATCATGGGCTGGAAACTCTGAAACTGTAAGCCAGGGCCGGGGATTTAGCTCAGTGATTCCGTTGCCTGCTTCACAAGCACAAGGTCCCAAGTTCGATCTCTAGTACAAAAACAAAACAAAAAAACCCTGTGAGCCAAAACAAACCTTTTCTCTTTATTAGATCATTGTCTCAGGTAGTTCATTCTAGCAATAGAAAGCTAACACACAACATAGGATGTGATGGTAAGGTGCCCCTTCAGGCAGTGGGCTCAGCCCAGAGAATCCCTTGAAAGACCCCAGGAGTACGCTTCAGAGCTGTATCCCTGCAGGGCAAGAACACCTAGGCTTTTACCCACCAATGCCATTGCTCATGGATGAGAGCTTCCCTGAGGATTTCTCCTCAGCACTGAACTCATCCTGCCTTCCCTGTGCTTGAGTAAAGCATAAACCAAGGTCAGAGAGACTCAGGTGTCTGTGCCCTTGCAGGTGAACTCTCCGCTGAGCCTGGGTGTGACCTCTGAGGGTGTGTGCCTCAGGCACACGGCTGGGCCACCAACATGTCTGCCACAACTTGTGACAGGTTTGTAACACACCAGCTGGGAAGCCCCACTTGAGGGAGAAACAGTCTGGTGTTCGTGACTTTTGCTTATCCAAACAATACAACAACAAACAGGCGCGTATAGCCATTGTTGTGCACACCTGCCTGTGTGTCTGCAGGATGGATTCCTAGAAGAGCTATCGCTGGGCCAGAGAGTACATGCATTTGTCATCTTGACGGATGCGTCAAGTCTGGCATCCTGCGAAACTGCCTGTCTCTTGCGTGCTTGCCAACATCAGTGTTAACACTCTTTGATCTCTGTCAATCTGGTAGATGAAAAAATAGCACTCGTACTTTAAAATTGCATTTTAAAAATTCTAATCGAGGTTGGCATCTTCTCATGTGTTTGAAAGCCATCTGTCCTCCTAATGAGTTAATGAAGCCACACAGTAACCAATGAAAGCTGCTAATGGTACACACAGAACACCAGGCACCCTGTGCCTCCTGGAAGAGGAGACAGCACGCAGCACGCTCTCACCAAAAATAAAAGTGCATCTGGCCACGCTGCTAAGTGTAAGCAGCATTTACAGAAAGTACGAGGGACCGAAGGATGCAGTGATCGATCCACGGAAGGAAGCCCCCAGAATGCAGGCTGGGGGATCGCCTCAGAACAAATGACCCTACTCCCCCCGTTTCTTCAGCAAGTGAAATGGAAGAGCGAGAGGGGAGGGGAGTAGATTGAAAGATGTGAGCAAAGGGCGAACCACTGACCTCCCACACCTGGGAAGACGGAGGAGGTGTACTTGTCCCTATTTCTCCCGCTGAGCCAAACTCAAACAAGCATCACAAAGGTGAGGAGTGGAAGAAGGCAGGCTGGCTGGGGACTTCAGGATAACAACCTGAGCCCAACTTTTGGCTGACTGTAACCCTCCTAAATTCCGGTGTGCAGTACTACCTTCGGAGTGTGAGTATATTTGGAGATAGGACCTTTCAAAGAGGGGATATGCCAGGTATAGTGGCACGTATCTGTAGTCCCAGCACTCTAGGAGGCTGAGACAGGAGGATCCACCAGCTCAAGCCCAGCCTGGGAGACTTAACAATTTAGTGAAACCTTATCTCAATTTTTTTAAAAAGGGCTGAGAAGGCTGGGGTTTTAGCTCAGTGGTTCCATCGCATGCCTCACAAGCACAAGGTCCCAAGCTCGATCCCAGGTATAAAAAAAAGAAAAGAAAAAGGGCTGAGAGTGTAGCTCAGTGGGAAGGCCTTGGGTTCAATCCCCAGCATATGCACAAAAATAAATTAAAAAATTTAAAAAGAGGTGACTGCATTCAAACGAGGCCATTGAGTAGGACTCCAATGTCAGCAAAAAAGGAAACGGGTTCAAAAAGAGACCAGGAATGCTCACACACAGGAAGGACCACGTGAACACACAGCAACAAGTCAACCATCTGCTAAGCCAAGGAGAGAGGCCTTAGAAGAAGCCAAGGCTGACAACTCTTGCTATTGGACTTCCAGGATCCAGGATGGTGAGAAAATAAATTTCTGGGGGTTTCTGTTATGGTGCCCTAGCTAACTAATCCAGTGGAGACAGACTGGAGCTAAGCCTGACCCAGACCCATGGAAGACAGAAGTAAATGCTTCAAGTTGTAAGTCACTGAGCTCGGGCATTGTATGTTACACAGATTTTATTTTTTGCAGTGTGGAGGGTGGAACCCAGAATCTTACCTGTGATAGGCAAGTGCTCTACTGATGAGCTACACATATCATCGTTGTAAGAGGACTTGGCCCACACAACACTTGAACTTTCCCTGGGTTAGTTTGACAATTGGGGAAGGGTACTGGGAATTGAACTCAGGACCTTGCGTTTGCAAGGCAGGCAGTGGAACCACTGCACTAAATCCCTGGCTTGCTTTGACAATTTTTGTTGCCTACATCATGATTCCTTAGTAATTTGTTAATCTAAATAAGTTGTGTTGGGCTAGTGATGTAGCTCAGTGGTAGACTGTTTGCCTGGCATATGAGAGGTCCTGGGTTCAATCCACAGTACCCCCACAAGTTGTACTGCACATTTAACATGTTCAGTTATGTTCATATTGCTACCAGTGCATCAAGGTTAAAACAACAGTATTCAAATATAACACTCAAAGTTTCTTTCTCTCTCTTTTCTCTTTCTCTCCCTCTCTCCTCCTTCCCCCAACCTCGGCTTGAACCCACAGGTGCTCTACCACTGAGATACATCCCCAGCCCCCTTTTTTATTTTGAAAATAAAATAAGTTGCCCAGGCTGGTCTCCAACTTGCAATCCTCCTGCCTCAGCCTCTCAGCTGGGCTTACAAGTGAACAGCAAGGTATCTAGTTAACGTGAACACTTCTAAAGTCCCTACACCATTAGCTTCTGACTCTGTGTCCACCCAACAGGCCAGGAGTTCTGGAATGTAGAGAGCCCCTCTCTGCCAATCCCTGAATCTGTGCATCTCTCAACTCAAGGCAATGATTAATAAATTGATCTTAGACATGGTAGGGCAGGTCTGTAACCCCAGCACATGGAGGCTGAGGCTGGAGGATCATGAGTTCAAGGCCATCCTTGGAAACTTAGCCAAACTCAGAAGAAAAAAGGTTTTCTCACACCATATAAAGATGGATCCTGGGACCAAGAAAGTTGCCTTCTCAGATAAATTAAATCAATGTTCAAGGCTTCCCATATCTTGTTCCCAAGGTTCCCACCTTCCCAGTCCACCTTTTGCTGCTTTCCTCCAAACCTCTCTTCCGCAGAGACAGCCAAGCTCCGGGGCTCTGTGTGAGCTCCCCCTCCTCACCTACCCTTGTCCTTTTCTTCCTTCTCTTTCATTTCCTCTGAAGTGTCCCCACTGGCTTCCTATATTTCCTCTTTGGTGTCATGGTCCTCACTACCACAGGGTCTCTGCACACAATTTTCTCCCTACCTGCATATTGAGGCCAGACTCTTAAGTGAAATAAATAGGACACACATGTGTAAATACCAAATAGTTTCCCTGGTGTGAGAAACTAAAAGTGTGAGTAGGATCCAGATGGAGTAACTGACAAGGTGAAATAGGAAGAAAGGGGATAAAGGAGCAGGGAAGTGGGAAGGGTAGGGGAAAGGAAATAAGGGACAAGGAAAAATATGAGAAAAGAAAAAATGGAAACAAAGTCTTTGTAAATAGGGAAGGGTGGAGGGGATGAAGGGAGGGCAGGGGTAAGGGGAAAAAATGAGAACCAAGACCTGTCATGCAAAGGCACAAGATCCCAATGATGAACGTGAGTGTACTGTACACCTAAAAAGTACCAATAAACTCAATGAAAAAAATTCTTCTCTCTACTTAGAATGCTGTTTCACCTGACTTACCCATCATCTTCCATATTTCAGGACGTGGATACTTTCTCAGTGAACCTCTCCTACGCTGGTTCCCCAATTGGTCAGTCCAAGTGCCACACACCTCCTCTTCTTACACTCGCTTGTGTTGCCACCCTTAAAGTGACTGTCTGATTTATGTCTCTTTTCCCATTTCAGGCTTTCTGGAATCTTTGAGACCGAAATGAGGTCTCGTGCTTTCTGTCCCCAGAGCTGGTTCATAGTGGGTGCATAGGAATATTTGTTGATTGAATGGATATTGTTGCGAGTGCTCTGCTAAACCCTCCCATTGGTATCTGGGGTGTCCTTGGGCACGTGCTAGATTTGTCCTCAAGGGGTGGTCCTGTGACACCTGCAGCGACCCCACTTTCAGCGGCAGGCTCATGCAACCTTGGTCTCATGGGGCTACTCCATCCAAAGGCCGTGCCCAGTGGGGCTTGCTAAGGATGGGGCGATGCCATCCAAAGGATTCCTCTAGTAGGCACGGCATGCTGCGGCCTCCTCATGGTCCTCGCCAAGGCTTCCTCAAAGATGCTGCGCAGTTAGTTACCACCCCGACTCTCCCGAGCCATCTCCCCTGCATGAGATGCTGATACTGACACTCGCCAGTAGAGGGCGCCAGGAGCGCGGCTGAAGCAAGGGCGACTCGTGGTTTTCGTGGTGGTGGTGGTGGTGGTGGTGGTGGTGGTGGTGTGTGTGTGTGTGTGTGTGTGTGTGTGTGTGCGCGTGCGTGCAGATGTGTGTGCAGGGGCTGAACCTGTCTTTGGGCTGGGTCTGAGAAATTCCCAAAGTTAAAATGAGGAATTTAACCCATCCTTTGCATGTCAGATTCAAGTCCCGGCCAAGTGCCCAGTGTGCGCATCTAGCAGAAACTGCGAGGCAGACGCCACCGCTTTCACCCGGCTTCCAACCACCGCCAACTCAGCACGACCCGCGGAGGGCGGCGTCCGGGTGCCCAGGGGCTGTGGCCAGCGTGGGCGCAGGCAAGTGGGCTGCCACAGCTTCCCCTGTGAGGCTGGACCCGCAAAGGCGCCCCTCTCCAGTCACCCTTTTTGGGGACTCCCCTAAGGTACCCTTTCGAGTTCACTTGAGAGAACTCCGGGAGGCTGAACCAGGACCGTGCGAGTTTGAGCTCAGCCTAGGAAATTTGGCAACTTATCAAGACCCTCTCTCAAAATTCAAAATAAAGGGGCCGAGGATGTGGTTCAGGGCAAAGGCCCTGGCTTCAATCCCCAGCAACACGAAAACAAAACAAAATCTTTCCTTGGGGTCTTTTACTGGCTTTCTCTTTTCTGTGCTGGTGGTGTGACCGGGGCCTGGTCCACCTTGTCAAGTGTTACCGCTGAGCTCAGCCCCGGTCCCCTTCTGTATTTGATGCGAGTCTTGTTCCCTCAACTCGTTTAGCCTTATTTGGAAGTGCCGCCTCTTCCAAGAAGCCTTTATCTGCCACCCCAGGCTCCTTCTAACTGTCCCTGCGTCCTTTGTTTCTTCCTAGCGTGCGTCACCTCGTGACACTATCATTCCCTTTGCTGTCTCCTTCCATAGAGGGATCTCCTCCATGGGGTCCAGGGCTTTGTCTTATTCACCACTGCAGCCCAAGGATTAGTACCTGGTACACAGTAGGTGCTCAGTAAATATATGTTAACTGATTGACTAAATGAGGGTGTTTGCTTTGCTACTCTCTCCACTGGAATGCCTTCCCTTGTTTCTTTTTCCTTTTCTTTTTTGGTACCAGGGATCAAACTCAAGTCCTTGGTCTTGCAAGCCAGGAGGCAGAACCATTGAACTAAATCCCAGCCTCCCTTTTTGTTTCTTTTGTGCTGTGCTCTGTGTGTGTGTGTGTGTGTGTGTGTGTGTGTGTGTGTGTGTGGTTGGTCTGGAGTACTATACTGGGAATTGAACCCAGGGTCTTTGCAATGAACTGCATCCCCAGACCTACCTTTTTTTATTCTTTGATATAAGGTCTCTCTTAAGTAGCTAAGTTAGCTAGGCTGGGCTCAAACTTGCAATTCTCCTGCCTCAGCCTCCCAGGGTGCTAGGATTACAGGCCTGGATTTCCCTGTCTTTCCTAAACTTGTCTGAGGTCCCAATTCCCCCTGGAAGCCTCCCTGACTAGGTGTGCACTGGGCCGGAGCAAACGGTGATTGAACTTGAGTCCTTGTGCTTGCGAGGCAGGCGGCAGAACCACTGAGCTAAATCCCCAGCCCATCACCTCCTTTAATCCTAAATTTAGATGTCAGGGATGGTCCAGAGTGGAGGCTAAAGGCAGAAGGGCACAGCCAGCTTTATTGAAGCAGAGGGGAGGGAGGGCGAGGAGGGAGCCCGGAGGCCCCAGGCTGGTGGTGGCACAGGAGCAGGGGCGGCAGCAGGAGCAAGGGCCTCACTTCTTCCACTCCTTCCTCTCGTAGTCCCAGCGCGAGGCCAGGCCCTGCACCGGGTTGCCCTTCATGTCCAGGATGCGCTGGAGCTGCCGGGCCTTCCACTCGTCCGTAAGGGTGATGGGCTTCTGTGGGAACACTGCAGGGAGGGCCGCGTGAGCACACCTCGGCCTCCCCACCGCCTCACCGACCCACGCCGGGGGATCGCTCCGCCGCTTCTGGGCCGCCATCCTGGCTTCACTTTAGACCCAGGAGGTCCGACCCCATGCCGTGCCCCAGCTTCCCCGCCTATCTCTGTGGCCAGCGGAGCAGGAAGCACAAACTCGAGGGCCACATAGACCCAACCCAGCTCCACCACCCCCATGCTGTGTGGCCACGAGCAGGTCACTTCACCTCTCTGAGCCTCAGACCCCTCACCCGTCAAATCTCGATACATTTTTAATTGATTAATTTTTTAAAAATTAATTTTATTTTATTTCAGTATTTGTGAAGCCGTTGGCACAATGCTGAACAGATACAAGGCACCCACTGAATGTTACCTACTAAACCATAGCAGGGGTTTGCACCTGCTCATGGGGAAAGGCCCTGGGTAAACAATTCCTTTTGTTTTCTAGGGGGTGGGGACTGGAAGGTAGGTAAGAATGGCCACTTCTCTCTTTTCTTTCTTTTTTTTTTTTGTTATCAGGGATCAAACTCATGATCTTGTGCTTGCAAGGCAGGCAGACTTGGTGCCACTGAGCTAAATCCCCAGCCCTTCTTACTTTCTTTTTAAACGAGTTCTCTCATGTAGTTCAGGTTGGCTTTGGACTCACTAGATTTTTTCCTGCATCAGCCTCCCTAGTGCTGGGATTACAAGTGTATGCCCAGCTCCAGAATGGTCACTTTAAAAATCTAGGAAGGAAAAATTAATTAATTAATTAACTAAAAATCTGGGAAGGTATAGTGGCACATTCTGTAATCCCAGTCTATCTGAGAGGCAGAGGCTGAGGCAGAAGGGTCTCAAGTTTGAGTACAGACTCAGTGTCTTAATAAGACTCAGTTTGGGGCCAGGGATTTAACTTAGTGGTGTCGCCACCTGCCTCGCAAGCACAAGGTCCAGAGTTCAATTCCTGGTACCAAAAAAAAAAAAAAAAAAAAAAAAA
>NW_022900934.1:26608885-26617411 GCF_012274545.1 Fukomys damarensis
AAAAAAAAAAAAAAAAGAAAGAAAGTAGCTCAGTGTGAAAGCCATGGATTCCATCCCTGGAGTGGGCAAGACTTACTCCACAGTCTGATGCATTGTGGAGGGACTTGAGAAGCCCCAGTGTGTGGGTCAAGAAGGGCAGAGGCTGGAGCTCTCTGGCCCATTGCCCCTGAGCTGACCCAACCCTTCACACCTCTGTCCCTGGTGCTTCTACCCAGGATGACAAAAAGGGAACGATTTTCATGGGCATCCACTGTGTGCCAAACTAGATGAGGCTGTTTCCAGCTCTCTGTCATTTACATCCTCAGGCAGCTCAGGGATTCCTGTCACATTTACATAGGAAACAAGATGAGATCACTAGAGGTGACAGTTGAAGCTGACTGCCCATTCTTCAATATCCTCTCCCCAACTTTTTTTTAAACTGGGAATTGAACCCAGAGTCTTTATACTGAGGTATATCCTCTGCCCCCTTTTTATTTTAATATCTTTTATTTTGAGACAGGATCTTGCTGTGTTGTAAAGTTGCCTGGATTGAGCTTGAACTTGAGATCCGCTTGCCTCAGCCTCCCAGAGAGCTAGGATTATACAACTCCACCACCATGCCAGCTTGCATCCTGTCCTCTTCATCCACGGTGAGCTTCTCAAATGTGAGTGAGCATCAGAATCAGCCAGAAGGCTGTTAAAATGGATACATGGGCTGGGGACATGGCTCACTGGTAGAGCAGTTGTCTAGCATTCATGAGTTCCTGAGTTCACTGCCAACACCGGGAAAAAAAAAAAAAAAGAAAAATTCCTGGGCTCCACAACCCAACCCAAGTGTCTGTAATCACATGTCTAACAAGTTCCTAAGTGGTGGTGTCTGTCCAGGGATAACATTTTGAGAACCATTCTTCTGAGGAAATAAAAGCTTAGTGGAAGGGCTGGGGATTTAGCTCAGTGGTACTGTGCCTGCCTTGCAAGCACAAGGTCCTGAGTTTGATCTCACCTACCGAGAAAAAGTAAAATAAGTGGACTTGTGATTCCCAGCAAAGACTACATTTCCCAGCTTCCTTTGTAGCAAGGCAAGTCCACATGACCATCTCCAGCCAATAGGATATTAGCGGAAGTACCAGGAGCTGGAGCAGCCATCTTGTATGTTAAAATGAAAGATACAAAGTAAGGATTTTAGAAGGACCTGTTTTGAAGTTTCACATGCCTATAATCCTAGCTATTCAGAAGACTGAGGCAGGAGGCTCAGCAGTTCAAGGCTCCCATATTTTCTTTTTCTTTTGAGACACTATTCACTATGTAGCCCAGGCTGGTCTCGAACTCAGCGATCCTCCCAGCCTCAGCCTCCCGAGTGCTGGGATTACAGACGTGCGCCACCACTCCCGGCTCAAGGCTCCCATCTTTTAAAAAGAAAAAGGCTGTGTGTGGTAGCACACACCTCTTATCCCAGCACTCTGGAGCTGAAGCAGTATTGCTGCTAGTTTGAAGCCAGCTTGGGCTATATAGTGAGTTCAAGACCAGTCTAAGCTGCATAGGGAGAACCTGTCTGAAAACAACAACAACAGCAATAATAAAAACTTTTTAAAAAGGAGCTTGCTTTGTGGGATATCAATATTCATCTGGATTATCTGGCCTTTTTGTGTGCATCAGAAAGGAAAAAACTATCTTGTTTGAGCTTATGTATGTTGAGAATTTTCGTTACAGCAGCGGCTGAAACAGTATACCGGAAAATACATGGCTAATACACAGTAATCAATAAAACAACGCCATGACTAAGTACCACACACTGGCCTACACCTTCTCACAAGAACCCTAGGATGTGGGCATTTTTGTTGCCATTTTACAGATGAGGAAACTGAGGCTCAGAGAGGTAGACTCCCTGCACTCTGACCCAGGCAGTCATGTTCTGTCCTTCACCCTCCACCTCTCTGGAGGCTTTTTTTTTTGTACTGAGAATCGTACACTGGACCTTGCTCTTGCGCGGCAGTTGACAGCACCATTGAGCTAAATCCCCGACACTCTCTGGGGGCATTTTAAAACTCTTCACATAAATCCCAGTATGATTCCCTGAAGAGTATGGCCAGTGAATGTGACCACAAAGGCATGCCCTAGGCCTGCTGCCAGGCGAGGCATGGCCACTCACCATAGACCCGCTGCCACCAAATCAGCAGAGCCGTTGTTCCAATGAAAAAGAAGACACAGCCCATTACTGTCTTCCACTCTTGGGAGCGCCGGTTCATCTCTGCGAAGGTCTCGTGGAACCGGATCCGGTACACTATAGAAGGTGGCATGGGAAAGGGGCCTCAGGAGCATCCATCCCAGGGACCCAGGGCCAACACTTCGCCCCAGGGATTCCCAGCCTCCTGCTCCCCTCAGCAGGTGCTGGTCAGCCAGCAAATTCTTAGTGAGCATCTACTGTATTCACAGCATGGCCAGGACTGGAGATGTGGCAGTGACACGAACAGACAAAAATTCTTGCGTTTGTGGAGCTCAGGCACAGGCCCAGGTGGCGCACACGCCAAATAGGCTGTAAGCAGGGGCCACTTCAGTTTGGGTGGCTGAGAAGGTCTCTCAGCGGAGGCAACATTAGAGCTGAGGCTGGAAAACTGGAGGAGGAGGAGAGTCAAAGGAGAACCAGAAGCCAGGCCCAGAGGCAGAAGGGGCGGGAAAGGAGTGTGTGAGGGCTGTGTGGCCGGCGTGAAGCTGACTGAGATGTGGCAAATAAGGAGCCAACAGCAACCAAATCACACAGGACCTGGCCAGCCAAGGGGAGAAGGACCCTGCATTTTCTTCTCTTGGAACTGGGGAGGGTGGATTTTAGGCAAGAAAGTGACAAAAGCATGCTTTTATTTGCAAGCAACTTTTATCAGGACTGTTCTTGACCTTCACTTCCCTCACACTGAGTATTTTTATTTATCTGCTTTCTGATTACTGCTTATCTTTCCTACTGGACTTCGAGCTTCAGAGGACAAGGATGCTGTTCACCGCTGCATTCCCAGCACCCGGAACAGCTGTGGCACACAGGAGGCTCCTCTCTTTCCCCCCTTTCCCTCTCTATCAATGTATTTGAAATTATAAAACTTTTATTTTTGCTTAAAATGTGCACATTCTACCAACTGTCGAAATATGAGATGTGGTTAAAAATCTGGTGAATGCTCAAAGATTTTAAACAATTTATTATAATAAAAAACACATTGCCATGAATCTCCCTCAGAACACTGCCTGTCTCTGCACACGCTTACCCTATCATTCTTGCCACTTTCTTGGAAGTGGCTCTAAAAGTCCTATTTCCTTCTGGCTTTGTTTTGTTTTTTGTTTTTTGTACTGGGGATCACACTCAGGATCTCGTGCTTGCGAGGCAGGCGGTGGCACCACTGAGCTAAATTCTGGACCCTTGACGCCCTCTTTCAAAGTGTCTGGTGGCACCATCGTAGCTGCCTTGGTAATCCTGAATTGATTCAAAACCTTTACCTGTCGTGATCATTTGGACCTGGGGAAGAGCCATGAGTCAGTCCCGTGGTGTGAGATCCAGTGACTAAGGTGGACGAGGACACAAAATAATATTTTTACTTGACAGAAATTGCCATAAATGTTTGCATAATGTGGGGGATCATAAAATACAGTGAATGTCTAAATTTTGAAATTTATCACAATAAAAGACACATTGCCATTGTACTCTCAAATTACTCCCTATTCATCCATCCAGTCATTCACTGGGCGTCTTACTGAGCATCTCTACTGCAAAGCCAGGCCCTGGAAGTGTGGCTGGGACAGCCAGGACCTGCCCTTGCACTGGAACAACGCCCCCAGCTGTTGCCCTTCCTCTCAGGCCCCTGTCCCGTCTCCTTTTTCCTTGTCCATGCACATGTTCCACGCACACAGCAGATGAAGCAGGTACAACCCTTAATGTGGGATCCTCTCGTTAGCTCACTGTTTTGTTGGTACCAGGGATTGAACTAGGGGCCTTGTGGTTGTGAGGCAGCCGGTGGAACATTCATTGTATCTTTCAATCACCTCCTCTACAGTCACAGTTAAGTAACCTAAATAGGGGCCAGGGATTTAGCTCAGTGGCAACACACCTGCCTCGCAAGCTCAAGGTCCTGAGTTTGATCTCCGGTACCAAAAAAACAAGTAACCTAAATAGGCTTGAGCACCGATGTCGGAGGTGGGCAGGCTGGGGCCGACATGGCCACTTGTCTGTGACACTGTCACTCTTAGAACAAGAGTGTTGTAGGTGAAAAGGTAGAGTTCGAGGAAAGGAGACAGGGAGGAATATCAGGACGGGAGATAGAGCAGCTTCTCTCCCAGGAATACGCAAGGACCAGCTCAGGAGGCCGGGAGAAGGAAACTAAGTTTTCTCCTTTTCTTTTCTTTTTCTTCCTTCCTCCCTTCCTCCCCCTTTCCTTCTTTATTATAGTCCTGAGTGTCACCTGATGTGTGTGATCCCTTCTCAGTATATTACATACATGGGCAAATACACAATTAAAGGAAAATCGAAGCCAGCAGTAGAATTCCTCGGGGTGAGACAGAATAGCAAGACATCCAGTGGGAGTGCAGCCACACACGGGACCAAGTCTGGGGAGGAGTCTGATTTCCAGAGTGTTGGCAGGAGGTGGCAGGGGCGGGGAGCAGGGGGAACACAGAGGAAGATGTGAGGTGTAGGTGGGACAGGTCAGAGGTCTGAGCCCTTTCCTGAGCCCTGATGCTCCGCTCTACCCCACCACCTCTTCAGCACAGCAGCTGAGAGTCCCTGGTGCCAATCTGGGAGGTTCAAATCCTGCCTCCATCACTTTAGCTGCAGGGAAGGTGGACGTCTGTTTCTGAAAAGGAAAAAAAGGGAGAGAGGGACAGAAGGAGGATGGGCAGGTGGCCTGAGAGGAAGGGAAAGAACTGGGGGGCACAGTTTCCAGGGCAGGGGCAGGACTGGCTGGTCCCAGCCACACTTCCAGGGCCTGGCCTTGCAGCAGATGCTCAACGAGACACCTAGTGAATGAATGAAGAGAAGCAGGCACCTCTCTCACTGGGAACCCCTGGAACACAGGATTCCCCTGGTCATGGAGTGAGACTGAGGCCCCCAATATCAAAGGGTGGACCCAGGGTGCTCTGGCGGTCAACACTGGGGCTATGTGTCCCTCCTGCCACCCGAGGTCAGGCCCCCTTCTCCCTGCTCTCTGCTGCCTCTCTGTTCCCTGCTTGATGGCGCCAGGGCCCTCTACAGGCTCCTGCTGTGACACCACGCCCATGCTGCTCTCAGGCCTGGCAGTGCTCTCCTCTGGGAGGCCCTCCAGGATTCCCTTTCGGCCCTCACCCCTGGACACAGCCTGCCTTAGCCGTAGACCCTGCGTTGCAGTGCTGAGGCCTGTGTCAGTTACCCGCCCTGGTCTAGGAGGCCCATGAGTCAGGGATTGACCTCATGTCCACCTCTTGGCCCTAGCCTTGCCCTGTGCCTAAAGGTTGAGTTAATTAAAGAATGAATGGAGCCAGGCATGGTGGAGCGTGCCTGAAAGTCCAACACTTAGGGGGCTGAGACTGGAGGATCCCAAGTTCGAGCCCAGCCTGGGCAACTGAGTAACTTAGTGAGACCCTGTCTCAAAATAAAAAGGGGCTGAAAAAATATAAATAAATAAATAAATAAAAACAAAATTTAAAAGGGCTGGGGATGTAGTTCAGTTTGAAGGTTTTGGGCTCAATCCCCAGTACTACCAAAAGGGGGGTGGGGAGACAAAACAAAACAGAAAGAAAGGAATAAAACAATAAACCTCACTCTCCAGGTGTGCATTCAGATGTCCGGGGCTATCCGGCTGCACTGGGGTCCTCTCCTTGCCATACCTCTCTGCTTCTGCCAGGCTGCTCATTGCAAAGCCGCCCCCACTGCCACCCACTCTCCCCATATTGAGACCTACAGGCCACTTTCTCAGCATGGCTCAGCTGGGTCCAGCTTCCCTTCTCCTTCTCCTTCAGGGCACGCTGCTCAGCGCTGAGTTCCGTGCAGAAGGGCTCATCCGGCATGGGGTAAGAGCGCTGGGCATAGTAGTTGGTATAGGGGGGCATCTTGCCCTGGCCATCAGCTGCAGACACAAAGAAGAGAGCTGTGTCCAGGCTTTCAGGTGAGTTTGCCTCACCAGCACCACATCATTCTGAGCCAGGTGACATTAGGTGACACCGAGCAGCTAAGTGGCTTGCTAGAAAGCACCAAGCAAGAAGGGGCAGGGCCCAGGCTGCAGCTCAGCGCCTCTGGCTTCCAATCCCATGCTCTCTGAGAAAATCTGAGGCAAGCATGTCCTGTCTGGCTGGGACCGTGGTAGGCTCAGGCTCAGGCTCAAGGCAGGAGCTGAGGTGCTGAACTGGGAGGGCTCTGCAAACTGTGAGCACTGTGCAGGGGCCCTCTAGGGGGTCAAGGGCACGGCTTTGAAGCCAGCTGAACCCGTTTGATCTGCTCCAGCTCCAGGGAGTCCTTTACCTCACTATGTCTCAGTACCCTCATATGGACAAGAGAGCCTACCTTCCGGCTAATGCACTCAGAAGGATTTGCATGGTGACTGGCACAGCAGCTGATCAGTAAAGAACCCTGGCTCACTGAGGCCTCTGCTCCTGGAAGTTCCCTGATAGCTCACCCCTTCAGCTCTCCCCACAAGTGCCCAGAGTGCCCAGAATAAGGTTGGGCACTAGGGAGGAGCTCAACAAAGGGTCTTGTTTAGAGAGAGGCTCAGAGAGGCCCACCAGGGGGCGCTGGTGCCACCTTAGGGTACAGCGTTGGAACTGCCTCTGACGAGGAGTGGCCCAGTCTCCACCTCACAAGATTCTTGTGAAATCTAAGTGTGCTAATCTAGGCAAAATGTTTATCACAACTTGGAGTCTCAGTGAGTCTCATCTTATTCTCCTGAGGGACAGGAGGCTTCTGTAACCTGGCTGAGGTCTCCCCAGCTTTGAGCCTGTCTTCTGCCTGTCACAGCACCAAAGTCAGGAAGAGGGCAAGCAGAGGCCAAGGGTCCACAGCCTCCTCCACCTCCACCTGCCTCAGCGCACAGCAGTGCCCAGGGACCAGGCTCGGGAACAGGGAAGGAAGCTTGGGACAGGGGTCCGTGGTCTACTCACCGTGGGCTCCCTTTCCTGGAGGAACCCAGCTGAGATCCAAGGAGTGGTCTGGGGGAAGCCTGCAGAAGGGACCGGACACTAAGTCTGGAATTAGGTTGGGAAAGGGGCCCAGGTCTTACCGGCACCTCCTGGGCTGTGTTTCCCCCGAATTCCAGGTCCTCTCCTCAGCACCAAGCTCCAGGCAGCTCTGGAGAGCATCTGGGGTGGGGATGGGAGAGTGAGTTCCACCCCCACCGCAGGCCCTTTGGCTAGGGGTCTCCAGGGTTTCAAGGTCACCTGTATGCCCTGAACCTTCTAATTTTGTATGATGGCACCGCAGCCAGACTTGGGGGTCTTAGACCTTTGGAGCCCCTTCTTGGGCCTCAGAAGCAAGTGGAAGGAGGTTTAACTCACCGGTGGTATCTGAGCAGTTTGGGGCTGAGGGCTTGGGCTCTGGGCCTGCACACCCCCCTCTGTTGTCTGCCCCCAGTGGAAACTGCTGGAGAGCCCAGGTAGGGAGAGGCAGGGATGGCACCGCAGCCAGACTTGGGGGTCTTAGACCTTTGGAGCCCCTTCTTGGGCCTCAGAAGCAAGTGGAAGGAGGTTTAACTCACCGGTGGTATCTGAGCAGTTTGGGGCTGAGGGCTTGGGCTCTGGGCCTGCACACCCCCCTCTGTTGTCTGCCCCCAGTGGAAACTGCTGGAGAGCCCAGGTAGGGAGAGGCAGGTCCTGAGCTCTGCTCTACAGGGCCATCTGCAGAGGCCTCTGTGCAGATGGTCAGGGGGGCCCCCTCCTCCTAATTGGCTGCCTACGTGCAGGGAGCCTGCTGGGCTGGAGCTGTCAGGGAGATGACAGGCTGTGCCCCATCCCCCAGCCCTGGGGAGGGGGAAGCCTCAGGGTCTGGCATCCCACGGGAGTGGGGAGTGGTTTTAGAGGACAGGGACTAAACTGAGTCTGAGGGAGGGAGAGGACAGCACATTTGGAAGGGGAGGGGGGCTCCCACTTCTGGGGAGACAAAGGGATCCACATGTCAGGAGGGGGGGGAATCCGTCTTCTAAGAAGTATCCCCACAGGGGAGGAAGGGGCATCCACTTCTGGGGAGTCAGGGAGCCACCTCTTAACTAGACAGCTGGAGAAGGCGCCCCATGGTGATGAGCCCAGGGCCCCCATCTGGGCCGGAAGGCTGAGCGCCCCAGCGTGTGGGGAGGCAGCGGATGCAGTCTGCACCTGGGAAAAGGAGCGCGCCCCATGTCCTCGAAAGGAAAAGGTCACTCATGAGGGGCCCCGACCCTGCTCTGTGGCTGGGGCCCCAGGACTCTACCCCGGGGACGCGGGCTTGGCGGGGTCGTGGCACCAACTCACCTCGTGGGCTGGCGGCGACAATGCAGCGCGACCCACCCAAGGGTACAGTGAGGATCGGAGAACAAGCTGCAAAGGGACCGAGCTGGGCGCCGCCCCCGGGCCCGC